>NC_064878.1:42546563-42586563 GCF_943734665.1 Anopheles aquasalis | reverse complement strand
AAAGTCATATCCTGCGGCTGGATGTGGAAATCTGTTTTTCCCGTCTTGGTCTTCGTGCAAACGCGCGCGAGAGGGAGCATAATGATTGCCATATGTGTGCGCCTCTGTATGTGCGTAGCAAGTGAAATGTTCGTGTACAGCATAAGCACGGAACATTGCATTGTTTTGCGTCTTGCGTCGCGCGATCTTGTCTCTTTCGGAGAGGGAGACACACGAGAGAAATGTGTTCAAGCAGCAGCACCCCTCGTAATGGCCGCGCACCATAACGGAACTATGATTTTTATGAGACAGTTTACACCACGTAAATGGCACATTGACGTCGCGACTGAGCTACATGCGTTGTTTAGTGGCGCTCCGGGGACGCTTGTGCTCTTGTACACCCCAAGATGTATCGCGCAGTTCCCCCCAGGAGCGTCACTTCATCTTGGAAAACATCGCAAAATGGGCACATTATGTGTAGCAATCACCCTCATGCCTGGAGCAGCGGTCATAGGCTTCGCCGTGGTGGACATTGAACTAACGAAGAAAATGGGAGACATTTTGAAGGCTGGAAAAAAGCCGCCCCCCCTTAGGTGACCCTTTCTTTCGTGGGACAGGGCATATAAATGTCACGGCTAGTGCCGTGAACATGACGTCGGTCAAGGCGGACTCGTGCGGACATTACAGCCAGCAACATGGTCATGGTTCTCCCTTATCTCGTCGGCCGATGGAGGGGTCATTGGACCGATGTAACGAAGGTCTAACACCAAGGGATGCAAGGATCTTCCCAGATAACAGCGAGCCAGCGAGATGTCACGTGCTTGCGTGATGGCGACGTATGCCAACAGTCTTCGGTGTGTCCTGTAGCAATCCAGCAGTTCAGTTTGAGAGAAAGTGATACCGAGCGTGTGCATGTGTGTTGGTTTAATATGCGAAGCTTTGTGTGGTTGTTGAAGGAATTTTATGGGATAACTTTTTGGAGAGCAGCAAGCAACCATCGTCGTGTTCCATTTTGTGGTATCGCTTGCATCACTACGCACCAAATGGCCAAATGGGTTGGCCGAGAAGTTTTCTGTTTGTATGTGTGTTTGTTCGTGTGTATTATGGTCCAGTTGCGTCGGTGTTGTTCATTCCAGGGCAAGCATTCCGGAAAAACTTTTACCGGGACCAATTGTCTCGGCAAAAGTTTAAATCTATTTTGACTTTCGAACTCCTTCGCCGTGAACCGTTTTTAGTTCGGTCAAGTGGTTCCACCAACCACCAGCGATAGCTTCATTATAGTTGGCTTATGGGTGGCCATTTGTGGAGTGTGCATAGTTTCTGCGCCATCCCCGGGATTCACGTGTCAGTGAGTTATTCATGAGTTTCATCCCCCTACCGAATGATGATGAGCTTCTTGAGCTCATCGTTGACGAGGCTGAAGTCCCGTGAGTTGGAATAATATTGCTTATTATCAGTGTGCTGTTCTGAGCGTCGTTTGTTTACTTTCTCGAGAGCTAGGACTTGTCACAAATGCGTATCCGGTGGCAGAACACAGCAAAGTGCATTAGCAGCACCGTCATTCATCTTCGGGCTCACAACTTAGCATAACTTGATGCAATTAGCAGCACACAAACACACGCCTAAAGGGCAAACGTGGTTAAATTATTTGCACTTGAAGTAGCACAAACATACCAAGTGGCAGTCAATGCTGGCTTTACTGGTTGGCTCTAAACAAGGCCTTCCCAAGGTGATGCTACTAAGCGTCCCTTTACAGTAGCTACTTCTGTCCCTTCTCTTTGAACCTCCGAGCATCGCATATCATAGAAGGAGAGACAGACGCATTGGCTATCTGCGAGCCAGCTGCGGTTACGCCACTGCCGTGAAACACTAACCAACCAAACAGTGATGCGGTTTGTCTAAGAACAGCACAACCAGCTACCGGTTAAGCTACGTGTCTACTGACGACCTTCTCGTCTGCCAGGCGTCTACAATCAACCGGATCATCCGATATTACGAATTCATACCAGTCCGGTTCCGTTCCCGGGGCGGAACGCTTCACAACGACCAATCGATCGAGGAAATGTCAACAATATTATTGTTGCGTGCTAATTAATATTGATTGGCCTGGGCCCGGGTTTCTGTGTGTGTTTGGAGAAGGTCATACCCTACCCATCTTGTTGTGGGACCACACAAACAGTTTCAAGGTGTCGCAGCAGGTTTGTCTCGTCGTCAGTCTCGTTGATTACAAAATAAGCTTCGACAAAGGCAAGAGAACACACCACCACAACACGACGCGCGCGATTGACGATTGATGGCAGGCAGTTACCGGTGAATGCAGTTGATTATGCTACTGGCCATGGGGAAAGGCAAGATAATTGCATAAACTCCGACCGATGACCGATGATGATGGGGTTATTTGCCTTGTTTTACGCATTTCCAATCCATTTTAGTCTCTTCTTCCACAACTGTAATTCCTTCCTGCCTTTCTTTTTACAATAGGATTAGCGGTTAGTGTGTTGGTTTGGTTTGGATGGAATGGAATAATCCTCGCCAGAGGCGAATACACTGCGTGGGTTTTCATTCGTGGAAAACCTAATTCAATAATGCACTGGATTGGACAAATGATGCTTGTCCGTCGCTTTGCAACCAAAAATGCTAACTAGATTATCCATCCGCATCCCCGTTCTCAGCTTCATGTTGGCCGAAAATTGAATTATGCTCAATTACCACCAAAAAAGGGAGCCAAGGGTGGGGAGGGAGATGAAATCACGAACCCGTCAGCCAGCCCCTGTCAGTGATGCATTTCTTGCGACTCTCTAATTGAAAAGTATTTTGCATCCATTTCAGTCCCTTGTTCCTCCCCGCAAGGACCTCTATTTTCCGGGAGACAGTCGTTGACAGGCTGGCCGAAGTGATGATAAGCGTCAGGAAAAAGGGGCTATCCCATGAATCCTTCTCCAAACTCCAGCAGCACAGCGTGACATACCGAAGAACGGTGGCCACATGCAATGATTATGGCACTCGACGCAGCTTCACTCGCCAGCCACAGTGACATTAAATGGCGTAGTTTAAGGTGATTGGATTGAGGGAGAAATAATTATTTCCGAAACGATATTATCCACCACTCCGTGGGCCTGCTGGGAGGTCATTGCAAGCCGGTCAGACGCACTAGAGGCCTGGACTGCCGAGTCCAAGCGTACCACGCGAGAGAGAGAGAGAGAGAGAGAGAGAGAGAGAGAGAGAGAGAGAGAGAGAAAGAGAGGGACGGAAATTTATGATGCAAATTGAAATTCGTTTCATTCACAAGTGGGATCATAATTAGAGCAAAATGTTGCACCACGACGCTGCGTTGTGCTGCGATACCACAGTACGCGTGAGGGCCTTTCACGGGCTTATGTTGTCGTTCCGTGGTGGCGGGTGTCCGCACTGGGTGGTGGCGCATAAATCCACCGACCGGCTGGAGATGCGCGCACGTCCGTATACGCGTAATCCACAAGTGATATTCAATTTAATTATTCACGCCTTCGTGACAGCATGCGTGGTGCTGGGGGGGGGGGGGGGGGGGGGGGTTGGTTAGACGCGAGAATAACGTCAGTCCTCAGACCACCGGTAGTCGGTAGATTGATGGTTTGTGGGAACGGATGCTGGTGCTGACAGCCAGCCACTGATGCGCCCAAGTTTTCCTGCAATTCCTAGGCCCGGTTGTACAGCTCACTCTCAAGATTTTGTTGTACATTAATTGAATGTAATTAGACTCATTCAAAACCCACATCCAAACCCGAAAACTCTCATTCAGGGCCCTCAAAATCACGTGTTCTGAAACGTGTTCGTTGGGCTTACTACCTTCCATTGCTCTCCACCATCCAGAACCGAGAAAAGGGCATCCCGAAAACACTCAAATAAACCGATCACGTTCGACCCCGAATGTTTGTGCCGCTTTTGGGGGAGCGAGCTGGCGGTCGGAATCTTGTTGCAATATTTACTTTATGCGCCTGGAGAACACCGTCCGCAAATGTTGTCAGAGGAATGTTGTTGGGCTGGGAAGCGGGGCTCCAGCGGAATCTAATTTGGTGTTCCAATGCAATGCCACCGCGCAAACTGAACCAATTACTGCTACGAGCAGGCCAGGCGCCACCAATCTGCGACACTGTTTTGCCGTTTTTTTTTTGCTGTCGTACGGAAACCGGACAATCGTACACCTCATTTTTTGTTGCCACGTGGAATGCCCTTTTTTCGGTTCCGGCCACTCTGGATTTGGTTCGAGAATAAATAGTCAATCGTTTGGCTGGCTGGCTGGGTGGCTGGTTGGCAAACGCTGTAATGGTTGCCTCCCCACCTGATGGCCACCGTCCATCAGCCAGTTGACAGCACCCACGAGGGTGGACGCCCGGCGATTGCTCGATCACGATTCGTTTTCAATGCGAAACGGGCACCAGTCACTGGGTCCAGAACACATTAGCGAACAGCTCGATGCGAACACGGCACTGGACTGGATGCTAAATGCTGGGCGCCCCCATCGATGACAATGGACACCCCCTTTGGAAGCATTACGCGCGCGTGGGGTGCATCGGTGCTATAGATGAGTGGCTGCCTGGCGAGCTGGCGGGCTGGCTCAGGGGTTTTAGCTGTCGTGACCAAGCGTAAGCAGCCCGTTTCGCACAATTTCCTCTGGTGCGTTGCGTTGCGATGCGGATGGATAGATGGATGAACTACCCCCCACCTCTCACAAGGGGTGCTTCGAACGAATCGGTGACAAAAACTCTATCGATGAAAGGCCCCTCTGAGCCGAACCCGGGGTCTGGTTTTGTGCGAGTTTATTTGAATTGCTTTTTTGTGTGTACGTCGCTAGGCCATGGCGGCGCCGAATTACGTTCAATTAAGAGGAACGGCGACGCGTTTGGAGCACCATTCTGTGTGTCGCACTAATTGGAAAAGTTGAGTACGAAAATTGCATCAAGGGTTCTTTTGCGCGGGAGGGAGGGGGGTGAGGATAAGTACAGCACTTTAGCTAATGGAGAGGGCAGGGCAGTAGTGGTAGTTAAGTGGGTGGTGTTTATTTTAAAATTGTTCCATCATTCTAGGGTCTAGGGCAATCATCTGCTTTTTAGTTGCTTAAAAGTGTATTTAAAATGTCACTTCCTAGGTTATTTGCAGATATGGCAGCGTGTCACTTGTTGAATTTATTTCAGTAATATGGCCTTTTAATACAAAACGGAATAAATCACTTTGTACAAGCAGTGAGGTCTTGTACACAAACAATATACAACAAGGATTATTGCGTATCTTAGTAAAACAAAGCTGAAAGGATTTTATTTCCCTACCCATATTAAACTGAATTCATCCAATTTTATATGCACTTTAATGAACACAGCTCAACAGTTTAACTTAACTTCTTAAATCAATTTTTTCGCAACAAAATTGCCTATTCGTACCGCTTGTGGTGATGGTTTTGAAAAGCATTTGATGAAATACATTTTAAGTCCAAAAATTTCAATAAGTGCCTTAGTTTCTTTTTTATTCAAATTAGTTGTATCATAATAAGAGCTCAAAGCGAGAAAAAATATGTTTTAATAAGTAAGAATCTATACTCCTTCTTTCTTTTATTTTTAGCTTGTTTCTTCTTCTGTTATGCTCTGTTTTCCTTACTCCATTCTCTCCCTAGTTTTAAGTGATCCTTGTCTTTAAGCAAACAAGTAGAACTAAGTAAAAATTTAAAAAATAAAATTATACTTCACATTGATATTCTAAACAAGTGGCATATGTTCTTCTTAAACCTAGCTTGTATTGTGTGCACGATATTTAATTCGTCTTCAGAATCAATGTATTATCTGTGACAGATATCATCTCCAAGAGCTATTACCCTCAAATCGCTCCCCCTTTCATATTACATAATTTAATTTAATCTTGTAAGATATCAGTTTTCCAATAAATATTTCCAAAGCACACTCCACACGATGCCCTTCAGATGCAATTTCCTCGCAATAGTGGCAACCAACCACAGCTAAACGGTCCCTAAATAGTAATTTTAACGAACCAGTAAAACAAATCAAATCAACATCCAATTGGGGGAAAACATCACGATAAACCTCGTCACATGGTAAAACATGTTGAACCAATTTAGTCAATCCATGACTCAACATCGCAAAACGAGTTCAAAATAAGCACACATACACTCGCGTCGTGTCCTACCAACCGTAATTGACATTGCGGTCGCATGATTTATGCTCCGTTCTCTCAACAATATGCAACAAAATCCTTATCTACCCTCGGGGTCAGCTTCCGGTCCTCCCTTCTGTTGTCCCTGGACTGGGGCGAAGCTAACTGGTACGTCGATGGGCCCCTCGCCGGAAACAATATGGTTAGTCCCTTCCACCCAGCCCCTTAGAATCCTGCAGCATCCTCAGCTCTCCCCTCTCTCTCTCTCTCCCTGCAAACCAAAACTATAAACAATTTCATCTACAAAATCAATTTATCATGCAACCGGAACTGGCATACTAAAAACCACCAGCCAGCGAGCGAGCAGTCGAGAGGAACGGCAGGCAGGCATCCGGGCAGGCAAGGCTGGCATTCATAAATGTCAAATCTGCCGCAAATTGTTCTGCCGGCAAACCACGTCACACCATTTGCTGCACCAGCTTACCTTCTCCATCGTCCGTGGATAGAAACATTCCTTCGAATACAACATTTCTCTGCCAAGCCGGAGAAACCGTCGGAGACCGTTCGGCGCAATAATGTGGCCCAAACTCGTATTTATCAAAATCGTAAACAGAACAACACACATCTGGGCAAGCTGGGATCCGCCGTGCACGTGGCCCCCGCCGCACATTCCGTCCGGGAAACTTCATTCCAATCACCAGCCAGCGAGCCAGCCAGCCCCTCGCTGTTTCTCGCTTTGGAATTGCGGCAACAACAAGCACATAGCACAGCACAAGTATCATAACATATTAGATGCTGCCGGCGTAAATGTAGGAGAGATTGTCGTTGTTTCTGGGGCGCTTCTAAATCTTCACCCAATTCGAGATGTTCTCCCCCACAAGAGAAGGAGCGACACAGATACCGATCCGAATCGAATACAGTCCGATTTCTGGAGGGGAAAAGAGGGAAACAGGACGACAGAAGCGTGGAAGTGCAGCATAAATTCCTATTCTTTATATTTCTTATGAAATATTGTTGTAAATTAAGTAATTTTATGTGCCCGGGTGTTGAATGGCTTCAAGGCTACAGGCTGCGCTCCATCGCTGGCTGGCAGGAATCTCTAACCACCATCGTATTGCATGAATTTTGAATGTCCCCTTCTTGCTGCCGGCCCAATCCTGGGTGCCAGATCGAATTGCCAAGGCACACAAGGACGAAGAACTCGGAACTCCCGCTACCGAAGTGATATTGGAAGAGGCAGCAGGCATTAAGATAATACAGATTTCTCGCCCTTTTGTTCGACGGCGCAGAGACGACGATCCGCACGTGCTCGAAGACAAGTCGTACCGGGCCTGGGCATCTGCGGTAAACTTCAAATGATGTCGGGTCGGCTCCCTTCCTTCACGCCAAGGAATTCTAGCAGTGTGCTGGCATGTGCAGCCTTGGTGGTAATTGGGAGGAATTTGCCGATCCAGGAATGCCGTCGAAGTGTGCAAAATGTTGCCTTTTGTCTTCCCTGCTCTTCCTGCCCTCTCAAACTTTGTCGAAAAACGATTGAAGAGAAAAGAGTCTGGCGACCGGCACCGGAACGTAGCTCGTGCTGCGGTTTCCCAGTAACGGCATCATTTGATCCTCTCATTGGCACCGAAATCACGTTCCCGTTACGATCGGTGGGTGGGGGAGGCGGGGACCCGCAATCCTCGAGTGGCATACCGGAAGTTGCTGTGAATGTGGTGCTCGTTCTCTCGGTCTCCAGTCTGTCTGGTTGGCGAGATCTCCCCCCACCACCCTCCAGGAGAATCCGAGGGCGCCTAGGAACCGTAACGACCAACTGTTACGGTAAGAAGCGGCATGTGGAAAGGCCAGTCTCGGCCAACGTTTTCGTTTTCGGATAACCTCAAGCCATCCTCTCGCCATAATGGCCAAGAAGCAGCGAGAAGAAAACAGCACTTGCGGCTCGCTGTTGCGTTCGGGCGATGGTGTTATCCTTCGCCACTAACGGTATCGCTTTTGGCCACTTTTCACTTCTGTTTCCTCTTCCTTCATAGAGCTGCCCGGTAATGGGTAAACTTTTCGTCCGCCCTGACGGTTAAATAATCGATAAGTGTGTTCGCGCGGAATCGAGCGACCGTAAGATGTTGGTGAAAACACGGAAACTAATTAGAAAATTGGATACTAAATGGTCTAAACTAGTGGACTAGAGCGGTAGTGGCACACTTAAGCAGGAAAGCACGTAGTTTAGTAGCGCTAAACATTGTAATTCTGGGGATTTCGATAGCAAAACTCAAATTTGGGATAGCAAGGTGTCTATATTCTTGAAACTCTATTTGTTGTTCAAGCGAATCCTAATAGAATCGTCGTTATCGTCGTTCAAATGCCCTTCTAACAGTAGCTGTGAAATACATTGCCATAAAACATATTTCGTTACTAAGTAGATCCTGGAAATGAAATACACCATGAACATGAGTGTGGTTCTTGAAAATCCTTTTTTAGTTGGGCCTTGATTGTCACGGAATAGGAAATTCTCAATCTGAAGCTACATGACGCAGCAATCTGGCACAATTTTAATTCAATCTACAATAATATAAGGCCTTTTGTGGACTTTTGTTTAAGCTCCTCTCAATTGAAACTAAAACAATCACTGCCACCAAAAAAAAAAAAACACGAAGACGGCAACTGGTGCTGAGTGCAAAAATAAGCTCCAACAACTCAAAAGTAAAAAAAAAGTCTCAACAATTAACCTTAAGCTCTGAGATTCTATGATTGCTTTCAAGCACTCTGCCCTCGCCCCAGCCCTCCAAAAAAAGCCCTTGAATTGTTTCCTACTGCTGACGGCTTCTACCGAGGTTTCTCTCTCGAGATTAATCGAGAGAACCTTCTCAGCACCACCCAAATTCGCGAAACTGTGCGGAAGCTGTGCAGCACCAGAACCGTATAGAGCTAGCTAGAGAAGAGACCTTCGATGCCCTGTCGGCGAGAGGCGAAAAAAACAACCCGGTAAAGTCACGGAAGACGAAACACGGGACACGGGAACATAACGAACCAGCTCAAAAACTTGCTAACAACTTCATTCAACATAATTTGCACAAATTAAGACCAAGAGCGAAGCGAAGTGAAGGGAAGGGAGGGAAGGCAAGAGCGCACATTTGAAGCGAGTCCCTCAAAGACCGTTGACTGGTGTGTATTTCCCTTTTTTGCCTCGTTTTTTTTTTCTTCTACCGAGCCGGTCGGCTTCCCCAAAACTTGCTGCTACTCATTTTTACGCCACGTCACTCTCACTCGACGACGATGACGCTTGAGACGAGAAGATCCTTGCGATGAGGGGATTCGTTTGTGACACCCAGCGGGGTGTCCTGAAGTCAAACTGCCGCTGGCAGCTGACAGGACCAGGCAGCATGCATGGGGAGAGGGAGGTTTCACTTTCAGCTCACCACCCCTTGAAATGGAGAAGACGCTAGGCGTCAGTGACACTGTAGCTCCCTTTGTTAAGGGGGGAAGATGAGGGATCTGGAGCTGAAACTGTAAACCAACAGCCCCTGCAGCCAGGCATTGACAGCGACACCGTTTCCGTGACCATCGGACCGGGCTGGCATGCTGGAAGGAAAGTGGAGAAACAACGGATTCATAATTGGTGCCTCCCGGGTACGTGCGAGGAACGCCTAGGACCAGGCGCTGCAGGACGATATCCAAGGGTCCCTTGGCGTATATGCATAATGAGCTGAAGTGATACCGGACCGGATCGCACCGGAATGGGTCGGCAACGTCGGAGTGTCCTGGAACCGTAAACTTTGACGCAATGAGCTCCCATTGCCATTCGATCCTTTGGCACTGCAAATTACGTCCACTGGGAATCCGCGAAAACTGATACCTTGAAGGAGCGCGCTGCCTCCAGCAGCCACCGCAATGTCTTTCCCGTTGTAACGACCACATCGTGGTCGAATAAGCCATAACTTTCGCGCTCTTAAACGACCAACCATGGGGGGTTGTGATATGTCCACGCCATTATCATCGCCATCAGCATCATTTGGATGCCATTAGACCAGAGTCTGGTGTCTGTTGAGGCATTCTCCGGCGTCCTGCAGCTTCTCACCGAGGGAGTAGTAGCTTGTGCTGTTGATTTTTCACCACCCCCGAAGCTCACACTAATTTGCATACAATTTCAATAAAGCTTTATTTGTATGTTACCCCCTCCATCTCACATCACCATCCATATGTGACAACAGCAAGGGGAGGCGAACTGATTATCTCCATCATTTAGTTCATCCAATAAAATCATCCCCAAATGTGTCCTTTTTTGGAGGTGGGTGGTGGAGCAGTCAGTGTGCTGTCTAACTAAGAATAGCATTAATGTTGAGCTGCACACGGTATGACGGAGTTCACAGCTTCAAATCACTGCTCACCATCACCATGACGGTGGCTCCTGCTGTCACGATGGTGATGATGACGACGTGATGATGATGATGATGTTGTCGATATGTGCACAGCAGGAGGACACCCCGTAAAGCTCTCTCTCGCTCTCGAAATCCCTGGCGGTTTTGGAATTCCCTCTAAATAAACCTCCTGCCCCAGCTCGTTCCAGTTCGCTCCGTTCCGCAAAAGGCGACCACATCAAACGGGAGCATTAACCAACGAGGTTGAGGTTAGTTTAAAACTAATTTTCACCATCATCAGACAGGCCAGAGACAGGACTAGAGTGAGAGAGAGAGAGAGAGAGTGATGGAACACTCCGGCCACACGGCTGATGTTGAGTAAACACCCGAGCTGCGAGCTTCAAGAGATTCGTTTAGAGCTTGTTTATCTGACCTTTTTGCGGATGGGGGCAGAATCATGCTCCATGCATGCCAGAGGGGGCCACAGAGTGGACCATTCACACCACAAGCTCGGGGCTCTTGTTGTTGATTAGAGCTGTTTAGAGTTAATCTACGAGCCGAGCGGTACTCACTCACTCTGCCGCGGCATTTACCGAGGTGCTTTCGAGAGCAGGTTTCAATTACCGGTGCCCTTGGAAACGGCGCTACAAAAATCCACCAGCTGGTCAAACGTTTTTCACACCGAAAGGATGAGAGAGCTATTGGAGTGATTGAGTTGATAGATGATTTATGGGCCATCCTCCCGCATCGCATTACTCATTACTGATCCAATGAGTTCCCCCAATGGGCGGTGGAGAACAGTAGAGCAGTCATTTGTAACCGGTCGTCCCACTCGAAAGAAGTCAGCGGTTGCAACATGACTTTACGTTGCTTGAATCCGAAGCGTCAGCTGCTGGTGCTTGAAAGTGACACTTTGGATCGCCAGCACCGCATACCGTGTGGCAATTGAAGAAGAATGAGGTGGTTCGGTTCAAGTATTTTTCCCCTCAAAAAAACCCCCCCTCGAATACATTCCCACTGTGGGACTCTCAACCATAAATCAATCATCCATTCAGTGAGTTCACGACTGGTGGTCAGGGAGTAAAGTGTGTAAAGCAGTTTTTTTGGAGCCATTAAGCCCCAGTCCGGTAATGACACTGACAGCGCAGCAGCAAAAAGCTTGTCCGCTTCGTACGTACGAAACTATAGTTTACTAATCCTTCGCCACTAAAGAGGGTTCCGGTCACGCGGTACGATGAGTCAACAGCTGCAGACGGACCTCTTACTTTTCGGTTCTCGTACTAAAATTTTGCCGATTCCGGTACAACACCAAGGGCCTTTCCAGGCGAGCAATCGATGAGAACAGCGACAGACCGAGACCGATTCGAAAAGACGCCACAACAAGCGCCACCGATGGTGGTGGCCTTGGACCTTGATGGTGATTAGCGAGAGGCACACAGCCCGACACTGAACCTCACACCGAATTATAGTGTTCAAGCGCCGCGACTGATGTCCTTGGCCGATGATCTGCCGATTTGCCGCCTCGCATCGCCAGCGACCGAATGTCCATTACAATTAATTCCATTCCGGTGGCAATCAAATCGAACAGAACCTATCTTTGTGGGGAGGGGGAGCGTCATGTGAATCGAGCGTGTTTCCGGTGTTCGTTCGTCCGTCCATCCGAATGGAAATACTTTGCTAGCGCCAATTTGTTTTTCCAACCGAACGCGTCCACAGTGACGTGTTCGACATTGAAACGGGCGGTTCACGGGCAAGAGGCAATCATGGAAATCTGCTCCATATTATCCAATCAACGGAATAGATTGTTTTAAAAATTATCTAAAATCATGTTCACTCTGCTCACAAATTGCTGCTGCTTGAATTGGGTGGATTGGGTGGATGTTCGCGGCACAAACCACCGATCGATCGACAAACTTATCTCATTTGAACAACTAGCATAAACACAGGGACATCAGGACGCAGGGCCTTCGATCAAACAGAACTTTCGTTTCATGTTGCGGTGCGAGCGTCACAACCAAACTTCGTCGTCTACCCTATCCGGGTTTGTGGCTTTCCACTTTTATCTTTGAATCGAACGAATCGCCCAAAAACTCATCGATGCAAATGTGTGTTCTATGATTGAGTACCCTGAGGTGGAGGAGACGGTGGCCTGCTTGCTTGTTGACACTGGCGCAACCGATAAAACATCAAAACATACCCCAACCGATCCCCTCCCCTTGGTATTTATCGAGCATCATCATCATGCGACCAAGGGAGCACCACAACTCGCGCCAGGATCGATCGACGGCTAGAGTTCACCCCGCTAGAGAACATAAAAAGAAGGAAAAACTCCAATTTGAAGCTCCCAACCCCGACCAGTTGACTGACTGCTGGGAATCGGGGCGACCTCGGCCAAATTCGGGCTTTGATGAGACCCCAAAATCAATCCAATGTTTATGTTTCATCATAATCAAAGATTTATTTTGCGGAAACGCAACCGGCACCGCACGCATGAATGTCGGAAATGCGTTGCGAACTGTTTTGCAAATAACACTCCCTCTATTGAGCTACTAGGTTTTTGGTGGCCAGGGGATCGATTTCGACAGTAAACTGAACGCGCGTTGCGATTGTTTGTCAATAGAGAAGCGGCGATTCGATTCAATTGACAAATTTACTTAACTATTCAGTTAGTATCGCCTCACAGCAGCAGACAGTTCGTCTAGAATGGCAGTAGAACTGAGATTATATAAATAATACGGGAACTGGAAGGCCGTGTATCGCTGATCACTTATAAGGAAAAGACCTCCATTAATTGCTCATTGCTACGACGCGAGTTTAGCGCCAATCAACTACTTCCATCCATCACTGTCGCGTACTTGGTGTGTACTGAGCGCAGAGTCGCGTCGAGAGACAAAGGTTTCAATCTATGGTTGATGCTGGTTTTTCAACGGCAGCGACCACCGGAACGATCAACAAACCACACGTGGAACCATGCTCTTATGTAATCTTCCATCGCCGCTCCACCGCCATCAAAACCAGAATGTGTGAGAAGTTCTTTAAACAAAGACAAAACCTCAATCACCTTTCAGCGACTTCATCAATCGCTGGCGAGGGGAGGAAGACGTGAGCATTCGCGCCAAAAAGCCAAACGCAATTGTGCTCGCATCTGTGGAGACACACGTGTGCCTTCGCTGGCCTCCGTTAACCAACACCGTACCTGGCCTGGCCGTGGCGTGTCAATACGCGGCGATGGAAGAGACCTTGACAAAACGCGCGAGACACAACAACACCAAGCCAAGCCATGGCTGGCTGCTGGTACACAGTAACACTGGATGGATCATCGCCATTATCGATATCGCGACGTAGCGACGTTTTCGAAGTAAGCTTTAAGCGTCGTACGTCGTCGTGTGTCTTTTGTTGTCACTGGAACCGAGCGCTGGAAGGACGGACACGGAGCGGATCGAATGTCGGTCGCGGTTGGCCTTCACCTCGCCGCCGAGTGCCGCGTGGCTCCATGACAACGACGACAACAGCCGAGCCTAAATGTATGTCATTGCTAGGTCGAACCCCCCCCGCGTCTGCTTCCCATGTTGCCATCGTGCGGAACCAAATTTGGACCCGTGGCTTGGCAACGGTTCCTATATGGCGCGCGTGACGGCGTAGAAGCTGCAATTGCGCGTCTCGTTACTTCGCAGACATACTAATGAGCCGATGTCGAAGAAAGAAGAGGGTTTGAAGGTCCCTCAGGGCTGCCCCCAAAAAAAAGAACCGGTGGCCATTTGCGACATGAATATTGATGGCCGATGTACGGCCGGCCATAGTCTAATACCTAATCAAACGGCGAGCCTGCGCTGCTGTGTCACGGAGCGAGCTGTAAGTGCCCTAATGCTGGGTAGCCTGTCCGAAGAATCATTGGATTCCGCAAGACTGTCACAGGAGCTGCCTGTAACGATTTCAATTCATTTCCTTCAATTTCCAAACGTATACACATCAGAGGCAGAAGCTCGCCGGGCATCGGAAACCTAATTGACTCATCTTGTCGTTGTTGACGGCTCGTCACTCCAGATGAGATGTGGCTTTAAACCGTCAACGATGGTCCGTTACAGGTATGCGCTATGCTTCTTCTCTGCCTAGAGCGACCTCCTGCTTATTGATTTCGTTTGCCATTCGGATTCGGTAACGGTATTACTTACGTGACCGATTTTCCGATTCTCAGCCAACCCACGGTCTCAAGCTCGAACCACCCGAAAAGAAAAGAAAAGCAGAGCCCATCGATTGGACATTCCTTAGTTCCTTTCCTTTTTTGGGGATTTCGGGGAATCAGGAGGATAGTCCAACCGGTCTGGGATGGAGGCTTACTGATGAGATTCTAACGAGATGTGTGCGTCAGGATGCGACCGAAGCCATCCCATTCCTGGGCCAGCATTGCCCTGGGAACTGATGGAAAATGACGGCAGATCGAAGGAAAAGGGATTCACCACGATACACGACGAGAACCGAAGACAACAAATCTTGAACTGACTGGCAGATAAATAATTTCCCGAGATGAAAGAAATGCCCAGCTTTCTCTCGGTTGGTCGGTCGTGTCTTGGAATGTCGTTCCTGTTGTCGTCGTTCCATGAAGGACTCCGTCACCGACAGGGCAAGATTGGAAAGGTGTTATGTCGTAGGCGACGATGCTATGCAATATTCAATATCGACAAACCAATGTGCGTATCATCGATCGGATGTGAGTGGTCCATCGAACAACATCAAACACGAGGACACGACCGTACGCCGGACCGGCTGTCCGGTGCGTTGAAAGGATTTAGATCCGAACCGAAGCGAACCGGTCCAATGAACACACTTCCCAGAAGAAGCAACACCTTCGGCACTTTGTTCGATAAAATATGGAGGTCCGCTCCGGTCCGGTAGGAGTTCGAAAGGAATTGTAGGGAACAGAAAATTGCTTCCATTCCCGTCCAGAAGCTTATTTCGAAATCACAGGACATGTCAGGAATGCCCACAGTGATCGATACATTTACCGGCGAGTTTAATGAATCGAAGAAAGAGAAACTTTACAGCAAAATTGAGTCAATATTAATTCATATTGAATTCCAAAGTTCCACGAATAACTTGAAAGACAGAAAAAACCTAGCGACTGGTAACAAAATCTCGATGAATAACAAAGATAAATACCGGCAACCCGCTGAACGGGAACGATGATGTTTCCATTCGTTTATCTTTAACCTTCCCTTCAATTCGAAATATTTGTTTATCTTGGGCAAAAGTCGAAGGTTTTTGAACTTCCGCTCGTCGGTCCGGGGAACCATACGTTCGTACGTAAAGCCATACGGCGTCCTGGAAAGGATGAAACTCACAATCGGATTTGGGTACGCATCGAAAACACCTTCAGGCACTCTCCTGACCTAACCTACGGTGTGTATCATAGGGAATTAGGTTTCCAGCTCGTGGCTCAATTGATTGCTGTGCGATTCTGTTATTCCTCTCGCGGGGTTGATGTGTTTGGCCGGGATGGCCGACTAAACGCATTTTCACTTCCTCCCCCGGGGACCAGCGTAAACTCCTCTACCAAATAAGGGGGGGGAGACCTTCACGCGGGAAGTTACCGCACAATGTGATGCAATTTAAATTGCTAATTTGGTGAACATCGAAGGATAGAGAGGCCGCCGGCGACGCCGTTTTTCTGCTGGAATATAATAATAATAAAAACAAAACCTTCCCTCAAACCTGGAGGGAGCTCCCGCGAAAGGAAGTCACCGTCAAAACTTCTCTTTTTCGAAGGAGAACAGACAATGGTGGGAGACGAAGCGAGCTCGCACCAAGAAAGGATCTCGCTTCGTCTAACCTTCTCCTTCTTCTACTCCTTCTGCTGCTGCTGCTGCTGCTGGTGGTGTTCCATAAAACACTGCGGCACAACCTTGTCAGTCCTTCTTCCAAGGAGCCTTCCCAGTCACGGAAAGGCCTCCTATCCCCCCCCCACCCCCCTTCAAAAGCCGGCAAAAGGCAAAGAAAGGTAATCAAATTGTACGACAAGCTTTCGCTTGTTTTCCCATTTTGGGCGAAATCAACATTGGCCACCATCTCCTTCTCGCCCTCCACTTCCACCCCTTGAAAACCTGCCGAGCCGTGACAGGCCTTAAGGTGACACACACCGAGAGCAGAACAGAACACCGGCGAAGGTCGGTCGCGGTGAAAGTGACTGAGCTGATCGAGCGCAAACTTGGTAGCGCAACGGTAGCGCCGCCGACCGATACCGACAACCCACCACGGCACCTTTTCGATGGAAAGAATATAAAATAGGTGCCGTGCCGTGCCGTAAAGGTCTCAGTGAGGTGGTCTCTCGTTGGCATCGTAAATTGTATGCAAATTTATTCATCCATCTTCTTTCCCGGGATGCTTTCTTCTTTCGTGAAATTGAAAATACGGTGGCGGCACGAGCCAACCAACCAACGTGATACTAACGGGCCTATCGGGGGAGAGGCTTCTGGGGAAAGTTGGTGCCATTTGAAGAAGAAGAAGGACGCACTAGAACAATCTGAAAGCTTTATTCAGGAGCTGGTCAACTGCGCTCTCGCGTACTGCTAATGGAATCGTCGATCGAGCGTTGGAGTAATATTTTAATTTATAGAGAAAAAGCTTCGTTCCGCTTACATTTTCCCCTTATTCAGTCTTACGTCTATGATTTTATCGCGCTGCCTTGCGGGTGTTTAGCATAAGCAGAACCTTCGCCCAAACACCGCAGGGGCTACCGAGTCACTGCGAGCTCAATATCTAATGAATTTCCATCGAATCCAGGACGGATAACAGAAGCACAGGGATAGCTAGGCCTCTACTGCTGATGCGCACCACTGCCACCCTGCTTTGCATACAAAGTGAAGCAGAACGGTGCTTGGAAGCAGCGCCAGTAGGGGAACCAGCGCCATCGGCGATTCACCTTTGACTCACCTTTGACTAAAACCTTCACGTCACGGGTGGAGTTACCCAGGTCCCTGGGTTCCTGGGGCATAAATCGGACGAGATGCTTCACCGACGAGAGCCCGAAAAGGGTGCCTCTCGTTCGTAGCTTGTTAGCATAACAAAGCGACCTTTTTGGAGAGGCGATGTCACTGGTGTCGAAGGGAACCAAAAGTGAGGCCTCACGAGGCATCCTGCTTCGGATTAATGGGGTCTAGTCGTCGCTATGCTCCATAACCTATAACAACAGACCGGGGGGCACGGCTGATTTGACTTGTAACACTAGCAAGCGCCCGCTCTCGGACTTATTGATGAACCATCACCATCGCCTCTTACTGATTGGAGCGTCTTACGAACGCCCTGTTCCCCCAAAATGAGCAACATGTTTTCCGAGCTTTGTTACATAGTCAGTTACATGGAGCTTATCTTTGGAGGAAACTTTCACATCGCCCTTTTTGTGGGGGCCTCAGTTTCATACACAATTACCACCCTCTCTGTGAAGCGCGTTGACAGCGATGAAATCATCATCATCCGACGCCTTCAAGCGACATTCAGTCCAGCAGCCTTTTTCACGCCGCACTGGCCACTGCGACGAACATCAACAATGAATTCTTCATTCGAATTCCGTTCGTCTGCTTCCGGAGGAGAAGGAGTGGCACACCATTACCAGTGATCGTTTGGTTGTTTTTCGGCGAGATCACTCCACCGAAGCGAAGACAGATCGTCTTCTCTCTTCACGGTTATGCGTCACACTCATGCGTCTCCGGTCGCGTTGTTGACCTTCCATTTGGGCGCGCGCTGCCCGTGGTTCCGGTGTGCGCTTTCAAAGTGATAAGCGATTCCTGCACCACCGTCCCGCAAAACACTCAAATTCGTTACGAATTCGTTCAAATATTGCGACATAATGCGTAGTGCAGCCGCAGGAGTGTCCGGTGCAGCGCGGCGCGGCGAGTGACCTTTTCCGTGGACATAAAAAGGACATAAAAAGCTGTCGGCGACTACAATGGGTTGCGGAAAGGAAGAGTTTCGTCGTTATGTAACACCGCTGGGTGGGGGGGGACACTCGGCAAATAAAACTTTTCGGCAGAGAAAGCATCCAACACAGTCTGCAATTCAATTGAAAGAAGGGCCCTCAATGAGTGCCCCAGATGGCACCAGCAACGGCGATGTGCTAATGTGCTTCCGGTCAAGAAGGATCCTCTGCATCCCGGCCTCATCGTCCACTTGGAGAGATAAAGCAGATTTAAGATGTTTATGTAAATATTTTCCCAACCCCATTAGGGCTTTTCCGCTGCTCGCTGCGATGAATGTGCAGAAGAGAGAGCACACGAAAACCCAAAAGCTAGCCTCTCGGAGCGGACCTCTGAGCTCTGGGCACGTGCCAACAACCAAACTATTGTTTCCATCTGGCCGATGCCACACCGGGGGGGTATCCCACCTGGGCCCTAACCTAATTAAACAAAACTTTATCCATAAAGGCAACATAACCGAGCGGAAAAGTTAGCAAGCGAACAAGCCTTTCCTGCCGCACAAGGATATGCGATCCTTTATGCGTTATCCTTAGCTTCGCTACTCGGTGTTCGGTGTTAAAAGCAGCGCTCAAGTCTGACCGACAATCGAAATGCAACATCGGGGAAGCGACACAATCGTAGGTGCGGTCGCCACATTGTCTTTGAGCGCGGCCGGAGCTTTGTTTTTCATGCCAGTTTTCCTCGCATGCTGCCCGCGCGTAGTGCAGAGTGCTGCATTTCATTCCATTTTTACACACAATAGAAATCGTTATTAAACATTTCTCGGTGCCGCGGTTGGTTGCGTTTTTGGCATTGGCCACAAGCAAGCAAGCCAGTGGGGCCCTCCCGGGCTCAAGCTCGAGCGAAGAAGCGACCGAAATGGATGGAAGATGTTCGCGCCGTTCGTTCGAGCGACCCCAGACCGAAGCGCTGAACAACAGAAGAAGCATATTTCACCTTTTCAGCAGTCCGAAATGTCGCCGCTGCAGCGCGGCAAGTTTCCCGGTTCGCTGCGCTCCGGTGAGCCGCGAAAACCACCACAAGGGCTGAGGCAGAACAAGGGGGAGGGGGGCTTCGTTGTGCGGTGCGGGATCTCTCTTTATCATAAAACCTAACCGAAACGTATCGCTCCACTGTGTGTGCGGTGGTCTGACCTTTTCCGTCCCATAGCCACTAGTCGAGCATGACGGCGGCACGCTGCTACGGGAGTGATGGTGGGAGGGGAAACTCGACTTCGCGGACCGCTACTTCCGCCGGAAGCCACGAGGCGAGACGAGGCGAATCGAAACGGATGTCAATCCGACATCGGTTGCGGTGCACAAGGAACAATGTTCCTGTGAACAGCGTCATCAGGGCACGCGCTTACCTGGCATGGACGAAAGAGAGCGAGAGCCATAGGGTGGAAGCAAGAGAAGGCTTCCAAAGGCCTGCGGTAGGCCATCATCATAGCCAGGATTAGAAGCCAGCTACCAGGATTCCTGGAAATGTGGAACCCAAGGAGATCCGTGATGGTGCTTCCGGGCGCATCCTTCTCCGTGGCACGGACCAACGGTCGAACAACAGGATTTGGCTGTTTAATTAAAACCAACCCCGAGATAAGCGAGGATCTTCTGGGTATCACTTCAAACCGTGGACCAATGGAATGATTGCCCGAGAAGCTATACCGTATGTGCTTGACTCGTTGGCTTACAGGGACTAGGGAGCGTGATACCATTGGCTAGTAACTAGATAGAAGACAGGCCTAGCACACTCTCTCGCTCACAGATACACACAAGCATCGGAATTGCTACGCATCATCGAATGGAACAGATTGAGAGGATTCGAAGAGGAATCCCTGGATTGCACTTCGTATCATGAATGATCAGAAGTTCGATTCCCGCAGAAGCCCAGACAAAGCCTTCGACCTCGAGCGTTGTTCGAGTTGAATACAAATAGAATCTTCAAAATTGTATTCATGAATATCCAGCAGCTGAATTCATTCTCTGCATCCATCTGGACTCGCGTCTGAAGAGAGTAGACACAAACACTGGAACTGTCCACTGGAAAACATGATTGGAAAAAGTTGATCAGGCATCTCCTTTCCCTCCAAACTGCCACCAGCGGTAACCGAAGCAAATCCCTCGACCATATGCTGTGCCATGCTACTCGCTACCACCACAATGTGAGGCTGTGTGGCATAATACACTGATTACTTTATTATCATCGCGCTCGTGTGTGCGGATGTGTGCCTTCCCTTTTATCTCTCCCTCGACCATCGTTGTCTGGATCCTTATGAGGATGCAGAAAAGAGAGATAGAGAAATAAAAAAAAGAAATGAAACGTTCGGATAAGAGCCCTTACCAATGTCCTTACCAGCTGACCCTCTTCATCACTGGAGTGAGCCATCTCGAGAGGGAACTTCTTCTTCAAGAGAGAAAGAGCTCAATCGTTCCGCATATGTTGCGAACGAGCATGTTATATGATCTTCCCCGCCCCATTCGCTTCATCTCCTTTCTGTCATCATCATGACAGGGTTTTCGACGAAGTCTTCTTCATACAGCTTGGTTCCACTTGAGAACAGTCCAGTCCTAACAGACTGACTGACTGAATAACTGCTTGCACTGAACGGATTCGATGGATTTAGATCTGTACTCTCGTCCACACCGTCCAGTCGATGATATTCATTTTCTGTAACATACTCAAGCACCAACCAGCACACCAGCACGAGCTTGATGTTTTCATTTTTATCCTTCCTCCCTTAGCCTTCGGGCGAACTCGACGACGACGACCCAACGTTTGGACAATCGGTATCGGTAGCGCACGGAAGTCCTCTAGGGGGCCAACCGGATGATGTTTGCTTTAAATAGGAAACAACATTTCCTTCCAAACCTCGTGTTTTCTCTTCCTCTAGCTACCACACTTTTGCTTCTGCTTCTGCTCCAGCTCCTGCTGCTTCGTCGGTAATCGTCACACAGGATTAGCTCAGAAACGAGGCATAGCGGAGTCACCACTCGGATCTCCGGCTGGGAAAGTAAAACGAAACATGGACAGCAAACATGCCAATAAAAACAGACCATCCATGACGCAGCCAAGGCCCGGCTTCCGATCTGGTCGGTCGAAAGTTACTCGCCCTCGAGATGCTAATCCAAAGCCGTAAGGATAGCATTATGATGCGCTCCGGCCAGCTCCAAGGTTCACTCGAATGGGTCGGTCAGAAGGATGAAGTCTTCAGGCCACGGTTTAGGGGCCAGGCAGCCACCGGATTGGATTTGTACACCATTTGTAGCAATAATACAGTCGATACACAGATGGTGCCATCGTCATCGTCATCGTCATGGTCGCACCACGGATTTTTGCCCAGCAGCATGTTGTACACAAAGAGAATGGGCGTTCGAGCATGTGTTACACGTGACAGTCGATTTGCTACACAACAGCAACGAGCTGGTCAAAACAACATAACGAACATCAGCTGCTCGGCCATGCTTTGTGCTGCTACGAGGCAGCTATTAATGAACTCCGAACCGTCATTTCATCCTTTATGTTTTGTTGAATGTGAAACATTAAAAAGAATACTGGGAAAAAGTGGAAAACATATTAAGAATGAAAACCAATTTCCTGCGAGCTTTCCTAATCAAGGGATCGCTTTCGTCGGTCGCAAAGTCAGCTCCCTGGATCCGCCGCAGGGATGAGTTTCAAGAATCTATAAACACTCGGAACTAGCTTGGGTCACCATTACTTCGAGGAACAAACGCAAGCCACATGTTTCATTAAAAACGTTTTCCCCCTCAACGTACCGCTCGATGTTCGTTTTGCCCCGTGTTTGCTTTAACTTCCTCGGTTCCACCATGGTAACTATTACTATTTGCAGTCTATAACGAACGACCGAGTGAGCGACAAGCCACAAGTCCTCCGACGAGGGGTTAATCAATATCGGCTTTTAACACAGCACATCTGTTAGATGTCACGGACCGCAACGGGTTCCAACTACCAAACCCCCCTCACCTAAGTCCGTTACATCCCAGCATCGGTTACTGGTGATGACACCGAGCCGCCGGCTCGGGAGGGAACTGCCATCGTCATCATCATCGTCATCATTCTTGGTTCGCTCGCTCTTTGGGTGTTTATTATTTGTCGACAAAATTAACTTCCCGTACAGCCGTAGGGCGGCGGCCGATAGCGATTGATGCGAGCGCACGAGCGTCTATTTCACCCTCCCCCTTCCCAGCCTCAGGAGGGGCATTCTCACACGGCACATGACACGCTGCACTTCATTACGGTGCGGCGCTGCGCGTGACACGTGCATGGCCGCGAGGGTGCATCGAACTGTTGCTCCCGTGTGTGTGCGAGGTTGCTAGGCGACGGAACCGAAAAGAATGTCAGCTGCAGCGCAGCATAAGGCCGTTGGCGAGGATGAGGTCGCACGTGGAAGTCATTGTACTCTTGCTGCTACAGAGCCCTTCAAGCTATGCCATCGATCACTGGAGACGGTACTGGCTTCAAATTTTATCTAACAAATCCCCTGGGCAGATTGAACATGTGTTGCGCTAATTGAAAGTGTGATGCTTGGATGTTGTTTAATTAACTTGAAATCATAGATTAGATCTCCTCTAGCAAGTGTGATCGAAATAGTAATTTCCTGCTCGTGATCATTCAATGTTTGTCCAGAAATCTCTATATTTGCAGCACGGTTAACATGAAAGAAACTCTCTTTACGATCTGTTAATTTTAATTTAAATTGCGATTGAAAATTGCTGTAAAGAACTATCATAATACGCGAAGCATGGAAGCGCTGGTGTAAACTCTCGGCGTGCTTAAAGGATTCAAAACAACGTTGCTATCGTGGTCATTCATATGAAATACAATTTCGCAACTCGCCAAACAACTAGCAATGAACGTCTCTTTACTGTGATAACTGCAAACATTTTATGAAACATTATACGAGGCGCTAAGGCAAGATTACACTCAACTTTACTGCTAAAACCGATATCAACATTCTGCACATATTGTACCGCAAAAGTTCAAAATATGCTGAGTTGCACTTTCCTTTCTGCATAATTAAATTCAACCAACTCAATTTACCACACGACATTGACCATGCACATACACTGGCCCATTCCTCAACAACTCAACTCGCTCAACCATCGCAATTCGTCCAACGTAAAAAGCTAATGCAACTCCGAGTTAAACGCCATCCACCATCCACCAGCGCGTCATCGTTTTTCCGCCATGTTGATGTTTGCTTGCTAGCGATTAAAATGAAAAGGTGGACACAGACGACCGGGGACAGGGACAAGACAGGGCGACAACTTTTCCGCTCGGCATGACTGGAAATCGATTTACACAACTTTTTGGCCACACGACCCGGTTATTAAAACTTCTCCGTTGCGCATCGCCATCGTCGTCGTCGTCGTGGCCAGCACTCACTCTCCAGTGCAGCAACACAACAAAAAAAAAACACTGCGGAACGCAAACGAGAATTACATAATTTGATGCTGGAATAAACGGAATAAATACACATTTTGGCTACAAAATCCCGTTCGCTGAATAAATCAAAACCACCCAGCCGGAGCGACGCTACCGCCGGCAGCTCGATCTCGATTAAAAAACTTTCCTGGCCAGCGAGGGCACGGCAGATGGTCAGGAGGCAAAAAGGAAAGGAAATGCAAAACCAGCTCACAAATCATTCCTTCAACAAGCAACAAAAAAAAAATCACCGATGCCAAATCTCGAATACCCCTGGATGAGACTTTAATTCAATCAAACTTTGTCAGTCGTCCTACTTATCATGTCGACCGTGGCGCGCCTGGTTGCGCTTTGATGATTATGGGATTTACACGATCGCCACGGAGCCGGAATCCAGATTTTGCTTTCGCCGTTTGCCGTTCCAATCACGAACACCAGCAGCAGCAGCAGCAGAAGAAAAAAGGCAACTTTTCGCATTCCAAGAAACCAATCAAAGCTTGTACCATGCAGCCAACATCCCTTCTTATTCACACACTGCCCATTGTCCTCTTCTTCGCCTCCGAATCGGTGACTCAATTGCTAAAACAAACTTCCAAAGAAGCGGCAGACGGCCCACGCCAATTACTTGTGGCGTTTAATCCTTACCATCATAATTCCATCACTTGCAAGGATGAACGATGGTGCCGGGCGATGAAAAGGGATCCGAAAGCAGGGCCAGGAACAAAAAGAGGGTAAAGGATCATCATCTTTTGGGAGAAAGACAAAAACTGCATTCGAACAGCCCGGGCAAACTTTCCATCGTCCACAGTTCACGTCCCTCTCTCGTCCCTAGAAGGGGTCGCTTTCGCTAATAGCCCGACGACCGAAGGAGTTTGTGCTGTGTAAACGGATGGCGGATGGTGGATTTTGAATGAAGGCAAAGAACCATTACGCGAGGAGGAAGAAGTAGAAGAAGGCGCATAAGAGGCAAAGCGAGAAGTACTTTCACTTATCTTACTCCGCCAGGCTACTTTCCTCGTGTTCCTCGCTTCGAATGCCCGTTCTCCTCCTTCTCATTCCTGTCTGTTCGCTGACTGGCTAATAGGATAAGAATTTATTGCAATCCTGATATCTCCTCCTACTGCCAACCGGTGCATCAACCTAGCAATTTGCACCCATCCAACGTTCACGCAGAGAGCTGGAAGGATTGCTGCAATCAATGCAGAGCATCCGAGCAGCAGCAACGAGCTGGAGTGCATTCCCTCCTTCCGTTTTGCTTGGTCCGCAATCCGACAGATTTATGTGCTCCTCACTCCTGGTGTCTCTCCTCCGTTTAGCAAACGTTGAATGCAACGGAAGCGCCACTAGGGTTTCACTCTTTAATGAATGATGAAAATGCCGCCCTCATCGAGATGCCAGGGACGCGCTGGAGCAACTTCTCTGGATCAGGAACTTCTCCTCTTGGCGCCCGAAGGTTTACTTTGGCGCCCATTTTCTTATTGTCGACTCATTACTCGCAAGTGGATCGCAAGCAGAAGCCCTCCCAAGATTGACTCTGACTGAGATCCGATTACACGCAACCGGGGAGAGCGAACAGAGAGACGGAGGACGATGGAGTATTAGTGTTTTCGCCTCATCAGCTGCGAATGTTGCGTAAGATTCGCTGCTTCAGTGCTTCCGAGCGAACGAGCAATCGATTTCGAGAACGATAGAGCATCGTCGAAGGGGTTGCGGCGTGGCGCTAATGAAATCTATCGAACCATCAACCCTTCTATCAAATCACAAGCGAGTAGAGAGCGATTGCCAATAAGGGCGGTGAGAGGACACCCTTCTTTACCGCTGGAATGCATTTAAGCATCCTAACTCGGACTGATTAAATCAATTCGCGTCATTTATCCTTCGGCATCCGGTGCGCTTTTGGCGTTTCTACCAAGCATGCGGAACCGAGTGTCATTGCCCTTTCCCCCTTTAAGCAAACAGCTCTTTAATCGGCACAGCTCACAAAAAAAAACAAAACATTCCCACCAAATTGTTCCTCTGCGGGTCATTTGCCATTCCCGTTTCTCGGTTTTATGGTTCCCCGAGCGATAATCACGAAACCGACCAACCGGCCCACTATTATCCTGGCCTGTACCGAACCGAACCGAATTTGCACTTCCAATTTGACAATTAAAACGAAATAAACTGCCGGCCATGATAGCCCACAAAACGGGGGTTGCTCTCTCCCTCTCCGACCAGCAACCCGGATGTTGCTGCTCCCGGATTCCGATCTTTGCCCGATGCTTCAATCTGCCAAGGTGAAAGGACAGAAAAAAAGGAAGGGGAAAAATATCGAAAAAAACGATAAAGTGGTGTCCCCAAAAAAAAACACAGGGATGCAGATTGGGAAAGCAGAAGAGACACCACGATGCACCACGCTGCTGCACTGGCCTAACGAAACAGAGGAGGATCTCTTCTATCGTCGAAGTTTATTCCCTGGAGATAGAAGGACGGTGCGACCAAAGTCTACTATACGGATACGGGGTCCAGGAACGCCACAACCGAATCCGAAGCAATATCCTACCCCTAATGATATATAAATACAGCCTCACTCTAGCGTCTGTGCAACCTGGCTCAGCCCTCATTCGGCCGCCGGACAATCATTAATTTAATCATCCCCGGAAGCATCGTTGCCGAACGTTCGATTCTCGGGCTCCAAAAATCCTTTCTATTTTTTCTGTTCTTTTCAGATCCGAGACCGAGTTTGCTTAATCCCCGTTTTTTTTTGCACACCGGAAGAGGCCGGGATATGGCCACGTAGTAGCATGAATATGTGTCTCTCTCTCTCCTAGGAATCAGACAGGATTGGGCAGGATTTATCGTTTGCAGCCCGTGCATCGATCGATCGATCGATTCCTTCTCCTGGCACATCCTTTAAATCTTGCAGAATTATCTGATCGTTCTCACAATCAGTCCTCCAAAATCAGTCGCAACATTGACGTCGTCGTCGAAATCGAGGCCATCGGCCATTGAGTGAACGGCCGAACGAACGAACGAACGAACGAACGACCAACCATGATAGGCGGAAAAGGCTCAAAACATCCGAGGACCGAGTCCAACTCGACCGGAGCGAAACAGAATCGGGTGCAAATCGAACCTTTTCCGGTCGGTTTGTCCAAACAGCCTGGCCAAGGTGGATACACTGGATGGAGGCCATATCGACGATGACGTGGTGATCAGGCGTCGTTTGCTCTCCCACGGACCCCCAGCACGGTGCTGGATCGATGCGGTCAAGATACTGGAAAAGCTCGGTGACGGTGACTCGCTCCAGGACACGAAAGAAAAGTATTTGTTTTGTGTCTCCTTCGTGTTCCTCCTCTTTCGATTCCGTCCATTTCGTTCGGTTTATCCTTTTCTATAGAGAGAGAGTGGAAAAACAAACATTCGTAGTCACACAACACAACAAAACTGCTCCACGATGGTGGCCACTGGTGCGCGGTTGGTGTTGTGCCACCGTTTGGTGGACTTGGCTGACGACTTGCTTTTTCCTGGTGCAGTAGCGCTGCTAGAGCATTGGTGCCGGAGATTTATTGTTTTCCTAAGTGGAGAAAAGAAATGTCTGCTCATCCTCGTTCGGCGAAAGAAAGGGGGAGAAATGTGAGGGGCGTTGGTGCCGGTAAACGAAGGAAATGGTCGAGGAAGCATGAATCACCTTTTCGAATTCGGTTCGATTAAATATGCTTTTGTAACCCTAAAGCAGACACACACCCCCGAGGCGACCGTTCCACCGTTAAAGCGAGCAGCTGTGCTCTCTGTTGCTTCTGCGAGATACGATTTCCGACGAGAATTTATTGCTCCATCTGTAGGAGAAGGACAAATTGAACGTCAGATGCCACGGAACATGGAGGAGAGTTGGAATGTCTTAAATCTCATTCAAGAGCGTCCATCTCTCTGCCATTGGGGATTAAGCAACTTGCAACTCAATTCCATCGGAAGCCAAATAATCCTCAGGAAAAGCATTTCAATCAAAAACCAATACCGTCGGCACACTGGACCGCACACACCGGTGAAAAGTCTATTCCACTGCCCGAGGTGCCCTTGGATCTTGATTAATTTCTCCGGAAAAGCCGCTTCTCACCAGCTCATCACAGCTTTCTGCTATCTAGGGGTGGGGGATTTTGGGAGCTTATCCACCTTGAAACAAACAGAAAAGACTTGCTTAAGCTTAGTATGCCCGGCGGGCTAATCATCATCAGCCCAATGCTTATCAGCATCAGGTAAACTGTTGAAAGGACAAATACCCTCGCAGCAAATCATGATTCCACCGCCCTTGTTGTTGATTTTGTTTAACTTTATCATCCCACAAAATAGTACCGCCGATAAAGACGAATGAAATAAATAATGACACAGTGCCTGCGGAAAATCGTTTAGCGAGCTAGCGGCGATCAATCGTTCAATCGCCCCCTCCCTGGTTTGAACGATATCCATCAGCTCACTGCCAATTAAACCTCGTCTGTCAAATCCGCGAAACTCGAATCAGAGTGCGAAGTGAGTTTGATTTCGATAAAAAGCCTTCTCCATCGAATAAATCTGGGCAGTGAGGGGCCCGGCCATAAACCATCGAAGGGGCTCAGCAAGCATATTGGCTTCCATTTTATTCATAAATCAAAGCGCAACAAGCGATGGCTCCGTGCAGGCAATGGCGCCTGGTGTAGCTTTTATTCTACGCCGCATCATCGCGTCCAGCAACAAACTAAACGATGGCACTGAATTCCGATGACCAGATATTGCCGTCAGCTTCCCATCCATCCATCATCTATCCGAGGCAATTTTCGAGTTCGATGGTGCTCGGACCACCGCGAAACCAGCATGATGATGATGATGGAGCACACATGGTAGCCGCGCTCACGTCGTCTGGCCACCGGGAGACACCATAAATTACTGATGCGCAACACCGGGCATCACCGTGGTGATCGTCCTCATGTTGGTGCGCCGTCATCGACATCCTGGCAATGTCCTGGTGCTTCCGGCATATTGTTTTTTCTTTCTCTGGTGAGCGCTATTCCCCGTTAAAATGTTAGGAGACAAGGTGTCGACACCGGTGTCCCCGTGACCTGACGTGTGCTGGATGAATAGCTCTCTCTCTTTGGTCTTTTGGACCCTCATCCCCTCGCCGGGGCTACCAATGAAGCAGCTGATTGACAGGAAATTGGCAAAAACCATCGGTGGTAGACTGTAATTGAAACATGTCAAGACCACTTTAGGGGGGCCCATTTATGGCAACCGGGAGTATTGGTTCTATAGTTCAGTCCACAGTGTTTGTGAGCGTTGCATTAATATTGCAGAGAATGTAATGGACGTATACACACTACTCTGTCTCTTTCAATAGAGATAACAAAGTTTAAATATTATACAGAACAGTGATTCCCAATCTCTCTTTCTTCGCTCCGCTCTCGATGAATGCAATTTTATATCGACATTCAACTAGTTTCCAGGTTGTTTGAATAGCGACCCTCAAAAAAAAACACACTTCTGAAACGCCGACAATCCGTTCCAGCGACAGGTTTCGGTTACCAGAGTTCGTTCCGGAGCCAAACCGGGCCGCGGGAGAGAGACCAGATCGAATACTGTCCCCTCGCTCTCGGCATCCCTGCGGGCACATCAATCCGCCGCCGCCGCCGGGCCTGCGACGTCAACCTCGATATTAGATAATCTCGGAGCGAATTGAGCGCAAATTTCATTCTCCTTCCTTCCACATTTTACATCGAATAAGCGATGGTACGCCGGCGAGTCGACGAAAACCGAACCGAACCGAAATGGAAGTGGTTTCTGATTGAATGACGGATTCAATTTATCGCAGCAAATTCGTACTTTTATTCAGGAGCAATAAATTTCCCGATGCCACCGCCCCATCGGTGGCCCCATCGGTGAGCATCAATCGTGCCTACAGCCGCCCGCCTGCGGTGGTGTTGTTTGCTTTCATCATCTCGATGAGAATGAATATCTCCGTTCTGCGTCCTTCGTTCCCTCGTTCGGCGAACGCGCGTGTTTGTTGCTGAGGCCCACATTTCACTTTCCTTTTTATTTCGAGCACAGAAAAAAATATATATCGACCGACACATCATCGAGCCCCGTTTGCCGGCATTACAGCAACAACATCACCAGCAGCAGCACCATGATGACGCACATCGGCAACAGGCGCACATAGGAAGGGGAGGGGGGGGGGAGAGCAAAATGTCTGCTCGGCTCGTAAATACGGAACCCACCGACACGTCACGTGATGCTGAAGGCCAATAAAATCTAATTAGAAGCAACTGTGTATTGCAATAACGTGACAAAAGAGCGTTTGCGAATCAGCAGAGTGCTCTACATGAACAGCAGCAGCCGCATCATGCCCAAAGATATATACAGAGCCCACGACGACGCAGACAGACACTAACTTCGTCAACACGTGACATTTATGTGCTCCGGTGCAGGATGGTGAGCCGGCAAAATGACGGCAACTGGCGCACGGTTCTTCTTCTGAACGGTCTCTAATTGCTCCGGTATTGTTACGATCGTTTATTAACGGCACAGCAATTGGGATTCCTATTGTGACCGAGCCGGTCCGGTTGCTTGGCATGGAATTATAGAATTCGCAAGCGATAACATAGACAAACAAGACAGAATGGGAACAGTAGCAACGCATTACGGTGGGAATGCATTTCTAGAAAGCAGTTGATAACATGTGGCCATGCTAGGGGCATAATAATGGATGTTCTAGTGAAAAGGAAAAACATGCATACCATGTCGGATTCCTCAACCCGGTGACAAGCATGGCATTTGCATTGACAATAATATTTTCATTATATGAATTCTTGGTATTAATGCTTTGCTAAATGAAGCAGCATTCAATCAATTTATGTACGTTCTGAGGATTGTAACATAATTTCTAATGCCACACAATCAATAACCAATCAGGCTAAGGAACAATTGTGCCTATTGTGTGTATTCGTTTTGCAGGATATATATTTTTAGCGTGATATTCTACCATGATGGCATAATAATCATTAATGCTCCCCATTTAAAGGAATATTTTAGGAATTAGAATCAATGTAATACAATTCATTCCCCTATAATTATCATGAATTGTTCAATAATGAAACCATGTCGATGATATTGTAAGGTTAAATTATTTCAAGAATCTACAATTTTACAAAAAAAGTAATTGCGAGAAATTGCTTAATTCTCTCTTGCCAAAAAAGCTATCCAAAAACTCTAGGCTCCGGGGTCCCATCAGACTGATAAATGAGATGCATGGCCACCTTCGGTTAAGGTCATAACCAAGAGTTGACACTTTCACTAACGTTCTCTAGAGCCGCCAGCAGATCGCTCCCGTATGTGACATTGCGCAACGATTTGCACCTTTTCTCCCACAACATTTCGCTAAGCAAAGCAGGCGTGAGATCATTCATGATCATCTCCCTCATCTTAACAACCAAAGCTCCCTCCTTAACCTTCACGCAACTTTCCCACCTCGCTCCCCGAAAAGGAAAACTCATTCCCAAGAAAACAGTCGCTGACCACCCATAATTTCCATCGGACCAAACCACTCGGAACCGCTCAATCATCGCGGAACTGTGTGTCTGATGCAAAGCGAGACCACACGAAGGGTTAGCGGGAAGACAGTCATCTTCAGCTTGACATCATAATTGACCACCAACCAACCAGTAGTGGGACCGCCAGTACCGATCCGAACCACTCTCCGCGCCTGGAATGATAATTTCACTTTCCTTTGGCGTGCGCCGGGGGGGCGAAACTTAGGCAAATGAGAACGCCACGACGGACGTAAACCGGTCCTCAAAGACCCGGGTAGTAGTTGGTCTGACTGGTGGCCAATCCGGTGGCGCCAGTCGTGATTACGCGGAAGCAAAAGCCGGAATGGTCACCACCACCACCCATACGCAAAACTCTCACTTTCTGTATCCGGCCGAAAAGTGAAACTTGCTCCCGGGAGTGTGCACTAGTGCACTGCCGCCATCGTCGTTCGCCACAAAGATCAGCGGCAAATCCAGCAGCGCAACGCAGCAGCAGAGTGTCTGTGGCCACTCGAGGGGCTTCTTCTGTGTTGATAATTATCTTGGCCACAGATTGAATTAAATTACCATCCGTAATAGTCGCTCCAGCTCGAGTCGAGGGAGTAGATGGAGATTTATTAGCACAGAAAAAAGGAGGAAGGGATCGGAGTCTAGCGAATGGGAAGCCAAATATGCCAAAAATGGCCACCACAACGACGACGACGACGACGACGAGGAAGATGATGGTCCGTGTGCGATTGCATTCGAAGATCATCAAGCATCAAGCATCAAGCGCAACAACATAAGGGGTTGATGAGCGTGTGCTGTGCCGATTATCATTAGCATTAGCCCTTGCATTCGACCGGCGGACATCATACCATTAACTGTACTCGGCGCCTTCGTTTTCTACTTCGCTCTTCTTCCCTTTGCTCAATTATGACGATCCGATACTGCAGCTTTACAATCGTTGGCCAGCGATCGACCAGACAGACCTTTCCGATGCCCTTTCTCGGAGCAGCGCTTCGGAGTGCGCATTGTGAATGGTTCACCGCATCGCTACAATGTTGGTAATAGTTGATGGAGAAGCGGTGGGACGCCCCCCTGCGTTGAGTGAAAATGGCGAAGAAAAACCCAAGTGAAAATGGTGCGACGCCAGTCACGACGATGGCGCGCACGATGCTATCGACGATCGTCGGTGGAGTAAAAGGTCGCCCAGTTCCGGTACCACCCCCTATTCCTCCCTCCCTCTCACCCTCCTGGTGCTGCGGTGTTGAATGATCTTTGCAGATGGTGGGGCGTAATGGCAAAGATTGAATAAAGCAGAAAAAAACGAAAGGGAAGGAGAAAAAAACCACACACAGAAAGAATCGCAGGTGGGCGAGGTGGTGAGGGGTGGGCGCATTTCACTCTCACTCTCACACACCGCCTAGTGGGTGATTGGATGGCGCCCCCTCGTGCACAATAAACACTTTCATTTGCCATTTATATTCGTTATTTATTCACCTATTCATCATTATCATGACCATTATCATCTGGCGCCCCTCGTGCGCTCGGGCACACACAATGCAATCTGGTGTGGCCGTGGCGAGAGTGAGTGGAAGAGGGAAGCCCCCCCCCCCCCCCCCTCCGGTCCATTATGTTTGGCCGCATATTTCGTCGTATAGCGAAAGAATGACGGTAGGAAGAAGCGACTGAAAGAAAGGGCCCGCGCACCAAGCCACAACGCTGGCTTTCAGCTCGGCCATGACGATTCTGGCATGCCAGCGAGAGATCTACAGACACACACGCGCCAGGGGGCCACTCTGCACTTCAATCAATTTATGACCCGGTGAAAAAAATGCCCTCTGGTAGAAATTAGACGCTAAGCGACTTCCAAGTGCACCCACATTTGCAGCAGATTACTTTAATGGTGCACCACCCCCCGGGGCGGTGTTCTCCTCATTTCTTCTCAAATACGGAGGAACAAACCCGGAGACGCGGAGGAGGAGAAGCGAACACCTTTCCGTTTCGGCGCCCACAGTAAATGGCAAACCGCACCCGTCGTCTCGACCTGAAGCTCGGCTCCAAGCATGCGAGCGCCAACATTGGAACAGTTTTGTGGTTTGGCCTTTGGCGAGCCTTCGTGTGGGCGTGAGTGTGTTTGAACGTTGGAAATTTTTACTTGAAAATCTCCACAAGCCCCAAAGGCAATGTGTTTTCATTAAGGTGTTAAGGGGCTGAAGAGCTCATAGAACGAATGGTCGAGAAATTCAATCAGACACAAATGGGGAGGTTGGTTGGTTTGCATACTTAACACCGGCTCCTCGGTGTTCGAACTGGTGATTCTCTCAATTCTCAATCACATCACAAGTCGGCGAGCACGTACCTGAAAGAGATAGGAGAATAGAAAAACATTTATCAGTTTATCGGTGATACTGAATAGAACTTTGTTAGTGAATGTTGTACTTCAGTGGCAGTAGCATATCAAACTTTGAGGATCTCCAAACAGCACTCCAAAAACAGAGAACAGATGATGTTACAGAACACAGGAGAACACCAATTGCAACGAAGCGTTCTAGTTATCTAGATTCCCAAGCTCCACATCGAGCATTGCACCGGTTCGAGATTACTTTTAGCAATCAGCCATTAATCACAATCTGACTTTCATTATCTATGCTCGAGCCACTGTGCTTGCATTGCTCTAAGCACAATCAAACACACCTCGCTCTCTCTCTCTCTAAATCCCCAAAAACCAAATTAACACAAATAGGAAAACTTTCCTGCACTCCCGGGCATGAGGTTTCGAGTGCACACCTCCATATCGTCGCTCGAGGATCGTTACGCCAACGCCAATGGAGCTGGTTTACGTAATGGGAGTGTGTTCCGGAGTGCTCGTGCCCTGTGGCCACTACCAGCACCGCCCAGGCGCCACTGATACGATCGAACACGGACTTCACTCGAACTTCGGAAGGTGTAGCAACGCTCTTTGGCGAGGCGAGAACAGGCATCGATGAAAAGGCATGAAATGAAATCGATTGCCGCCAACGGCCCTCCCCTTCTCTTCCCTTGGGAGAGCCGGGCCGTAATTGGAAATTACTATGCAAAGTAATTTTCGAATTCATCCAACTCGTTCTCGTTCTCGTTGTCGGCGTTGCAATTGCTGCCGGTCGGTGGCAAAGTTTCCCCTTGGTCTTGGCCACCCTTCCGTTCTGGTGGTGTTTTTTTTTCTTCTTTCTTTGTATTGATTCTCCTCCGGAGCATCCCACCAAACCTAATGTGCTTTGCATTCACCGATCCCGATCCCATTTCACTTTTTTGCTCTTCCACGCCCCAAACCAACTCCGGGGTAGCTCTGACTTCCGGTGCAGCATCCCCGAGAAGCCGGGGAGAGAACGAGGTGGGGGGAAAAAACTTCGACCGCATCGGAAAGGATTTTTCAAGTTGGATCGAGCGCGCTCGCGTTCGATTACGTCGCTCTCCGTTTTATTTTCCCTTTTATTTTTACCGGCTCCAGCTGCAGAGCTGCTGTTGAGCTGCAATTAGAGGGCTGAGCAGTTACCAGCGTAACACCGGGGTCGCGGGGGAAAAAAGGAATCGGAAATCTACCCTCGGTTTCTTCAGGAAAACCAGCGCTTCCTGGTTTGTGCTGTAGGTTTCCCTTTTTGCAGGTGGTGTGAATGGGCGGTAAAAGGGAAGGCCCGGAGTGAAAGAAACGTAAAATGATATAAATCCCATTACGGGAAAATGCTTTAAAACAGAGCGGAGCAAAACATAAAGCGATCGAGGGGAGAGAGCAGAAAAAAAATCTCGTGAAACATAGTTAAGAAGTTTGCAATTCAATCGAAAAAAAGGGGGATAGGTGGATCTGGGATTGTTTTTTTACATCGAAGCCAATGGAATGGAACAGCGCAAAGTGGCCAAATGTAATCAGAACGGAAATACAAATTGAATTCGGAGCAAATGTTTTCTAACGAAATTGCATATTAATATCGTGGAAATTCAAATTATAAATTATCTACTTTGTATTGCCTTCGTTGCCGAAGCCAACACACGATCGCATTCGATTTCAAATTAGCGACCACAGCGAAAACATTCTCAAAACTCAATCCATTACCACTTCCTGTAGAACCAGCGCGCACCTACACTCTTGCCACCCTCATCAACGTTCTAATGGCCAAAGGCTGATGCCGGAACCGAAAACACGAAAACATTCGAAAAGCACACAAACACTTCGCTGTCGTTTGACCATAAACTCAACCTACGCCCAGCTTCTCTCCTGTTTAGCGACCAATAATTACGCGGCGTTGCGAGGCCACGGATTACAACCTGCGTGATATCGCGCGTGAGAATCGCGGAGAGCGATCCGGCCTGGAGGCCACACGAAGAACGTTTCGAGCGCCCCCAGGCGCCTATAGAACTGATCTCCTTTGCGATGATCTCAGAGCTGCTTCGATCATCTCGCGATCGGTGGTCAGCTGTCGGACAGCGGCACAGCAGCGTTCCAAACGACAAGACGGGCCTCGTCAAAGGCAAACGAGAGCTCGTTAAGCAGGAATCAGTGACACCACATCTGGAGCTCGCTAGACAGCGCCGCTGCAGCGCCATCAAAGCGCCAAAAGCGCTGACTCCGAGACACGCTGTTGTTGTTATGCGATCTGTTTACGGCCTGGAAGTGTAGGCTGGCAACCCACTAGCGCCGTTTCCAATCGCCAGACCGTGAGGAGTAGGTAACGCGATACGCTTTCGCTCTCATTGCCGACGTTTGGAGCACTACTTGACTTCGCAACGCGCGAAGCGAAGAGTCACATAAAGAGATGGTTTCCGTCGCAATTGCCACTTCATAAAAGAAAATTTGCTGCCACGGCAAACCAAGCCTTCATTCCGTATCAACCATTAAGCTGCGCATCGAAATGATTAAGCAATCGAAACGCAGCACTTGGTTGGTGGGAGTACTGGGAGTGTGTTCTAGTCAGCACGGCGCCTCAATGCCAAACAAGTGAGCCAGTAGAACACAGACAGACGGACCAGCTTCAACATGGTCTAGGTTAGCACCGGTACACGACTTGCACGGTTGAGCCAAGGGCAATCTAACGAGACGATCACGACCCAGCAATCCGATCCTCCTCCAATCCGATCTAGGTTAGGGTTGCAATCCGCAAAGGGCCACCACAGCGCCTCCATTGCCCGAGTGTTTGTGTTTGAGAATTTATGCCAAAATGGACATGAAAGCTCAAGGTATGCGCCGCGGTATCAAGGTTCGATCGAAGGTACCGAGGGAGATAGCGATCAGTCCATAACGAAGGGAGAATCAATCAAATCAAACATTGCATTGCAACATTCGTCGATACCTTTGAGGGCACCACACTTTGATGTTCCGTCGCTCTCTACTTTCTGGAAAAACTGAGAGAAAAACTAGCGATGAAATTTTCCGTTCAATCAACGGCGCATCATCGCCGTGATGATGACATCATCATGGCGCCTAAAGCGCTAGCATCACTCCGTCGCAACCAGAGCAACCGCTCGAAAGGCACAAACTGTGCTGCGAAGCGAAGCGGCAAAAAAGGGCACCCCCGGAGGGCCCATCGCGCGCGCAGACACGGAGAGCGTTGATCAAATTGATGCATTTCCCAAAAAAGGGAGCACCAAAAATTAGCCGCAAACCATTTCATTTCGTTCATCTACCTTTTCCCCGACTCGACCGATCGGTGGCCTGAACTCGCAGCAGATGAGAAGCACGAACACCGAACGATTGCACCACCAACTAGTGCGGTGGCCAGACAGACAGAAAAGGAAGGTTGATGCGTGAGAAAACAGCGGACAGCATCCATCATAACAGCACCGAGAATCCAGAAGGGCGCCCTATAAAAAGCCCTGGCGCGTCTCTCTCACGCTACAATGTTCCGACCTGAACCTCTGGGGCGGTTATGTTACAGTAGCGGGCCCAGTGGTGTTACATACCACCCCATGAAAGGCAAATGCCACGAATGGACCCGGACTCCGTCTCGTCCGTCAGTCTCGTCTCGGTTTGGCGTCCCCGGCGTGTCATAATGCGGACGAAAAGGCGATCAAAGCGAGGCAGTTGCGGGAGATTACTGCAGCATCAGTAATAACTGTGTGCAGACATTGCAATCTGTTCCGTTCTGCGTTCCCGTTGAACTCGTGCACGGTGAGGCGACGCTGTTGCAACGTTCTTGCAGATCCGCATCGAGGCGAACGAACGAGAGGTTTGCCTTTTGCACCAGCTTCTGGTTCTCGCTTGTCGATCTTTATCTTCTGTTGAGTTGCATGCGTAGCAGTAGCTTCACTGTAGCTCGTTTTGATCTTCGGGTGTGCTTTGAAGTCGTTTTTAGGTTGCAGCTCTATGGCCTAGAACTATTTATCAAAATTGTGTTTCAAAAAGATGGAGCATACTTTTTTTTACGAACAAAAGGAGCCCATAAAGCATCATCACAGGAAGTCAAAAGATGATGAGTTGTTTGATTAAAGGCAGCAGCTGGCATCTTTCTAGCACCTAAAGATTAGAGAGGTGCTTATGAGCAGGCATTTCCTGTCCGTATTAAATTTCTTTAAATAATTCAATGTAAGTTCCTTCCAGTTCCAGTCGAGATGGACTTTCGTCACTATGAATTATGTCAAAGAAATGGTTGGGAAAGGCACAAAATCATTCATCAGCATCTCTATAACAGCTCGGATTCTTCCTCTTGCACAAGCACCCATTTGCATGTGATGCATTCATAGGATGTTCGTTGTCGTCTTTTGAACTATTACCGAACGTACACAAAAAGGGGAAAGGGAAGTGCCTCTATTTCCGTACCTAGTACTGGACCACTCTCTAAAACCACTATCATTCATTAAGGAAGCAATGGTTAGAAATATCCTCCTCTGCGTTCTTGTTCTCATTCATAATTTATTCAATTGCTCGGACAATATTATTTCGAAATCTATTCATTTAACCGGAACTACGGAGTGCACTTTAGCAATTTCATCAACACATGCTTCGCCTAGACAGAAGTACACTCAAAAGGTACCAAGGCACTGCATGTATAACGAATGTTTCCTCCCGGATTAGCTTCCTAGTGTTTGCGTCGGCAACAGGGACGGATTTTCCTGAGTTCCTGTTGATTCAGCCCCGTTGTTTTTTTCAGGGATTTCTCCATGCTACATGTCAGCATTCTATTCATTTCTAACTGTAGCTACCGTTTGAGCAAATAGCACTCACAATAATCATAAATGCAAACTTGTACCAACACCAGCACCAGTTCCAGCCAGTAGCCAGAAACGGTCAACGTGCACACTCGCCCTGCTCGGAACATTGATAATTCACCAGCATAAAGCCCTAAGTTGTTGGGTACTACGCTCTGTTAGCTCCTTTCAACCCTTTGTTGACCTTCGCACGGGGTGCAGTACTACTCAAGGTAATGTTGCATTTGCTTGCCAACTTTGCCTCATGCAACCGAGCGCACCGCAGCGAACTCCTCACGAAAGGCAAAACGAACGAAAGGAAAAGTCGGTCTCTGACGCAGCTAGAACGCCCACAGCGGATCACACAACCTAAAACGCCGTTCCGCTGCACCGCACGTTCTTAAGTCGTACAATCAGCATACGTGGCCACCAATTGTGTGCTACTGCTGGCACTACTGCGTGCCTGTGCGTCCGAAAGGGAGTGAGAGAGAGGGCGAGCTTGTATGCACATAAATGCATAAATGCATGGTGGCCCACGGTGTACACTTTAGCTTTTGAACACCATATGGAAAGCATACTCCGGTAGCATACAACCTCGGCAGACCTCGGAGGGGGCCTCTTGCCTTGATTGGCATACTTTACGCACATTCAGAATGCCGAGGCCGAGAGCTTTTCCTCTCACCGTGAAAAGACCAACGGAACGGGGCAGTGCAGTGCAATGCACCACACCCAACTAACCAACCAACCAACCAACACCAAGCACTGCAAGCAAACGTCATAGCCATACGAATGCACATACCGCTCGCCAGCGCGGTCCAGCGTGAGGGAGGATCACACCGTTGTGTACCGTCGACAGTTTCAATGCCATATTACACTGGCTTGACGGTGTGTACTTGCTGGTGACCGACCAACAGCAAAAGCCCTTCCACTCGAAGCTCATTCACGAGGAAGGGCGAGGCATTCATCTACCACTCACCCTGGGCACCATATGCCCATGGTCCATCGGAGCCGGAGTGGATTTCAAGTCCCAAAAGGCTGGCCACCCGATAGGGGGAACAAGGGGGCGTTGAGCGATCGGTGAGGATCGAGGAACAAACCGGAAACCACCACCGGAGCAATGCACGGCGAGCACTGGACCCCCAAGGGGCTGCTCCCCAGACAGACAGAATGTAGGTGAGCAAATAGTAGTTATTTTTAACGAATGTGTACGCTTGTTATTATTCTATTTGCATTTTGACCAACCCCCTCACTGCACGGCAAGGAGTCGCGGCCACACGAGATTATGTGGCTGTCCGCCTTTCATCTGTTTGCATTCTCCCGCTCTCTCTCTCTCTACCATTTTCTCTCTTCCTTCGGGCCGTTCTCTGGGAAAAGGGAACTCTATGAAGCGAGATGTTCAAGCATCAAGCAACCGATGCCCCCGTGGGGGTGTTGTTCGTTACCAGGGAGCGTCTGTGTACAGACGAATACG
>NC_064878.1:42531563-42541563 GCF_943734665.1 Anopheles aquasalis | reverse complement strand
CGACCAATCATTTGCAGCATCAAAGGCTGATGACCAGCGATGCTGGCAAATTCAGTTGCCATTTGGGGGGTTTCGATGAGCTGCCAAATTGCACCCCAGCGTCACCATCAGCGCACAGTTTCGAACATGCTGGCTCACATTACCTCCGAGCGCACGATACCGCATTTGGTCAACGCTCCGAAAAGAAACGATTTTAGCGAACGCGTTAGAAGGCCAGCGACGGGACCTGGGCGTTCTGATGAAAAACCATTTGGCACTCCCGACCCCCACAGAGAATGGTTTACTTCATTTAGCTGCTGCGTTGGCTCACTAACGCCCCTGTTTCATTTTGCGTTCCATCGACATTAAGAACGAACTGAAGTTGAACTGTTGAACAGGGCACCGAGGCAGTACAGAGGTACAAAGCACACAGCACACAGAAGCCATCGCGGTATCGCTCGGACCGGATCGACCGAAACATGTGATACAATTTAATTAAAATTCGACGATGTTTTTCTTAATTGAATCTGGTTCGCCGTTGCCGCCGCAAGGGAGCAGAGGGTGCAGAGGTCCACAGTCCAGCAGGTCAGGGACAGGGTGCGGCCGTTTAGCTCTCCCTCTCTTCATGGCAACAGAGCTGCTAGCCCGGGAGTCGGTGGTGCAAAGGGAATGTAATCGAAATACATCCAAAATCCGTAGCCAAAACGTTGGCCCACGCCAGGCGCGCGACGCGACAAGATCTTGCACTGTTGTCTGGCCAACACGCTGATCGGGCCATATCTCTGAAACCCATTTCAGACTGGAGTCTTGTGTTCCACCCAGTAAACCTCCTCCTCCCCTTCTCCGGCATGTTCTCACTACACAGATAACTCGATCGGCCGTAGCTACCGTTTCTTGGGGTTTCCATTTCAGGCCCCAAAAAGTCCCGGACATCAACACATCGTCGTCATCGTCGAAGCGTTTCTCAAACACCTCACTCGTGATTGCTATTCAGCAGACGCAGACGGGCAGTAGAGCAAACAAGAAGCGAACCAAAAACGAAAGCACAAAAAAAATCCGTCTGGGCTGGGAAAGTCGTCGATGGAGGTGATAATGGATTCCGAGGACGAGGTAGCAGCAATTAGACCTCACGATTCTCGCGTTCTCTCGCTATACCAGGGCGTTGGTCCAAATTTCCAATTCCTCCCCTTCCCAAGCTCCCACACTCCCTTCTCAAGCCATTCCCATGTTGGCCCAGAACGGTGGGGCGATCGATCGATTGATCGATCCTTTCACTTTGGGGTGCTAGAGCGAAGCCAAGTTCCCAGTTTATGCGGGTGCGTGTACGGCTATGGGCCAGTGAGTGCCGCTGTTCGTCGACCAACATTAAGCACCATCGATCGATTCACGCGACAACGGCATCACCTTGGTCACCACCAGGTATTTCTATCCTGATCAGGATGTTTTTACTCCGTGGTACCTCACAGAACAAAGTCAAATAAAGGCGATTAATACGCCGATAACGAAGTGAAGCCAAGCGCAAGGACCCAAGCAGAACATAGATTTGATGGGCAATGTGACAGAAAATCGGATGGAAAATCTGATGAAAAATCTCATAAAATCCCAACCAAACGATGATGTGGAGAGCATCGTGTAAAATGGTGGCAAATTGCACTTCAAATTGAAGAGCCAATGCAGCCAACGGAAAATGCATGCATTTCAACTTTATGCTTCATCGAAAAAAAACACCAAAAACATTGACCTGCAGGCCTTGTGTGTGCATGAGGGGTGCTTAGCTCGAGAGCCTGTTTTAATGGTCCTTTGGCACTTCATTTTTATAGCCAACTCCACCATCAGCAGCCCCGACGCGTACTAAACTCCTATCGATGCTCTCCGTCTCCCCCACCAACCCACTCTCGAGACTCGGGGGCTAAGTGGTGTCCCTCCTCTCTCCCCAAGCCCTTTTTAACGCCAGCAACAAACTAGTTTCGCGCCCGCTCGCACTAATCGCTTCTCGCCAATGATGATGATGATAGCAGGCTTCCGGTTCCGAACACGAGCCCCCGGACCCGGACCAGCCGGCCAGCCCAGTCCAGTCCCGGCAAACTTGTCAGCGCCGTAAATCATCGACGAATCACGAAACACACACAAGCACCGATATGCGGGACAAAATCGGGGCCACCATAATTGGTGAGATAGCAGCAGCAGCAGCAGCAGCAGCATAGCACAGCGCTGCTAGTGCTCAGCTACCGAGTGAACCGAGTGGCAGAAGCACAGCGAAAAGGCAAACATTGCAATGATTGTGGGGCCGCTGGTAAAACGCGCGGATACTGCTACTTGATAGATGGGAACTACGAACGAAATATGTGAAAGTGAATCGCCATGCAAGCCATGAGTTGGCATGAGAGTTGGTGTATCGGCGATCGGCGAAGGGCCGACAGTGGGCGTAATCGGTTCCAACCGTCGGTAGGGGGCTACAGAGACGGTTCTGCTTGTCGTTCTGACATTTGAGCGGGGAAACAACACGATAAACGAAAGGCCAGCGCGGCCTTTTGTAAAATGGAGCAATTTCCCGACCTTTTAAACGATCGTCCCTCCCCCGTGGGGGCAAAATGGAGTGACGATTGAAAAGTGTGACAGGAAAATCGCGGCGATGCAACATTTAAAACGAGATCATTTGGAATGTTATTTTTCCGCTCCGAGCATCCTTGAGCTGGTTTGTGACAAATGTGAACAGAGGCTTGTCTGATTGACTTTGTAATGCATTAAATGCAATCCATAAAACATAAGTATCCCTGTCACCGTTTTTAATATAAACTTGAAACTAACGTTCCAATTATTTACTCTTGTAACCATTCAAATAGAAAACTTATTAATGCTCTTCCAATTTTGCTTCCTAGAGCAAGAAAAATATCAAAAGCTTATCAGTCCTACCATGAAAATAAAAGAGTAACATTCTCATTTTATGCTATTTGCAAATGGGTTGGCCTATGTAACTTGAACAGCTTCACAGTGGAACAGACCAGTTTGGTGACAGATAAAAACTGAAGTACACTCAGCAGCACACATTCTGCAGTAAGGATCTACAGTAGCTTATGTCGGGTTTCCACAAATTTTAAGAACCAATTGCAAGTATCTTGTGATCGAATCCCTCGTGAAGGTATTCTGTTAAATACTTGTTCAAGGAATATAATGAAGACTTTGACGATTTGTTTGCTAAATCGAACTAATTTTGGATAGTCGTTACAGTGGTTTCAACAGCGTTTTCCTCAGATATACGTTGTTGCAATAAAAATCAGTCATTTTGGGGGCAAACAATTGACAATTGCGTTCTTACTCATCTATCTCTTGACATCTCTCATGACACATCCACACGGTCGAATGCCTTACCTAGAATGATAGAAAAGAAAAACATTGAAAGATAAGAATAAAATAAAACATTTGCTTATGAGAAGAAGTTAAACGAGTAGATCAGTAATGTTGAAGTAAACAAAGAACTGATATAACGCTGATGTGACAAAGAAGTTGGCATACAAAGCAATCTCTGGATTTATGATACCCTGGAACGAACTCTTCAAACTCAAACACTGATCCAGACTGATAAAACACTCCCCAGAGGAAGGCCCAGTGTTTCAAAATGGCCAGCCAGCGCCAGGCAGCCCGCATTACAACACCAAAAACGTCTCGAGCTGATAAATCACAATCGCCCAAGAAAGGAAACAAAACAAGGGGCAATAAGTGAGCAATAAGTTGACGAACTTCTCATCTCCTACAGTGTGTAAATCCCGGTACCAGCGACCATATTTATCGACATCAACTTTCCTGGCCGTGGCCAAACGCCACCATGGCCAGGAAGGGTTTACGCAGCACAGAAGCGGGAAACGCACCGATCCAGCACGATCCAGCTCTCGCCAAAAGACAAAGAAATACCTTCGATTCGTCTGCGTTTATCTTGTCGTCGGCGCACACACAGGCCCCTCCGAAAGAAAGGAGTCCCTTTCCACTGACCGCCAAGTCTTAAGATCCCAACGGTGCTGAAGGGAATATCGTCTCCTCTCTCTCCCACCGTCGTCGTCACCTCGGCAACCCCCCAAAGCGCCGACATCGTGAGGGCAGCGGACCCGAAAGTGGGTTATAGAAAGTGGGTTCTTTCTTTGGGCGACTTCATTTCACCAGCTCCCTGGCCCGCCCGGTGGTGGCCGGACGGTGGTCGGGGGTTAGCTTTTTTTTCTCCCTTTCTTTAGCTCCCGATGTCACATCACCCTTCAAACCCTCGGCCCTGGGCCACGGCGCGGTGGTTCTTTTCACCGATCTTGCCGCCGATGGCCCTATCGCTATTCAAAGCGATATCTCTTCCACTGGCTGGCCCACTGCTTCCACTGGATGCACATCTGTTTTCGGTGCCAAGGTGCCGCCAAGCATGATGCTGACGACGGCGAACGGCGGTGGCGGCGGCGGCGACGACGACGAAAACGACGATTCACAAGTCATTTCTTCCTTATGCTGCCGCCACCGCCAGCCACGGGTCGACGACAGTTGACGCTCTTCTCCGGGCAGCCTCATTCGCGAGTATGGAACATCTCGGAACATCTTGGCTACTCTGGGGCAACTCCAGTGCTCTCCCTTAACACCGGAGCGCAATGAATAAGAAATAACCAAACGACTTGAGCCTCGCAACCACCGGCAACCGAGGTCGTTACCTCGGAACTTCACTGGCAAGAAGTTTGTCCAGATGTGGTGGTGTGCCGGTGGCCGGTAGTTGCTGCCGGTTCCGTCGGTTGAGATTTTTACGATCCGGTCCGGTAGTTTAAAACCCAACCTTATTTTTTTTTTGCTGGACTGACCCCAGAACAGGGGCGCCGAGTGTGTGCGGAGCAATTGGCTTCCCCAAAAACCATGAGGTCTCAGTTGGTCCGTTTGTCATTCCGCTTGTCAAAACACAGAGCTTTTTTATGCAAGATTTTATCCCGCTTGATAACGAGGCCCACAACGAGTAGCAACCGCAGCCGCGCACTGAAATAGCGGAGGGCGCTAAGGCGGCGCCATGTTATGCCAGATTTATGATGCATTGCGATCGCGATTTACGATGTTTTCCCCATTCAACAGGCCCCTCGGTTGGCCTTTTGGGGCACGGTGAAATGAAACTATTTTCGCGTTCAGGCGAAAGGAAGCCAAATATCGGTCGTAAAGCGGACCGAAAGGGCCAGCGACCGAAGACCACAAGAAGGTAAACAAGAAGCTTTAGAAGTTGTGCCCACAAGATGCAAAGCTGGCGCCTCCCCGTCCCAAAAAAAAGGGTGTCGAAGCATAAAATTGTTTCCTCGAACTGTAAAAGGAAAACATTCGATCCACGCCAAACTTCTCACGGGCTCACGGCCACGACGACGACGACGACGACGACGACCGAGTGTCACGTTACGGATCAATTTCCTTTCCTCGAGGAGAACCTCGACGCGTTTTGTGGGACAGTTTGTTGTTGTTGTGGGGGATGCAACATCGTAAGAAAAACACGGTGGCCAATCCACGGTGTCGGTCGAAAGGAAGCAAAGGCACAAAGTAAAACAATAAAATTGGGTCATTTGCCTTTTGCCATCGATTCGCACCGGCAGTCGGCATCGTCGACATTGTCGCAGCGCAGCACTGTTTCCGAAATTCGTTTCACTCTTTCTCGGCCCCTCAAATTCACCATAAAATGCAAATGCCGCGCCACCGCCGGACAGCACACGCAACATGCCAAGTAAAGGAACGTTTTTTTTTATTGCTGTTTTACTTTTCTTCCCGGCCCGGCACAACTATCACCGGGATCGCCGTCAAAGAAAAAAAGAAAAACAATTGAATTGAGGTGCAGATCGGATCGGATCGGAGGTGCGTGCGAGCGTGCGTGCGTGCGTGCGTGCTTTGTGAGTGCACATTTGAATGTTGGTCAAGTGTGCTTCGCAAATCGAAATCGGCGATCAAATGCCGATCGTATCGAGGGAGCCACTGGTGAAATGTAAACAGAAGCAGTGGCGGAGCTGAATAAAAAGTCGGAGGGAAAAAAGAATAATCGAAAACTTACTGTTGCTTTTGACATAATGAACACCTTCTCTCTCCTTCTATTTACACGATATGTAATCAAGAAAAAGCATCCACATACACAAGCAGACCGTTGCCTAATACTGTTTTCCATAACAGTAGCACAGCACAAGTTCCTTGCTTATAATTTTGTGGGTTTTCCTGCAACGGGACTCGAAACCAATCCCTAATTAGTATACAATCCTGCTTACCGTCTGCTCCACCAAGTGCTTCTGTTTCACCCCGTCGAATCGTACAATACAAGTAGTTTGAAGAGCGCATCTCTTACCATCACCATACCGTCAGCAAGCGAACGAGCGAGCATCATGACCTCACAGCGCGCAGTCTCCGACAGCTGAACAAAGCGATCAACTTTATACCTGCATGATGGCGCATATGTTTACCCATTTTACCCCGAGAGCGCACTGTTTGAAGAAATTGGGAAACAACTAAACCAACAGCAGCCGAAAAGCAGCACGATCTGGAGTCAGGGGAAACTGAAACAGGAATAACAGACGCCCGAAAAAAAAAACCCGGCAGCGAGCATAACTTTTTGGCTTTACAGCTGCGTAAACACACTTGAAACCGGAGCGAACGCAAAGACCACATCAGGCACCGAAACCTCGCCCTAGCGGTAGCAGGGAGATCCTCTACGACCGAGAAAGCTCCAACAACTTCAAGCAAGCAATTCTCTTCATTATTCTTCGCCCCTCCTTTCAACTCGGAGCAATCAAACGGTGTTCCCCCAAACGCACTTGAAGTTTGCCACCAGCGAGCGAAAGTTTTCAGGAAGTCGTTGTTGGTTCGATTAACCAACGAAAGCTTCCCGCATATTTGGAGAGGTTACTTCACGCAGTTCCACTTTACGCTTTGGGCGTTCGTTTCTTCTGTAAATTGCGCCATTCGGTTTGCCGTCGCGTCGCAGATTAACGGGTGGCCCCCACTTTTCGGCCCCTCATTATGGATGATTGAATAACGTGTGTGCACGAAAGGTGCGAGTTGATTTTTTCAGAGTCCGTTTGAGAGACTATTCCTGAAGGAGCTGCTCGAGAGGGAGAGCTGTTTGATGATTGTGTTTTGCCTTTAAGCCGGGTGTTGCTGCTATTAGTGGCAACAATAGCGCGGCGCTCGATTTGTTGCCTCCAGTTGTCCGACACAAACGATGATCGAGCTCGATCTGTAACCAAAAAAAAAAATATCCCACTTCCTCCCCTTTTTCGCACCAACTATCGTTGCGGTTGCGTTACGCCCGTTTAAGCCAGATTTTCCCCAAATCCAGCCCTGGGTAATATCTCTTTAGCTGATAGCAAAATCTCATATATTTTTCACACCATTTTATTCCATTATGCAAATTCACTCTACCATTTGTGGTGCCGTGACCCCGGTGTAAAGATAAACCATTTTTCACCGGCCAGCAAAACGGCCCGCTATGGCGCTCGCTCTGTTGCCGCTGAAATATGATCCCAAAAAACCAAAAATTAATTCCGCTACCAAGAGTTGCGACGCCACCAGCACGTGGCGTGACTGTGGGGTGGTTTTTGCACTTTCCACCTGCCTGCCCCCGAGCTTTACGGGTTCTACGCCATTACACACGATATTAAAATGTAAAGAGATGGCGGTAAAAAAAAAGGATTTCCACAATTAATTTACTCTGCCATCTCTGCGCACTCCCACTTCTTCATATGCTGCTCCTCTCCCACCCCCAGAAAACCGGGGGCACCATAACGATCCTCCACACATCCATTCCCGTGTGCAGGTTTGAGAAGAAAAAGTTGCTGTTTAGAGGGAACCGAGGAACCGGGTGGAACACATCCCCTGCTGCTGGAGGGTTCCTTCGTTACGTGCCATGTGCCAAAGGGCAAAGTGGTTGCTTGCGAAGCGAAGCAAACGAGCAACTCACCAACCAACCAACCAACCAACCAACGAGCCACACCTAACTCTGTGGTCACTACTGCCGGAAGAAGGAACCGGAAACGCAGCAGCAGCACCACCGTAAAAAAAAAACGCCTGCACACAGTCCTCGGACTCGAAAGTGCACTCGAAACTAAATTAAACTTCATCCTCGCTCCAGTTCGCAGGATTTGCCATCACCGTGGTGCCGTGAACCCCAACAAAAGGTGCACCATAACCGCGCCGTACCGTGCAGAGGCATTAGCGTGGCCGACCGCAGCGGATCGCGGATTGAAAGTTGATCCTTGATCCTCGCTCATAAGCCACGAGACCCTGAAGGCCACGAGGCCCGGCGCCCGTGGTGTATGGTAATAATTTTGCGAGCGAAAAATTAAATTATTAAAGTGTTCCACCACCTACCAGTGCGCGCCCGTTCGAGTGTGTTTCGTCTCTGTTCGGTGCCAGAAAGGTGCCAGAAATTGGACGTGAAATTTGCATAAACATTCCATTTACCACAAGGGCCAACTGGGGTGGAGTTGGTTTCCGTTTGCTTGTTCGGCCGCCGCATAATGTACCCACCACCTGGGCAGGATCGTCGTCTCGACGGTGGAGCTAAGACACGACACGACACGACAGAGCTTCAAACTGTGGGGGTGGGGGGGACACATTCAACCTAAATCCTGCGGCCATTTTTTAGAGTGTACTGGAAGGATATTTCACAGAAACCCCGGGGTTCCGGACGGATGGAAAGGCTTTCCTTTCCGGCAGGAACCATCACAGCAAAAGCTTGTACGCGATGTGGCGCGCGCGCGCGCGCTTTCCGCCCTACCACACCGATGACATGTTGATGATCCGGAAGGAGCGGAAGAAAAGTGAGGCATCATTTTCGAGGGTTATAGGGCGCTGTACTCAGCTGGCTCCTCGTTGAGCACCGAGGAAGAAACGCAAGGCTAATGGAAGTTGAAATTGGATATGAAATTTTAATGGATTGACAAACACGCACGTGGCGAGGGAGGAGAGCTTACTGCAGAACTGGGAGTCGTGGTGGTGGTGGCCTACACACCCACAGACACACTGCCACTTCCGATCCCGAAAAGCTGATTCCCAGCCCTGGACCAGTAGTGACAACAATGTGGCAACAATGCGTTCACCGGAGGCGACATATCGCACCCCCTGCGTTTTGTCTTTGAAGCCGCCATTGCGCGGCTAGCCGCAGGACGACCGCCGAGACACAGGACCGGTAGGCGGGCGTGATAATGATGCCCCAGCTCATTGCGCCCATAAATCCCTGGCCCAACGACGACGACGACGACGACGACGAGAACAGTCCTCGAGGCAGAAGCGTGAGAGCTCAATCCTTTTCCGACTTCAAACGGTTGTCGGCTCGGTCTCACGGTCGCCCGAGGGCTCCAAAAGATCATGTGCATGTGTGTCTGGGGTAACCTCAACGGTCGGGTCGTTAAAGGGGTACAAGGGGGTAAAGGGGTAATCCATCCAGCCAGTAAGATGATTTCCATACGATAGCCCCCGGGCTCCTCCGGGGGTTGGTGGTTCTAGGGTAGGTCGCTCCACCGGATCGTCGACAGTGGCAGCGGCGGCACTGACGTTGGCCTGTGTTTACCGTGCAATTTGAAGATAAACTTCTTACGGCACGGCATCTTCGAGGCTAATCTTGCCGCTGAATTATCACGGCGCGATAAGGAACGCCAAATGAGCTGCTATAAGCTGCCAACGTGTAACGAGCAAGCTGTTGAGTGTGACAACTTTAACCCCCGGGAACTTTGCGTGTGAGTTGCGTGTGACACAAGAATTTATGGAAAGTGTGAAAGATGTTCTACTTCATGTTGGTAAGATAAAATAAGGAAAATCAAGATCGTATTTACAGAAAACAAATTTAAAAGAAAACATTCAATTCTATCAATAAAAAACCTAAAATGTTTAATCAATATGAACAAAGATCGTGTTTAAAGACAGCAAATTCAAAACTAAACATTTTCTAAGAGGTCAATTTGAAACAATTCAGATAAAGTTTAAAAGAAAAAATCATATGTTAAGATGAACATGTAATAGAAAACTTATGTAATGAAGTGGTTAATGA
>NC_064878.1:42489063-42526563 GCF_943734665.1 Anopheles aquasalis | reverse complement strand
TCCAAGCCAAGCGAAGGATCACAATCGGATTTACAATAATGCACACTAAAAGCAAACACACCGCCAGCATCTCTCCATCATCATCGCCATCGTCATCATCATCACCATTATCAAGGAGCAATTAACGGAAGCCCTTGGTGGCTCAAATCAGATCCGACTCCAACACTCTCCACAACGCTCTTCTCCATCATCCGCTGCTCCGGTTTCCAGCAGACATTTCAGTCCGTAATTGTGGATTTAGTGCTCCGCTCCCGGGACTGATCATCCGACCGGGGAACCAGGATTTGCTAGCCCGACAAACCCATGGGAGAAGAAATAATTTCCACCAGCACCAACAGTCTGACAAGCGCACGGAGCTCCGAGGACCGGCAGGAAAGGCATCAAGCACCAACAGAGCTGGCCACCGTACGGTCCAACCCCCATTTTGACAGCACGGAGCAGTAGAAAAAAACGGTAATTTCAATTCCTTTTTATTGCCCACCAGACCAGACCAGACCAGACGCGGGAGCTGCAGCACACTCGGTCTCCAGCGAGTCACCACCGGAGAAAGGTTTGGACCGAAAGAAAGGTTGAATCGAACGGTGGCGGTTCGCGGTGGAGGACTCACGATCGAAAAAGTGCATGACGAGCGGTGGTGGCCTCTCTCCTGGCCTGCTCCACCGGTTGGACATGAAAAGCAAAACCCTGGAACCATGGCAAACGGGCGTACACAATGGCCAAGCACCGCGTGGCTGTGAGTTGCCGGAGCGTCGGAGTAATGCGGAAAAACTAAAGCCAAAGCGCGATGGTCGATGGCTTGTGGCCTGCTGTGGTCCTGGTGGACCACGGAAAGCGATCACCGCGCACCACTGGACCACTGGTATTCCCGTTGACGAGTAGAGCACGTTTGTCGGTACAGTTTCACATCACAATCGCTATTAAACTAACAATCAACCGATACGACATCGGCCACCTACCCTACTCCTTCCTCTTGGCCACCACGGGAGTGCTTGGTCGTGCCCGGTAGTTCATTCATTGCTTGATCTTCTGCAGCTGATGGGATTGAAGCCGGTTCGGTTGGCTCCCACTTCATACCGCGGCTTTATGCTGTGTCATCCTTATGTTTGATGTAACTATCAACCGACGGAGGTGGGAGGGAACCACCGTTAGTTACAGCAGAGTCGACTCTACTCTCGTGGTCTTCTGTTTTCTCTCTGTGCGCTCCAAAGCAGCGCATCCTTGACAAACAATGCAATGGAACTGAAGTACCGAGTATCAAGCGCACACTATGGCAGAGGATAAGAAATACTTTAAAGGCTGAAGTTGAAGTTCCCTTTTAGGACTTACCGCTTCAAAGGTTTGCTCGTTAGGTACTGAAGCTGCAGCAGCTGCAGTAAGAACATTATTTTATTTCACCAGCAGACAACCACGAACCGACCGAATAGAGAATCAACTCAATGAACCGTCAAAACCGTTATGTGCTTCTCCGGGAGTGTATCTGGCCAATGGGTACTGCGATATAACCGCGACTCATGTGTTTGAATGTTCCACAAAAAAAAGCAACGCTTACTACACAACAGTATCATGCGATGCAGTTGAAAAAGTGATTTCATCGGCACAATATCCATGCCGATTTGTCTGAAATACATTCGACCATTTCCGTTTCCTTTCACCCCTGGAGCGCCAGCGCTGGCATTTCAATTTCAACGGAGATATATTCCACCGAAGTAATGCAAGGAATTGAACTGTGGAATGCGAATTGTAACTCGGCCGTTTTCACTCTCGAAACTGCAATGCAGTTGCCCTGATGCAACCTGCACACCACACACGACCATGCCGTGAGAAAACTTCAATCTCGTAACAGCACACACCACGGTTTTCCCCCCTTTTTTTGTTTTCCTCTCTCTTCCCCTTTTGTACCATTCACCTGCCCGCCTTTGGTCAGTTTGAGGTTGGTCATGCTCAGCATACTTTCCCGGGTTTTTGGGAAGGGGAATCGAATCAAACACAACATAGGAGTGCACACGGCACAGCGCAGTGCTGGCCAGTGTTCTGGTGTCCGTGCGGCGATTAGACTTTTCCCGGACCTGCAATCAAGCTCCCGCGAGGTGGGAGAAGCAACGAGAAGTGAGCTCGATGATTGGTCGAAAGGTATTTTCAATTAAAATTGCCAGCACAAACAACAATGGCACGATCCTTTCGAAAGCAACCGAACGATCATAGCCCCGGTACCAACTCTCCTCTCGTAGTTACGTGTCATTTGCGAGGCACGTACTGTGAAGGTACGCCTGGGCCACCGGGCGTGTCGGATGGATGATTTGATTTGAGAGGCAAAACGGTTTTCTCGAAGGAATTCAACAATTCAAGCGTCGACCTGCGATTGCGCTTCGGTTTTCGGAACTGAACTTCCTTCGCCTGTGGAGAGACGGTGTCTTGAGTGATCCACGGCACAGTCAGTCACTTGGCCTCACCACCGGACAGACAGACATCCGGCCGATTCCGCGGCGAAGGAAGCTGTATTAAAGGATTAGTGGCGTGAAACGCGTAAGCTAAACGCCGAACAATAAACATACCGAGCGAGCTCCCCTTTCCAGTACGGTCGAGAAAAAGGGAGGTCCCATGACCTAAATACAGGCCTCGAACGCAGACGGCCTCTCGTCCACCCTACCAGCAAAAACGTGACCCTTCTTCATCCTCTGCTCGCACGTCGACGTTGTTGTGCGCGTTCAGGTCGACTGAACTCACGTCTCAAATCATTTCAACTCCAAGTGCCACTTATGCCAGCGCACATACCTTCCCTTCCCTGATGACGATTCTCACAGGATCGTCAGGCTTGGGAACTGGTGAGGCCTGACGCAGCATACAAAACACATATGCGCGCCACCCTCTCTTCGTTGCGCGGTTGCACAACGCACGCCACGTCGAGGGAAATAATTTCATCAAACAAATCCACAACACACCCTCGCCACGCACTGGGCCGCCTAATTTGGCCGGGAAAATCCTTCCCAAGGACGGCCGAACGGCTCTGAGCCCTGGTTTCACTCTACCGTGCACCCTCGCGCAAGAGCACGCAAACACATCTCGCCGCACTGTTTAATTATCCGTGGAAAACGAAAAAGATAAAATGAGGGCCAAAGCCGGAGACCTTTTCCATTCGCTCCCCAAAAAATGGACACGGCAGCGGTGGTGGCGGCTGTGTGGATTCATCACTCAAACTTCCCTTTCAACTGTCGATATACTGATGTGATGGGGTGGAGGCGGAAGCCAGGTGGTGGTGTTGGTGGGTGTTTTAATGAACCCTTTTCGTTTTTTCGCTGTGGCTCGCAACCTCCTCCAGCGGTCAGGGACCACATATACACCGCATCATCGTGGCGATCACCAGCACCAGAAAGAGAAGAAAAGGCATAAAGGGAGGGAGCGGAGATGATGATCCGAATTCTTCACTCTCTCGTAACGCCCAAAAACGCGGACGGAATACAAGCGCGGCATCAGACAAAAGCAAATTCACATTCACTCCCGCCGGGGGACGGAGGCGAGAAAAGACATCGGAGCGTCTATGGAGCCCCTGCCATGCCCTGGCTCAATGCTCGATCCAACTCGATGGCTTGAATAGAAAAGCGAGCGCGAGACCAGAGCGCGGCTGACCACGACCGGCCCAAAGATACCGGAGCGTGCGAAGGTATGCTGGGGCACGTGTACCACCACCAGCAGCAGCAGCACCACCACCAGCAGCAGCATACCCAAAAGGTGAGACAGCGAGCGAGAGATCGAAAGTTGCCTGGCCACGGAGTTTATTCGGTGATAAATCTATAGTAAAACCCTTGAGTTTTGTAGCTCTCCGATCGTTTCGATTTCGTTCCCAGCACCGGTCCTCGTTCTGCCTCGTTTGCTTGTTCTTCTAGGAAGCGATTCTTCTACTACGCCCAGATCTTGATGGCGAAGGCCGCGATGCCAACGTCTGGAGGAGCAGCTAGAGAATGGAATCTCGCTTAAATCTCGCACAATGGTCTCGCATTCGGTTCTGTTCGTGCTTTCTGGAAGGAGTCTAGGATAAACAGCACAACTCTTCTCCAGCTACTGGGGGGTGTATCTTCAGGGAGACAATGCACGCCCCCTCCAGAGCTTTAACAGATCTCATGACAAATGCTATGAAATGAAGAGACACCACACTGTACGCGAGGTCCACGAGGGATGCGACTGAAAATGCCAGCAATTAAGACAATCAAAATGCTCACCAACTGTCGTTAAGGTGGGCTTTATCATCATCATCGTCGTCTTCGTTTTTGTGAAGTGATCATAAGATGTGTGAGATACAAGATCGATCCCAAAGAAGGTCCTAGAACGCTCCTTTCTAACAAATATGTTCCTGACAGGATTGGCTCCATAAAACAGGACAGACGGACGGACAGACAGACAGAGTGTGTCTGGAGAAATTTATTACCAAACCCAAACCACCACCACCGCGGCAGCAATATTTGGATATAGGGGCGTACGTCCATGCAGACTCCGTCCTCGGTTCAACCTTCGCCCCGGGTCTTGTCCTGGAGTTCCAGATTATTCATCTTCTCGAAACGAAAAGGGCACAAGAGCAAGAGCAAGAGCACGGCATGTGTGGGTAGGTACCAGCGACAGCAGTGAGTAAGCTGAAGGCGAGCGAGAGAAGGTCAGAAGCATAAAAGCATGATGCCCAGAAGATTATGATATGCCTTCCCTTATAGAGTCTCGACCCAGCAGCCATCACACCACACCAGCAAAGATCGTCGAAAAGCAAAGAAACCGCGTGCAGCCAGCGATCCCTTTTCACATTTTTCTTTCTTTTTTGCTTTTCTGCTTCTTTTCGTAAACCAGATCCGTTCTCTCTACAGAAAGAGACCCTTTTTTTCGGTACGGATAATTAATAGGCATTTGTGGGGATCAGTACGTAGTAATACTCCATTCACTTCAGCATCACCATAGGTAGCGCAGCTGCGGCTGCTCCAGCAACACAGCAGCAGTTGGGAGTATGGAAGGGAAAACCAAAGACCACCACCACCATCACAGCGAAATGATGATGCAAAGTAGGAGAGAATGGTGGCCGATATGAACTATGAATTTTTGGGAAATGTCGAGAACTGGAATGCTTTGTGGCCCACGAACCCCTTTGGATGGAATGTTCCTTGCGGTGCGTTGTGCTCCTTTCACGTTTCTTCCATCTTTCTATCTTCGTGTTACAACAAAAGAAGAGCAAAACAAGCTCTTCGGAGCAGCATCTGTCTTCAAACCAATATACCTCCGATTCCCTGGACCATATGGATGTTCGGCACAGGTATAAAAGTGGTTTGGTATGCTTTGTTTGATCCATCCCTTCCATTTTGACCGGTTTAAGGAGAGGTCAAAGCGTTGCAGCAGCTGGAATCGAGTGTACAGAGCGGATAGTAATCCGAATGCATTCCAAATCCACAACCCCTGGCGTTGGGTGCTCAGTGGCGATCTGGAGCAACACGAAAGCATGTAATATCGGAGTCGGTAACGCAAGCCAAGCATAATGATGTATGTTGTACACCGAACAAGCCCATAAGTACGAAACCAAACCGATCTCTTGCGAGCGCGCAGTAAGATGAGGGATGGATGAGGATGAGAGCTGATGATGCAATCTGCGTAATCAATATGCTACGGTACGATGCCCGGGAGGCCCCTAGAGCCATGCTCGTGCATGCAATACCGCCGGAATGTATGGGAATGTAATGAATGTTAATGTAGTTAGAGTTCATTACAGCGCATTGCGTCGTTACTCCCGCTCCCGAGACTCCAGTCTCGTAAATATTTTAAATTATCATAAAATCTAATTTACAACAATGCGCCATCATACCAAACATTGTGTGCATTCCAATCGCCACACCATCAACGTGGCCCTCACCAATAAACATTCGATCATTATCCGGATGGTAATCGATCGGTGCGTTGTTTTATGAGTAGCCTTATATATTGTGCCACATCGCATATCCGCCTCGGTGTAAGGTACACAAGTGGCATCATAAAGTTGAGCGCATTTTTATGTTCACGTGCCACGGTCTGTCCTCGAGCGCTGGGGAGGATGTACGGTCGCCATTAAAGGTGTGTACCGTCTTCGTGTGTCTTTCGGACTATTGATTTGACATTTTACCACCTTTCTACCTGAGATCGGAACCGTCTGCTGGGGTCTGTCGTCTCCTGTGGTGTCCTACAGCTGCCACAAAGAGACCACACACAGACACAATCGATATGTGTGCGAAGCGACGTTGTGCTAGAACCTGAATTATCATAACCATCCGCTTACCTGTAAGGAGAGAAAGACAGAAAGAGAGAGAGAAAGGCAAATTAGGGAAAAGTGTTCTCAAAGAAAATACCAAAAAAGCTCGAAACACAAGATAAACAGCAGACGCAGGCACACGGAACGCATCATAACTTCATCCGAGAGCGTAAATCTGGGCGCCCCAAAGGTTTGTTGACCTTCGCCACAACCTCGCTCGGTCTCAACCTGCCATAAATTCGGTTCTGCCAGGCCCGAGCCAAGAAAGAACCGCACCGCATCGCGCATTCTCTGCGGCTTTAATTGTTAGAACAACAAGCGATCCGAAAACAAACAGACTCAATTGTATGTTCAACGCGCCGTTCGCGCAGGCGGCATCCGGAAATATCCTTTTAAAGTCCGCGCCCCCCGGAGCAAGGTTCGTCGGAGGCCTTTTTCGGCAATACTTCTCCAAAGGGATCAGGTAACCTCCGGCTGCTGCTGGTTGGGTGGTTCCCAGAATACCTGGAAACGACGCTGCTGGCCATAAAATTAACATGGCCTAGCTAATGAGTGGAAAAATAGGGAGAAAATTAAGCACGGAACCCATCATCATCTGCGGGACCAGCCGGGCGCGGAAATGGCCGCTTAGCGCTCGCGAACCCTATCCAAAAACCCACCACCAAGCATACCATCGGAGGATCGTGTTCGCGGAAATCATCCGCCAGAAGAGGAAAAAAAACAACGCTTACGACTACCAAGGGGAAAAGGTACTCGAGGTCCCAAAAAATTAAACGATTATTTCAAAACGAAGTCCCATTAAGTCGTTGCCGTTTCTTCCGGACCCGGACCATCCACGGGTTGGGATAGTTATGGAGTTCTCGCGCGCTTCACGGTTCACTGAACTCCTCCCTTTTCAGGGTGTGGTTGTGTTTTTGCTGTAAGACAATCCCCTTAAAAGAAGCTGCGTAGGATTGTTCTATGGTGCGAGCGTTACAAGCGTGAAATTCCCTTGTATGATGAGCAGCTTCCTCTGGCCTCTGACAGACCGACCGGTGAAGGTTGCACGGAGCACCCAATAACTGCACCCAATATAAGGCCCACGGTATGTATTTCGCGCGCTCTCCGCCCCATGTGCTCCAACGATCAATCATCTTCTGTCGTGTGTCGGCCGTTCGGGGGGGGGGGGGGGGGGGGGGGAGTCACACAGCAGGTCGCGAGGAATTGCCGGAACGGACAAGAACATTGCTTATTCATGTTCATCATGGCCACAATGGGCTGATGAGGATGCTGGATGGTGGTGTACGCATGGATAGTTTTGCCCCCAAGGTTGATCAAAGCTCACCGTGAACTACGCGGCAGCAGATCGTCCGGCAGGAAGCGGAAGTCGATTCGGTCGAACCGACACAGACCCGCAAGCAGGTGGTAGCGCTGCATCATTTGTGCTGATGGATGTGTGCTGATGCTACGCCGATTGGTCTGTTGATCTACTACCCTCGGCTCCCTTGACCCTTTGGGGCATGGTGCAGGTGTCAGAGCGTACTAACGAGTAACGCGCCGACTCATTGCATTTGATACCATTGCCGGAAGGTAGCAGCAAACCATCAGTTCTATCCATCCATTTGAAATTTGTTCCGTGATGGGACCCTTTCAATGGTGTTTGATGGCTTAAAAGTACTTTTTGTACGTAGAATCGCACGGTGAGATGTTAGTATATTCGGTTAAGAGTAGACAAAGCATCCTAAAGGTCCGAAATTTAACTGTAACTCATCGCAGAAACAAAGGATTCAGATAAATAAAAAAACCGAAGCAATCCATGTTCTGCTATTTCTCATCACAGCACACGTATGCTATGTTTGTATCCCTTTTGTATAAAACATTTTAAGCTTCACGCGATAATGACTAATACAATGCGCTTCCTAAACACTACTCTCCAATGCAAATTATTCACGAACTAAAAAAAAGGCCACGCAGAATATAACCAGAGAACCAACAATTTAGCCAGGATAACAAGCGCAAAACAATGTTATTATACTCAAACACGCTCTCTCTCTTTCTCTACAAAAACATAGCATATTATACTGCAGTGGAATGTGCCGAGAAAAAAGGGGGCTTTTATGCTAAACGGGCAACCCCCTTCTCCCTCTGCACACCGATTTCCCTTGGCGCGGAACACAATGCCGAAAGCGAATGACGAAATTAGCTCACTTCGCTCTTGAAGGACTCACCGACACTTTGCGCCGGTAGCCACTCCACCGAAATTGCTCTTCATTAGGACTCTCTCAAGCACTCGTGCTGTTCGTGCTTTTCACATATCCTCGAGTGAAACAAAACGAAGAAGAAAAAAAATAAAAATCTACCCCCGATTGAGGCAAGAGGGACCCCCGTTTCAGCATGTCACCCCGTTCTCTGGCGGATTTTTATGTGGTGATCCACTGGGAGAACTCCTGGAGTCGAGAAGGCCACAGGCAGAACACACTTAAACAACAGCAACATAAATGGGGACCACGGGTGAGTGATGAAAAGGCCAAAAATCAAGCAAAAGAACCACGAGAACGAAAACGAAAACGAAAACAAAAACGAAAGAATTTACAAACACACCAACGGGCAACAAGGATTCCAAACCAACCAAACAGAAGGATAAAGGACAAGGAGAAAAGGAGAGAACCGAAGCACACGAAGCGAGTGATGAGTGAATGGAGTGGACTTTTTACAACAAAAAAATATCTTCCTTAGCTCTGGAGGCGAAAATTAGAGCACATTCTTGAGCACATCCACTCCCTCCCTTTGGCCACTTGCCGTAAGTGGCACTCCGGTGCAGCTGAAGGATACTCCTGGAAGGAAGCTGCCAGCAGAGACAGGCACACCACACATCGTCCCGGGGACTGAAGGTGTCAGCGCAGGTCCTGCCTGGACGCGGACACATTCCTGTTTGTTGCACATTGCGACACCAGACCATGTCCTTCCATGTCGGTATGTGTGTCCGTCCGCTTGCCTGTCTGTAACGCATCAAAACCACGACGAATGGCAAGGGAATGGCATCGTGGAGGAATGCGTCCATCATCCTCGTGCACGAGACAGCTTTTTGGTTTTGATTTTCCCCGGGACCCCGGGAGATGGAGAAAGGAAAGAATGAAGCGCCTGGTTTCAACCGTCACCACCGAGATCCGAAAACCGACGCTTCACGCCGAAAAACCTGTTGAATGCTGTTGTGATGCCTGTTGTGGCTGGACTCGTTGGTGTTTTTCGTTGTTTCGTCTTTTTTTTCGTGCACGCGCGGTGGTCCCCATTCCTTCGGTCAGATAATTGCCTTCATCTCTGGTACTTGATCTCCCGTTTGCTCCTTTAGGAAACGAACCATGCTACCAGATTGCGGTGTTTTCTTATTCTCGCTGGACCATTGGTGGTGGTTCTGGGGCTGTTTCTGTGTCTTGCGGATTGTGGTTCAGTTCAGGTTGCTGAGAATGGCATGCAACGCGAACGAGTTTCATGTCAACCGCAAAAGCGACGGACGGTCCCCGTCTAGCCCCTTAATGGGGTAGGTGTTGTTTAATAATGTACTTGACACTCCAACACGCATGCACAGGGAGCCTCACCAGCAACACCAAAGTCTCCAGAGAGAGATACAGCGAACAAACGCAAGAAATCAATTTTCTTACTTCAAGCTTTCATTGCTTTTCAATTATCTCCCCCTGGGGAAGGGGGGCGGGGTGGACACAGAACAGAAGCTGCACTTGTGTGTCTGGCCAGGGGAGCCCTAATGTAGCATATAATTACTGTACTACTGCGCATCCGAAGCCGAACTCTGAAGCAGATGGCACTCTTGGCCTCTTGGCAATGTCACAATCATGAGTGCCATTAACTTTAATTCGATTGTCTTGTTATTGAAATGAGCCTGTCACTCAGCGGTACCAGTAGAAAGGGAAGGAGAGATGCTCTTTCCCCTTCCCTCGGCTATGATAATGTTGCGTTCGTTAGCATAATCATCCGTGTCGTGAGTTAGTACTTCGGGTTACATCGTCCCAGGCATTCCAGACGTCCTCGGTGCTGACCTCGCTAACCAGAAGATGGCTCAAAACATCCTCCCTTTTCCTTCATTCCTTGCTCTCTCTTCTCCCTCTCTCTCGCTCTCTGGCTTGTTAAGTACTTCTTTAGCGTACGCTTTTTTTTTGCTATTAAATATCCGTTCCGTCCGAGTTCCGCTCCGTACGAAGGAGTTGAGTGGCCCAGCAATGAAGCAATGATTGTAAAGCAACGTTCTGCTGCTGTTTAAGCGCTTTACGAAACTACGCGTCGTCGTAGCTGGTGATGCAAACGATAAAAGCTTCCTCTTCCTTCCTGGATCGAATGTTTTTAGAGCAATTCTTCTTCAACCTGGCAACCTGGCAGGCTAGCTAAGAGCTCACAGTTCTGCCAAGTCAGCACATGATGATTAGCGTGATCGTGATCGCGTTTTTTTCTACTCTAAACGCTGACTAGCTGGTGTGGTACCCGATTTCCGTGACTAAGCACAATCAACCAGCAGCTCGTTGATAGCAACAACACTTTTTTTTCCAGAATATTACATTCCAGCACATTCCAGGCACCGGCGTGCTGCAGTACAATTAAATCGCGTCTGCGTACAATTAAATCGCGTTTCCATAATGTTCTATTGCTCGATGCCGTGACAGATCGTGATAGTACATTCCCAGTAAGTGATACTCTAGTAGCTTAAAACGCTTTCGCTTGAAATGCCCTGCGCTATCCTCTATCACTATCGGTTGAGTTTCGTCGAAGGCGTTGTGTGCGTCTTCAATGGATCATTGGCACCACCACGTGGGGAGAGAGGTCGTTTAAACTTCCATAGCGGGATAGATAAGAAACCGACGTCTCCGCTGCGGTTTATTCTTTTCTTTAGCTCTTTTCCTTTCAACCAACAGCATTTTATTGTAATCTTCTTAGAACCCCACACCAACCGCGTGTCGCTCGCTATCGGTTGCCGGAACACGCCCGGGTTTTCTAGATTCCAGCGCGGGGTTCTAAGCGCGTACCGGGCATCCGGTGGTGGTGCGAGAAATCGGATACTTTTCAGCTTCGATACCCTCCCCCCGAAAAACGTTGTGTGAGAAGTTAACGACCTGTAGCCGATTTATGGAAGCCATGGCCCATGCATTCCTCCCCCCTCCCCCTCTGTTGTCTGTTGCTCGCTCCCCCGGGCACGTAGAAGACTCCCGGGACCCATTAGAGTAGCTTGGTGTGATGGTGAGAGAGGCCATCGATACCTTATCGTTACGGTCGCGGTTTTCCGGCTATGGCGAGAAGGTTTCCATTAGCACCACGACGTCGACGATGATGACGACGGTGACGGTGAATGGTCGACGGATGAGCTTCGCTTACATCCAATACAACGCTTTCCACCACGACCAGAAAACGGCCTTTTCAGGCTTCCTACCGCCCGGTGACGGAAATACACGTTATGGCTCCACTTTCCACGGCCGCTAACCGTCTACGGTTGGAGCGCTTAGCATAATCCATAATCCACCACCACCAAAGGTCCCGGTTCCGACGGTCGCACTATTTGCATTTGGCCCTGTCCCGGGCACGCCCGGTGGAAGGTCATAAGACGATATTTATCGGCGCAAAATGCAAAACTGCAAAAGCCATCCAACCGAACCCGGAGCAGCAACACCTCATGAGCTGCAGCAGTAGAAGAGACCTCTGAGAGGGGCCTGCGTTAATGACATTTCAAGTTCATTACCCTGCCCAAGCCCAGCCCAGAGCCCCGAGAGAGTCAGAAAGTCACAGCCCCGGAGGGGGGGGGGGGGAGGGCACGACACGAGTTGCTGAACTTTCACTCGATTATGGTGATGCTCAGTTTTCACACTTCTTCACCCCTGCGAGTGGAGTGTTGTGGTGGCCCTCGCTCTATGCGATATCTCAAAAGCACCATCAACCGAACACCGAGTCCAACGTCGTCCACGTCGTCCACGTCGTCGTCGTTTGTTGAACCACAGAACCGAGCAGTTGTTCGATCATCGTCAGCTTTCCCTCCACAGTCTTCCTCGGAGCCGTCATCGGAAAGCGTCGGTGGCATCGAATGACACCAAACCGAACACTGGCTGACTGGCAGGCTTATGGCTGGCAATTGAGTGGAGTGGGCGTGAGGCTGACGTTGACCACTTTTCAATTCGTTCCACTGAGTCCACCGTGGAACGGAGGGCCGGTGCGCTAGAGTTATTAATCTATAACTCCGCAGTCAATTTGGATGCTGCTGGTGGCAGCGGAAAATTGGCTTCGAAATTTTGTGGGAAATTGGAAGGTCATCTTCACTACGCTGGTCAGCAGATACTCAATTATTGCAGCAGGGTATTTGAGTTCGTAGTAGAGCTTTCTGTATTCGATGAAAGTGAAATGTTATACCTAGATCCCAACGAAGATCTCTTCTACTCATAAGCACAATCACACGAAATTGTTTTGGATTGAAAATCATACAAGGCAATTGAATACAAGGTGCGCCATCAGGCGGTACCCTATTTTAAAGTTGAATAACTCTGTCATTTTTCAACAGATTTGGTCAAATAGACCAGTTTCTGAAACTTCAGTCTATGCCATTTTTCAGTCTATGCCTGAGCGGACTGAAATTGTCACACTTTACATTGAAAATAGTGGAAACTACGATCGTGCAATGGATGATGAATAAATGGTGGATTCCTCCTTCCTGTCGCATATGACGGCGCTGGATTTTTTTCTGTGGGTCTGTTAGAAAAATAAGGTTTTTGCAAACAAATTGAAGGCTATAAAACAACTTAGAGCAAATATTGGAGTTGAAATTGCCAAAATAACCCCCTAAATGATGTCAAATACAAAGCAAAATGTCCGAGAAGGGCCGATTTTTGTATGCCGACTGAAGGCGGTCATTTGAACGATATCATATTTTGAGTATGGCACAAAAAAATGGCATAGAATAGCCTAAATAAAACTGGATTATTTTCTAAAATCGGTTGAAAAATGACAGAGTTATACAACATTAAAATAGGATGCCACCTGATAGCGCACCTTTTATAATACCTAAGCCCTCAACAAAGATTCTTTCGTACAGCAACAAATACAATCACAAAGAAATTGTTTTTTATTGAAAATCATGGAGGAAACTTTGAATATAATGTTACAATTTTCCAAACAATGCTCCTGATCAGAAACAGCAAGAACGCACCGTTCACCTTCCTCGCAATAATCCTAAATCACTTCGCCTTTTTCTATTTCTTTTTCTTTCCTCCCTTTACTGCTCTCGCTAAATCAATATCCTTTCACCACCGAGGCCAGCGACACCTAAATCCAGTTTATCAGCATTTATGGACACTCATTTCCGTCTCATCTCCCTCCAAAACAACGCCTCGGCTCTGTTTTGTGCCAAATGCTCGGCCGGCACACGTGTGATGAGGAAAGGGACACCTGATAGCCACCGTTTGTGGCGTGTCAAATTGCCGCTAGGCTGCTCACCCTAACGGAGCACTACTTAAGCTCACCACCATCACCTCCTCCTCATCATCATCATCATCATCGGTCACGGTGCTGCTGCTGCTACTGATGACGATGGCCTCGAGGGACTCGATCGACAAATATTTGGAAATTTAATACCAAATTCGTGCAGCAGCAGCGGCAGCCATCGCGCCGCATCCCTCAAGGGACACAACTAATCCCTAACGAGAGAACTTTCGGGGTGGGCCCTGAGTTCCGGTACCGCACACACCGTCTCGCCTCGAATTTCCATCTTCTTTGACGCAAGTGCCCCAGGACACTCGCACTCGGGGCCATGGGACGACACCGGGACCATTAAAGTGACATCCAACACGCCACACGACGATAATGGAGTGTTCCTCCGATGGGAGAGTGTTAGCTGGTAAGTCGCTAAGCAAAAGCAAATCACAGAACGCTCCATTCTGGGAAGGGCAATTCAATCGTTCCGTGGGCCACGATCGACTCATAAACCGTGTCCCGGGCAACATTAGATGCGCGAGAGATTAGTGATTAGAGGATGGGACTGTCTGGGTGTCTGAGTGGGTGTGTGTTGGTTGTAGTTATCTCTCTTTATGTGTCATCTTCACACGCATCATCGGTAATCTCCGGGCTCCCAAAACATGGCAAAAGTCCCTTTGGCAACGAGCGAAAATCATTATCGTCTCTCAATCTCGATTCGAAGGATTTATACTCGAGTGGGAGTGAGCCTCTCGCTGGCTGCTGCTGCTGCTGCTGCTGCTGCTGCTGCTCCTGGCATAACAAATACGCCATAATTGGCTATTGCCTTTCGAGGGCAATCGCCCTCTCTTCGCCTGCAAGCTCCATATCTAATCATCTCCCAGAAGGATCGCCGAAGGACGCACGTGACACCGGCGCCGTGCCGCACCGTTCGTATCCCGTGGAGTGGCCAGTCCAACATCATCATCATCATCATCATGGCGCACAGGAGAGATAAAATTAAGATACGCGGTCAGGCACGGCATTAATTTTCCATCCCGACGGCACGGCGAACGCTTCACGCGTATTAGCGATGCTTGATTTAATGAACTTTCGGTCAGGCACGAGCACGCAACGGGAAAAGGGGAAGCGTAAGAGAGAGAGAGAGAGAGGGGTGGGGCAGTTACGTGATCGGAACGGAATGGAAAATTTTAACATATTTATGCGGCACGCCAGCCGATGGCCAACGGTCGGGAACCGTTGGTGTGAATTCAGAGAGCGCAATTAGGAACCCAGGGCACATCCGTGTTTTTCGTGCAGCAAATAGGGCGCCAGCAATACCACGACCCGGCTGTGGCTGTGTCGGGCAATAAATTAAACAAACCATTTTATCGAGACAAACAAATTCTCATTTTGGGATTGAGAGATGATTGTTCATTTTTGGCGCGTCCTTCGGCACGCCCACCGTCATCATTATCATCATCAGACAGACAGACAGATCAGATTGTTTGGAAATGATTGTTTTTCAGGGGGGCTATTGGTTGCTCTCATTAAAAGCCGAGATGATTGTTTTGTTACAAAGATTGCTCTGCTTGAGGAAGAGGACCAGACGATATGAGGGAATCGTCAAATGATGAGTCTGGATGCCCACACGCGAATAGATTGTTTGTGCGAAACATTAACGATTGTGCGGCGATGATGATGTTTTCATCGATTTCGTCATCCGACGGCAGTGACATAAGGTCTGTTAATGAGAAAATAAATATCCAGCAATAGTGCCCAGGCGAATAGTTTGTTTGGCAAACTATTCTGCATCTAGAACACCAAACAGGTCTTTTTTATACATGTGAGTAGTTTTATTTATTACTAAGTGGATAAGTAATGGAAATGCCATTCATTGAAATAACATTTTTGTTTTAAAGAAATGTTTAAAAAGGAATTTAAACGAATTGTTAAATTATTATTAGTTGAACACACTGTTTTACACACTTTTAAAACATACACAAAGAAAATATACCACTAACATGTGGTTTGGTTTGAATTAAATCGAGGGAAACGGCTGCTGGCAAAGCATTAATGAAGATTCGCTATCTTTGCATTAATAGAAGAATTTGAGCAACAAATCCACCATATTCACTAGACCCAAAGCCGAATGACGCTTATCTGCTCTCATATCTTAAGAAAACGAAACATATCTTCAAAACGAAAAAGGAAAGAATGATAGCTCTCATTTAATAAAAGAATATAGCCCTCAAATACAATAATATTTCGCGAATTACATTGAATTTCGGCAAGTTCAAAGTAATATACGTTAGTTTCCCTGTATCAGCCCCTCTTTTATGCTGCTGTAAATATGCTTTCCATTATTGAGTTCATAGACCATTTCGATTCATAAGTTCTCGACCAATTATCACAATCCTAAGGGCCTGAACGGAAACAACTCCGTTCTGCGTTGATTGAGAGCGAAATTCCCCGAAAAGCCGAGAGCTCAATGGGTTGTAAAAAGCATCCCCCAAAATCACACAGACGCACACACTACTCTGCTGTCCGCGATGATGGCACTTAATGCACCACCGAGACCATATTTCACTTAATTAAGCTTTCGAGTCGATCCCCAGGACGGTGAATGACACTCAAGGCTTCCCCAATTCGCATTCCCATTTCCGCCAAAATGGCGAACTCATAAACCGAACCCAATCACACAGCCTGCCACCCCTCGGACGAGATTGCAGAAATAAGCTGCCGGCCGGCCGCCCACCAATCATCATTACAGCACGCGAGCGAAACCATAAAACAATCAGTCCAAAAGGCTAGGCCACAATGCCACATCCGGCCAATGACTGCCCAAATGATGCGTCACCGTTCTAAGCCCGTTCTGGCGGATCTGCTCTGCGCCAGTAAACAATCCACGACCGCGTGCTCTGTCTATCGATTGGCTCGCAGTGGCTCGTTATGGTTGGCTTCATAATTAAACGGTGTGCCAATGATGTTGTTGGCCTCGCACGGTCATTGCTGGTCACGAATTTTGCGCACCGTTGAATTCCCGGGGCTCGGCCAGAGAGAATGGATCGGTGGATCAAAACCTCAAAACATACTTTCGAAGCCGAACGCAGCAGTGGCTTCAAATCGTAAGCGGCACCACCCGCAGCTCACGACTTCCAGTAGCCTGGGATGGTAAATGGCACCGGCCAGGCGGTGCTGGTGTTTTTTCTCTCTCGGAACCGAACCCTGCAGGTGCAGCACCACCACCAAAAAGGCCAAAATCAAAGCAACGTCACGCCAGGAGGGATGTAAATGCATTCTCGGTGCGGACCATCGTAGCAGGCTGGCAGGCTGGTAACATTTCCCACCAGCCAGCCAGCTAACCAGCGCTAGCTGCGATCGGAGAAAGGAAAAACCACCTTTGCATCCCCATCAAGCTACCTCAACCAGGGGGCCCGGCAGAACGAGAGAAAATGGCGTGGCAATTTGTTAGGAGTGCGGCCAACTGCTGGCGAACTGCATTACCGACCAACCCCACCGCTCCGCTGCACTGCACCGCCAGTGATTGGAGTCTGCCGACTTTTGACATTTTAAATCCGGGACACCACTAGCAGCAGCAGCAGCAGCACCACCACGGAACGAAATGTAGGTCAACACCGGAACACCGGAACACGAGGTGCGTCTTGGTTATCGTCGTCAACAGGGCGTCGTTTGGTGGTGCTCATGGGAAAGCTGTTTCCCTTTCCCAACCGCTCAGTGGGTAAGGGGGGGGGGGGGGGGGGGGGGGAATAGTTCGTTGGTAAGAAGCGGGGAGGAAAATAGGAAAATCATGTAAATAGTTGACATGATTGAAAAATAAGCTGATTAGAGAGAAAAGATAACCAGACATTCCTCGCCCAAGCAAAGCCCTTGCCCCTCTCCATCTCCTCCAGGAAAGCTCGGGAACTCGACATTCCTCCACTGACACGAACACACATGCAGGTAACGATGTAACGGAGCGGAGGTTGGAAAATGTGGGAAAAACCATCATCAAACCTCACGGGGTGGAGAACCGGTAAGGCTGCAAGCGAGCAAACGGCGAAGCAAGACCTGGTCTAGTTGCCCCTAGCAACACGCCAAACATCGAAATCCCTCGTGAAAGCTTTCACTTCACCGACACACCCTTACATACGTGGTCTGCCTCGTTCTACGCTCGGTCTTATGCTGGGGTTTTGGGTTATGCCATGGAATGTAAAACGCAGAAGAGGTAGCGGGTAAAGCATTAACACGATAAGATTCCCTTTTCCAGACCCTTTTGTTACGCAGCTAAAGGTGACTTTTGCGAATTCCGACAGCACCAGAATGGCCGCCATGTTGCACGGCTGCTCTCTTCAACTCCACACCAAAAAAAAAAAGAACAAGTCCAAGGATTTGCCATTTTCACTTACTTATACACACGAGCCCGGTGGTGATCCAACAGAATGATGGAACCGATACGAGCGGAATAAATTAGATTTACAAACCTTCTCTCGAAAGCGAGAACTGAGGAAAGCAGAGAGATTCACGGGGCGCGATAACATTCACGGTCACGACACGACGGCTTACGTAATGGTTCTTATGGTGAACAATCGAAGCAAAAGGCGCAAAGGCAGGACCGGCACCGACGGACTCCATACCATCAACCGAGGCCGAGGCCAAGCAGTAGTCACGCTAACTAACCATCGTCGTCGACAATCGTCGCGTTCGTGCAAGGACATTTTGCTCATTAAAAAAACGAACCGAAGCGACGGCGAGTCCGCAGGTCCTCGCATGCGGTCGAAAAGTCACAGGAACTGCGGTAGTGTCCTTGAGACTGCCAGCAGGCCGAACGAAGGACGAACCGGTACCGGCACAATGAGGGAATGTGTGTCAACTGCAGCGACCGTACAAGGCAGATCCTTGGCTGCTACCTATAGCGGTACCTTCTTCTCATGCTGCGTGGCCTCGGTTGTTCCCTTTTATTTCTTTGTACTACAGGGGGGTCCTTTTCAGGGAACATGGGAGCTCGATGAGTTTGCATACCATTTCCTAGAACACCCCACGGAGAGCACGAGACGAATGGTGAAGGGATCCCGTGGTTTTTGGACGGCTAACGACACAGCATAAGCCGTGTGCGTTTGTTGGAATTCCCCAAAAAAACATCCAAACACGCCTGTGATGATGAATCACATTCACACGACAAGATGCTACTTTACAGATGAATGTATTCAAGATCCGTGTTTTTATGATGGTGACAGCCGAGCCTGTCTGTTTAACAATGAGTTTTACTATAACAGAAGCTGGCGGGAATGTTGCTGCAATCGTATAAAGCTCGAACATGACCTGACAGGCCACTCTCGCCGCCGCGAGGTCATAAAAAAGAAACTTTTCGTGACACTTGCGTGAAGTGCCTACTTGCGTTTTGGGAAGAACGCGCGAGCGCGGTGCTTTTATGGCCATCAAGAGCGCTCCTACAACACCGCGCGCACTGCGAGAGCTTAAGAGGGAGTGTGTTGGGCCCTTAAGAGCATATCTTGGTATGCTCCATCAGTTCTTCACCCGCCCAGTGTCAGAAACAATGTTCCACTCATCGGGCGGGCGGTGGAGCATTCGAGGAAAGGGGGGAACCTTTCCTGTAATGCCACCAATGTTGGGTGCTAAACATAAATGAATTTGACACCGAAAGAGCTCCATCAAACACAAAAATCCATTAATCTCGAGAGCGCCTCTGTTTTGGAGTGCGCCATATTGTCTCGTGTCGAACAGCGGAAGAAATGCTTGGCTGCGAGATGCAACAGATGCTGCTGCTGCTGCTACTCCACGATCGTTAAATGACATTGACGCGGATGTCCATCTCATCTTCTCAACAGCTCATACTTCTGCTTCTAAGCTGTTTTTGGTGCGTGATACGCGTTGCTGGTGTGAGAATAAAAACACTCCTCCACTGAAGACTGGCTCTGACTGGCTGATAAGTTTAATTAAACTAAGTGATCTCGCGACGCGAACGCTCATCGTTCAAGGCACACGAAATTGCGTTCATTATTCATCATGCGCTTCGTTTAATCAGTGGCACAACACCAGCAGCAGCATTGCAGTTCGATGATATTATGAAATCCAGCGAGTCACACAGAAAGGCAAAGGAAACGAGAAAGAGAGAGAGATGATCTTCAAGAAATTGTATCACCAAAAACCCATCTTCGGGTGTAAGAGAGAGAGAGAGAGAGAGCAGAAACCACAAGCACCAGTGTCGTGAGTCATCGCCGATACCCCCGGGCAGGAGAACTCCACTTTGTGCAACGCGACTATTCATCATCAGCATCATCATCGACAGTGGTGTTTGAATGAAAAACGATCGATCGGGGCCAGCAACAGCAACAGCAGCAAAGTCTCGTCGTCGTGCTGCGTGCAAACCCCCGAAAAAGATGGCAGAAATCATAATGGAAAAGACCGGAGGACGAAGACGAAGACGACGCAATATCACTTCTCAGCTTACCACCCTGTACACCTCTCTTTCTCCCTGCTCCTCGCCGTCACGACAAACTCCGTGTGATGCTCTCATTTTTGGGCCTCTCCACCAACCGGAATGGCAATCTTTGGCCACGAGCATGATGAGGATGATGATGATGAAGGTCTGTGAGGCCATCGAGAGCATCTCAGTGAAACCCAATCACACTCCGAGGGGGGATTTTGCGTTGAATTTCAATTTCTTCAACCAACGACAACGTCCATGGCGACCATGGCGACCACGACGACGATGACTTGGCCGACCGGCTGTGAAGGGTGCTCTAAGAAGAAGAGTGTTCGAACCTCGATCCGCCGCCGCCGTCACCGCCGTTGAACCTTTTTTCGCTCTGTAAAGATCGTGTTTCATAATGATTCCGCCAAGTGGTGCGGTGTGGGGCCGATATTTTGGATTTCATGTTTTGCTCGCTGGCATGATTAGATCTAGGGCGCATATGAGCCCACTCCACGACGCACCAACAGGACACTACAGTCGACCACCATTGTGAGGAGAGTTGGTGGAGAGACACACAGGGCAGGCAGGGGAAGTGTGTGCCTTACCTGAAAAAAGGTGTAACACCGCGTTCGGGCTCGAGAGGATGCAAAATGTCAAACTTAATTACCAACGAGGGGATATAGACGATCCCTTCGTCGATCGCTTGGGTTTCGAATGGTGGTCAATAGTTTCGAGATGTGTGGGAACGGGGAATCCTTCGCAAGATGCTGGGGTCACAATGGCGCGAGCATTGTGGAGGGACCTTTTCTTTGTCTGTGGAGTATGCGTGGTCCGGTTATCAGCCATGGTGTTAGCGAGCACAGCGCTCGACGGCATATTGTACCATTAGAGCACCTTAAATGTGGAAAGCGTTATGCATGTCTCGCGGTTCAATCAAGGAGGATCGAAGAGGAGCCATATTCGAAACAATTGAAGCATAATTGGTAGGTAAGACGGTATATGCAGCAGATCACACTCGATGCAATAGTTTCATTGCATTTAAGCACGATTTTGGTATCTCGCTGTTCCCTTTCAGATGCTTTTTGTGATGATTTATGATGAATTGTTTTGTTGTATACTTCAACTTCAATCTGAAGCAAGGTTAGATCCGATAAAAATACATGCAAGAAGCAGAAGCAACTCAATGGATTGTAAAACAAAAAAATTGCAATGCAATAGAAGATCTTAAAAGTTATCTAATCATCTCTTAACATCTCATCTCATACCAAATCATCCCAACTCATCTCATAACAAATCTGGTGCTAATCGCGTAGATAATATCATAAATGTTCAGTTAGGACCAACAACAGAAAAGAAAAAGGCAATTTGTTCTCTGGTGTGACTTATAAAATACTTTCGGTTCCTTTGCAAATAAAGCAAATTAACAGCAGTTTTCGTCGTTAATACAGCGAAATTCCACATGGAAAAGGATTTAAATACACCACGAATTCGTCTCTGCCAAGACTGATAAGTAATTATGGACTGAAAATGCTATAGAATTGGCCCATGACTTTCAAAAGAGTATAATATTTGAAGAATATAGGAATGCAAAGCAAGAAAAACTCTAAATAAAAAAGAGATTGCTCTTAAATTATATATTACCGATCCTTTAAATTGTGCCTAAGATTAATGAAACCTTTTTAGAGATCTTTAGACGATATCACTCCACAAAAGAGTAGTTAACTGAAAATTACCTTCAATAAAGCAACGATCTCGTGCGATCGCGATATTTTACTCGAGCTAACCCATAATGCGATCCTCTAGCCGGGATCGTTTCGCAGAAGGGTAAAGCATTTCGCTCTAAACTCAACCCAACACAGCAGGCAACCGGCAGGAACGCGCTGCTAACGGATCCAAATTCCACCGACCGAATCCCCCCCGCCTTGGTGAACGAGATCACATTATCGAGCCATCTTCCACGGCACTACAGAGGGATGAAGCACCCTTTTGGCTGTTTCGTGCCATTCGACACGCAACCAAAACTCCGATTCCTTCTAATCCCTCTAATGAGCAAACCTTCCTCCCTCTCTCCTTCTCTCCACTACCTTAGGTAACGAGGAATTAACTGTTTAATCATCGTTTAAGGTCATGCAGCATTACTGCCAGGAGGGTTCACTGGCACGCCAACTCGCCAAAAACGCACCAACTGGCCGGCCCTCTCAATATCTCATTAAACACTTGTTTCCGTGAAGTTGCTCGAAGCCCAAAGGTTTGAATCCGTGTCTTTTTGGACAATCTGTATACTCCAATCTCGGCGCTGGACTGCCCCGTCCCACTCATTGCGCATTGCCGCGATCATTAGCGATCGTTACCACCGAGAACCGTAGCTAAGTATATTCTTTCCGTGGTGCTATAAAAGAGCGAGCGAACGAAAAGACATCTATGACCGGCGAGTGACGGCAGCATCTAGCCTTCTTCCAGCGAATGAATCCCAGCATCCCGCATCACCCGCAGATCGAATTAATTTTCAACCCCGCCGAAAAAAAAACCATTTATCTCAAACCACCGTTCCGTTTCGGAATCGAGGGTTCTCGGTGTGCCAGGGGAACTAGCTGGCTGGCTTTAAAAGACGACGACATGCGGTCGCTGGCCATGAGACCAGCGGTGGTGTTTGATTGATTGAATATCCGATCCTTCTGATGGTAGAACGAACACCCAGAATCCAGCAAACAGCCAGTCCAACCTGTCCTCTCTTCTGCGCTCTTCTGGTCTGGCCGGATCAAATTCTGGTTGTGCTCTGGTCTGCTGGCCTGTATGTGTGCCTCTTGGCACGTTTCCCGCCGTCAAATTGCTCGAGAAACCCGCATCACATGGAACGAATCACAAACAACTGCAAAACGGTGATCCCTCCCCCCACCCCATTCCCTTGGCCCCTCAGTCTGGTTCAGAAAGCAGCAGAAGGTGAAAGGCAGAGCAGAGGAAACGGAAGAGAAACACACTCGGTGGAAAAAAAAATCCACCATGTCCGATCCGAATCTTCCAAACCGAAGCACAACATGCGACAACGAGCATACCGACCGACCAGCATACCGAGCTGCCAGCCGAAAGTGATCTCGCACTCCCGGGGAAAATGAAAGAAAAACGCAAAAAAGTCGAAAGTCAAACCTCTTTCCTTTCTTGCAGCTGCTGCTGGGGAAGAGTTTGATTTATTCTCGCCATTCGCTCCTTGTGGCCGCGAAGTACAATCCGATAAGGGGCCAGATGGTGGCGAGAAGGAGAAGGACGCACTGCTTAGTTCCTAACCACGGCACTGTGGCTAGGACACCATGTCGCGAAGTGATCGGAACCGTGGCCAAGTTTTTGGTGGTTCGCAAACGCGTTGTTTGCGGTTCTGTGCCAGCCAGCGAGCCTCTCCTCCTCTTTGTGGTGGCACTTGGTTGGCGCGATTAGAGCCCCTCTAATTTGTGGACATTAGCTTGTCACGCCAAACGGCCCTGTCACCATGTCGTCGTCGTCGTGAGCTTCATGTTTTCGTCGTCGCCGTCGCCAAAGCGCCAGCGATCGATCTCTCTCTTTCGTTCCCTCGCGTTCTCGGTGGTTCTGGGTTCGCATAAGGGGTTCTCTGGTTCTCGGCCAACTGCCGACCGATTCCAGGGTGGCACAAAATAGCAACAAACAACATCAGAACCACCACAGCATACCGTAATAATTAAATTGTGATTCATTATTCTCTAGCGCCTTTTTTTTTTGCTGCTTTTGATATTTATGGCACTCGCCCCCTTTTTTTTAGTCAAGTTTGTGGCCATTTTCAAACCTACTGGAAGGTAGGTCGAGCAACTCGAGAGTAGCTCTAAGCGGTGATGTTAAGGAGGTGGTGAGCGAAAGGTGTGGATAGGCGTCGTGCTCTTAATGAATTTGGCCCAGTTATGTGACCACCGAGCACTCGCTGCTAAATGGCTGTATGTGTGATGGAGATTGGATCCCGGTCACGACCTGGACCCAGCCCCCGGTTGGCCTCCTGGTTGCTCCGAGGCTTAAGATGCAATGTTAGACGATTTGCGTGAGTGACGTGATTTATCGTCGCGGTAAAAGTTCAATTGACCTATGAGCAACCGCTGGGGATTGTGGGTGATAATAGTGCCAATTGTGGGGGTTTTAAAAGGTCAACCGTCGTACCTAGGGGTGTTATCGATGTGCTATCAAATGAAACTAGTTATAACGAGAGAGTGGACCAGATTCCATTTAAATATTTGAATGGTGTCCTGTGCCGAAAAACTGTGATAGTATCTGCTGCATTACCATATGTGGTTAGCTCTGCATTACCACTTTATGACTGTATTTCGAAACGTACTTGCTACGTAATGATTAGCTGTTTATAATAGAGAAGCCAGCTGATAGTTTTGAGACTTCTGTTCGAAGTAGTACGACCATGCTGTTCATTTTTGTGATTCACCTTGTGAAATGCGAAATGTTTTGTGTTTAAACTGCTTGAAATGCATTAATGTTTTACACCAGTAACAACTTGGAGGTGGGAAACTCTTTCAGTCACCCACAAAATGCTTAATAACTCCTTTCTGAATTTTTATGCTATGTTATGTTTTGTTATGTTTTTCTGCTTCAGGAATGTTACCCAGGACTAGTAAGTATTCAAAAATTACACTCACAAATCCTGTTTCCAGATAAACTTCAACATATTCTATTTTTATATCATTTTTAACCTACTGTGCTACACAAATAGGGGATTGCAGCTGCATTGCTGTTAGTTTTGAGCTGGAAGCTTAATGTTTTATGAGATTCATTTCTCAAACATTTCCCTGCAAATGAAATATTTTGCAACCAAAGAATCCTTGCAAGTTTAATTTTCTCTTTTTTCGCAGAAATGTGTTCACTGATGCATAAAGCGATATTAAAAACTATCAAACAATCACTTTCCAGCAACGCCATAAATTTGTGACGCGCATTTCCGTGAATGACAAGTTAAGCCAACCTCAAGAGAGTCGTGTCACCGTAAAATATGAAAGCATACACACTTTACGATGACAGCCTTAAAATACTCCAACGAAGCGTCCAGATGGAGCTTCTCTTTCAAGATGCGCCGCGGGGGCAAAATATGTTTTGGCTCTTTTGGATTCTAAAACAAACAACCAACACGTCATGTTCGTCCGATTGGATGCCAGGAAGTCGGTCGACTGAGGTTTAGGACAATGATATCACCGATGAGCTCACTCCAGTTCCTTTATTTAATATGCGAAGTGTATTCAATGAAGTTTAAAGAATGAAAAAGTTGCATCGTGCTTAAAGAAGAGAATTGTATTGATTTTTCTCGTTACATCTCGTTCACCATTACGCATGATGTACACGAAGAGAAGATATTCATTTTACAAATCTGGCCCCCCCAAAAAAAAAACGCTTAATAATCATCCGCATCGTGGTGTTTCGGATCCAATTAGAACGGCCAGCGGCGTGCTGCTGCTAAGTAATACCGCTTTTCGTTGCTGCTGCTCCAATTGAACGTTCTACGTTCAGTGTGTCATGGTTTTAATTAAATACTTCGTTCTCTAGCGCTCCGAACGAAGCGTTACTAGTAGCCTCCGGTTTCCCTCCCAGAGCACAAAAACCCAGAAATCCAATATCCGATTTAATGTCGACCGTGATACCTCACTCTCGCCCTAGACCAAGGGCGACACACACCAGAACCAACACAACAAACACATTGCACGTTGCATGAAAGCGAATCCCCAAAGCACTCTCCTCCTCTCAACCCCCCTCGGGGGCTTCTCGGGGCCTGTGGATCCCTCCTGTGATTGTCGCCGGCGTCGTCCTCATCGTGCGTTCTAAAAACATCTCATGTTACGCCTAATAAAAACATTTAATTCGATTCCCTCCCTCACTCGCTCCTCTCTCACGCTCGCTTGTCTGCCCGCTTTCTGTGGCAACAATTTCCGGTGTGACATGCATACGCATCCCGGAGGTTCCTTATAATGAGTAGGGTAAACCATGGCCCTTGAAGCTGACTTCTGGTGCTGGCTCCTCTCTCTCTCTCTCTCTGGTTCCAGCCCGCTAGCAAGGATGGGCGATGGGTTGTTATTCCAAAAATAAAACCAAAACCCAGACGAAGGCGCCCCGTACGCCCGTGGACCCCATGGGTAATTGCGTTTCTTCCTTCGCGGAAGTGATCTTGCCTTCAATTTCACACTCCGCGCTCACCACACAACACAGCGCCACTCACTGTACAATCGAAAGTACGCTCAGGGAGAGAGCCCAGAGAGGGGCGGCGCACAGATTTGTAGCAATTAAGATGGAAAATGAAAGAAAAAAAAGGGAAAATGGAAAGTACCGACCGGTCGGCGCAGTAACATAAATAAGCCAAGTGGAGTGACACTAAAATGCACTTCGCGCCACTACGGGTGGTACGGTATGGTGGCCCCGTAAATGGAGTTTACTTCCTTTCGCCCGCGCTCTATCTCTCTCAAGTACTGCGCCGTGATGCTGCTCCTACTCAGAACTGCAGCACTTTGCCGGAGATAGTGCGCGGAGTCTGGATCCAAAAATAGCACAAGAAGGCCCCTTTTTCCGGCTCTGCCGCTTAGCCAGCCAGTAGAGATCGCGAGACCTTGGCCGCTTCGCAAGTAGCAGCAGCAGCAGCAGCAGCACGCGCGGCCGCTGTCCCTTCCATCGATCACTTTTCACTGGCGGGCTCGAAGTCAAAATTATGAGAAAAGTTATGTTGCAACAACCGACGAGAGGGGACGGGAAGAAAGGACAGCAAGCACGCTAGAATGCGTTTACGTTCCTCGGTTCTAATATTAGAGTTCTGGTGCCGCGACAACCGAGGAACGCGACGAATGATGCGACGAGAGCGAGTGTCAACAGGGCAACCGTTCGATCATGCCTCCAATCCGACGACGACGACGACGACGACGATGCCGTATAGTGAGGGAGGAAATTTTCGGGACCAAAATTTATGATGAAAGAAAATTTGTATTTCCACCCTCATCCAGCACGTCCTATTCCTTCTCCTCGTTCTAGTTCTTCAAATATTGTGCACCCAATTCGACCCAAAAATCAACATACAACCAGAGAGGAGCATCTTAGGGCGCAGCATAGCATCTTCCACAAACCCATCGAACGTACGAACGAACGAACGAACGAACGAGATGCTGATGGATGCTTTTATGCGACAACGTCCCTCCCAACGACGGACGATGGGGACGGGGACGGAGACGAGTTTGTTTGTGTGAGCGAAACATGGCATGGGGAACGTTATCAATGTCGCTGTCTCGTGTTGATGATGAACATGTGCCACCAGTCCCTTCTGTGTCACCCCCAAGGAACGGGTTATATCGGGATCAGGGTGGTCTCAGGGTGTTCCGTGATGCTGCCTACGTCCATCTGACGTGACGGCCCCGTTCTCTCTCTCTCTCTCTCTCTCTCTCTCTCTCTGTGATGTGATATGGAAATGAATATTTGAATTAATTTCCTGTTTCTGTCATTTCATGTTGCTATACATTTATGACGTTCGGTCCTCACTTCGTTACCCCTGGCTACCAGGCACTGCCAGGACCATCCTGCTAGCAGTGCGCACGTTAGCATAAAGTCCTAGCACCCGGCGGCAGCCCACAGCAACATCAACATAGCAACCAGTTAGTTTGATGTCAGTTTTCGCGCAGCCAGCCACATTCATCGGACTGCTGTGTGTCCATCCAACTGTCCAATTCCCATTCCCGTTGTTACAATTGTGGACTGACGCCGATACTCTATGCCAACATTGACGCTCAATTTACACCTCCACGTATGCGAAGTGAAACCATTCTAAAAAAACAGACACCCACACTGGACCTGAAATGGCCTGGACTGGTCTGCTGCTGGCGATATTCTGGTTTAATGGTGGCAACATAAAAAAAAACGGGAAAAAAGCAGATGACATACAACAGCGTGTGCTCCACTCCATTTCGGCAACATTCATCTGCGGATGGATGTTGTGTTCGGTTCGGGTGTGGGAGGGGAGGGGGGTGATCATAATGACACCACCGCCACCGACGCCCATAGATCAGATGTCGCAACGAGTGTGTAGGGAAGGAAGCATAAAAAAATGATGCTTTTATGTTCGCTCGCTCGCTCGCCGACGAGAAGTGCGATGCCCGTGCAAGGAGGTCCCATTTCCCGGAATTGAACTTTCCACCCATCAAATTCACCCTCTCTCTCTCGGAGGCGAATGTCGGTCAAACGGAGCGACATCATAAACAGTTAAGCGTACCAGCCCCTGGATGCGGGAGAGGGCATCCAGGGTGCGGACCTTTTTAGCGTGGACGTAAATTTTCGGTCAAATTTTAGGTCCCGATCCTGCGTTTATAACCGTTCTAGTTGCTTTCGAGCGGACTGACCCCTGAGTAAACTGATTTACGAGGTAACGGCCATCGAAAACCATCAAACGGTTGCACCGATCCGCTTAGGACGATCATTTAAAACTCCCTGAACGAACGAACGAACGATGATGGCCGGAGAGTGATTTTGATATTCTGTGATAATTAATAAACCTTAAGTTTATTTCGGTACGCGAGACGAGGTGTTTCATGTTTCGTCACGCCACGGCAGTGCCAACAACATCCGCTCCGAAACTATGTCCGCGGATTATGTCACGCGTGTCGATGACGAGCGGCGACGGTAAATGGAAAGCTGCGGAACTGAATTAATGTCACTCTGTTCGTGCTACGCCGGGCAGTCGCTGCCGCCGTTGAACCAATTCCAAAGTGTAGCCAGACTCCGCCAGGTAACGTTCACGTTCACGTAACCGATCTCCGTAACCGTAGTCGACATTCACAGCTTATTCGCGTCGGTAGCGGCCTGATTCATCGGTGGCCGGTGGCCGACAAGCGTGACAGTTACTGTGTTCCGATGACGATGCTCTCACCGACGCGCTTCCGGATTCCCCTGACCGGGCGAGCATTATGATGAAGTTTGAATTCTGCGGCATCCGCAGCCACGATCTCTATGCTCTACGCCATGCGGAAAGCACCCTAAACCTCCCTCAGAAAACCTCCGCAATCTCCCAGTTCGCATCCACCCATTTCATGAATAATTAATCTGCGGAAAAGAGTCGCTTGGTGGTGGCCGCTGCTGGTGGGTGTTTCATTCTACTTTTTTATGCTTCTAATTCTACACCATCGGCAGCGATGGCCACGGTGGTTGTGTGGCTTGGGAGTTTCTTTTCCATTTTGTCTGTTTTTGTCTTCCGTTTTTTTCTGTTTTTTTTCATTGCTACTGTCGAGAACCTTTTGGGAACGAAACAAGGCGATACGGCAGCGCCGGGGGTTTGAGTTCGTTTCTGGTTCTCGCGGCACTGTTTTCGCCTTCACGTTTCCGTGTGTTTTGGGTTCCGCGAGTTGTGAGGTAAGGAGAGGCAAGAACGCAGGCGCGACGCGACGCGGCGGAAACGATGTTTTGTGCGAACGACACCCTTCACGCCCTCCCTCAGGTGGCCGCGGCCTTGTCAGGGTCGTTTCGGTGGGAGCCGAGCCGTGCTGGTAGCTCGATTGAGCTAAAGGCGGAGACAAATGAGCCGACGGATCGAGCCGGAAAGCCCAAGGAACGCCAGAGCTGACTGTCGCCGTGCCAGCGAAAGTAAACATCGCGCAAAAGCGTGGCCATAAATTGTGGGTGAAACGGTGGGCTATCAGGGGATGGGCTCTTCTCACCGGATGTGGATTCACACTCAGACAAACAGACAGAGACAGACGGCGCTAATTAGGCTGCAAGGAGCAGAGGAGGCGCAGAATGATAGGAAGCGACGTCTGGATGCATTTTGTATCGGATCGCAGTAGCAACGGCAGCAGCAGTAGGTGACGTCACTGTATGGTCGGTATGGTAACCGATGGGAAGTGATATAAATTTGCAGGGGCCTTTGAGGGAGAGACCCATTTTCGGGAACAAGAGTTATGGCAGAATGGCAGATCATCTTGTTCTCCAGCCTCCTAACAGCATGTTTGGCGCTCTATTTGGAGTTGTTTTTCTTGTTTCTGAAGATGGAGATCGCGGGGACGGGCGATCAACAAATTAGTCTTGTCGGGCGTTAAATGGGGATCTCATTGACCGATCTTGATTTTCTTGTCTTTTCCTAACATGGATTTAATGTTTTGGGGATACTGTTGCATGTGATTTGCGGTTGGTCTCTGACTCTTCTTGCCGGTTGAGCTATTGATTTAGCAATGTTGTTACCAAAAATTCATGAAAACGCCTTACTACTACGTTCTTGATATTCATTACCCAAAAATTATCAATTCAAATTTTTATTTAATTATCTAATCGTCTTAGTTTACAGCTTTACTCAGTACTATGCGTCTACTGCCTTAAACTCAATTGCATTTGTAGTTGGGACACTGCTCTACATGTTTTTCTATGAAAGGTTTGTTGTTTCAAGTAAATCGACTCTTTTGCTTTCGATGCTTTTGAACCCTATGAAAGGGCAAGCAAAGAGAAAAATATGTTTAAACGTTTCGATTGATTTTTTTAATGCCTTATACCTCCAGATGCACTCTATGCATCGATCATCGCGATTATACAATAAACAAGTACGAAAAATCTGCGAAAAAAGAGAGATAATAATGCCTAAATCACTTCGCTAAAACCAATATAAAAACTAAACTCCATTTAAAACAAACATGAGCAATAAGCAAACGACCGATCACACCATAGTTGCAAAGCAATAGGTCCGTAACTACTTTTGCAGGATCATAAATCAGTTCCTTATCATGACCTTCAAATGGATTGAAAAATTATATAATACAAGAGTCAGTTCAAGAAGACATGCATCCATATAAATAAAGGAGCATCGCATTTCCCGATATATGGCTTAATTTCCGTTAAAAGAAAAGATCAATTGCTCTATTCCTTTAACGATTATCAAGAAATCGATCACTTATACGATGAAGTTTATGTTAAGAGACTCGTAAAGAGAGCGTATAGTTCAAGTAATCAAAAGCATAGAAAATTATTATTATTATATACGTTGTTTCTCACTTTTCCAGCTCACCAAGAAGCTAAGATGATCTTCTTTGAGGTGAATTTGATCCACCTCAAAGAAGATCATCAAATTAAAAGATTAAAATGCAGCTTTAAAACCGCGTATTAAAAAGAAATTGAATTGAAAACTCCACGATAATCATACACCAGGACGCACTGTTCCCCTCCCAGCATGATATCGTATAGAACTGACCTAGTTACCCCTTAGCAAAAACATCAACGCTTTCCCGCCCCCCAATCGTTGCTAACATTCCCCGCGGGAGTTTTAGAAATCCCTTTCACCCCTCTCGCCTTTCCCCTCGATCTTGCGATCACCGGCCATCGATCCCGACCGATCGACACCATAAACCGCAATCAACCATCCACCCGGGTCCCGGATGCTGCTATATCCGAACGATGTACGGAACCAACGCAAAAATGGCCATTTCCATCCATCCATCGCCACCCTGGTGGCCACCTTTCGACCGCCACGACAACGACGTGGGTTTTGGGACGCTATTTGCAAAATGGTCGCACCACGCAAATCCTTTCACTTCCGAGCAGAGTGGAGTTAGGTCGGGGGAACCAACCGGAACCCGGATCACCACCCATGCGATGTTTCTAGAAATGCCGCACGTCGTGCGCTAAGCTCCAAATCCCCAAGCGACGGTTTATCCGTCCAAGCCCCGCTTGTTGGAGTTCGTTCGTGAAAGGAGAAAGTGAAGTTCACCCTCGGTCGGATCGTCGATTGGGACGGCGGACGACCGAGCCACTCGCACTCGCTCTCGCTCTCGCTATCTTTCGAGTGACCTCTGCACACTCTGGTGGTTTGGTGGGAGAGATTTGGGGAGAAAGTGATATGCGTGCGTGTGCGTGCATCGGCGATCACTCGAGGATCGCCTCGAAGGGGCGGTTGTTAGAAAAAGGTCACTTACCTTCGCATGATCGGTATCGGAAAGGTGTAACGGCAATCGTCGGGAGCGGTGGCACGTACGGGGAGGGCAGCGGCGGCCGCGGCAGCCGCCACAGCAGCCGCAGCATTCGCCGGAATCATCTGCGGTGGTATCATGGTGGCCCCCATCGGTAACGTGGTGTACGGTGGGGGCAGATGGCTGTGCAGTATGTCCGGGATGATCTCGAGCGGTGGTGGCGATCGTGGATGCAACAGGGCAGCCGCCGCCGTCCCCACCGGACCACCTGGCACTGGACCACCACCACTGGCCGCCGCTGCCGCTGCCGCTGCCACCGCTTCAAGCGGATGAATGTGTTGGAGTCGTTGACGCGCCTGGCGCCTTTCACGACGCTCCCGCCGTCGATGCTCCCGAGTGCTAAACTCGGACCCCGGTGGCATCATAATACCGCCAGCCACCACCGTTGACTGCAGCATCGGCACAGGCGGAGCAGTCGGAACAGGACCGATTGCAGCAGAAGGTGGCGGTGGATGCAACTCGATCGTGGTGGCATCCGTCTGCGCCTCGGTTGAGGTATAGGTACGGCGATCACTACCACCACCACTGCTTGTAACACCAGATTGCGACAACAGCACTTTGCTTCCCTCTACCGCATCCCTCTCAACACCACCACCGACACCTACACTGCCAGTAACCACCCCCCGATGATCATGATCGATAACACTCGCTGCTGGAACTTGAACCATATGCTCGAAGGCGGCATTATTCACCGCGGAACTCGTATTTACAGCAAACTCTTCACTCGCAGCATCACTGGCACACTGATCGCCGGTATTTGTGGCCACCGATGAGGCCATTGGCTCACTAGCACTAGCACTGGCCACGGCACTGGCCGCACGATAGCAGCTCACGATGCTCACACCCGTAGAGGCGTTGTTGACGACGTCGTTCTGCTGCTGATTGTTTGGATCCAGCCGGTTGACCTGGATCGTCAGGGCAGGCAGATCACCGACGATCGTCGACGATCCCGTGGACTGGGACACGGAAGGGATGTAAACACTGGTCCGGCCAGGTTCGGCCGGACTCATCACAGCACTGCTGCCACCACCACCACCACCAGCTTCGGCCGCACCAGCGGCCGGAACGTTCAGCCGCATCACCGAAACCGTGCCACCGTCTTGTTCTCGTGACGGTGAAGACGAGGCGGATGAATCAGAAAGGTTACTGCTGCTGCTGCCAATGCTGGCCACTTCTAAGCGATCGCGATCAGAACCGGGTGGTACGGGAGAAGAATCAAAGAAAGCAACAGCGCGATCCGATTGCGCAGCACCGCCGGACGACGCGACGACGCACGGAGACAACGACGACGAGGTTGATGGTTCCTCGTTCCTCACACTACTAAAGCCACCGTAGCAAGCGGCACCATCGGAACCACCACCCGACGTCGATGGCGATGGTTGCTCGGATCTCCCCTCATTCAGCGGTGTGCGTCGACACGACGAAGCGTGCGCTTCGTTACCAACATCCCCGGCATCACCACCACTACCAGCAGCGAGGAGATACGAAGCCGAACGAGGCGCCTCCTCTGTTGTTGCTGCATTCGACTGCATCGGTTGACACCAAGCACCCGTCGTCGTCGTCGTCGTCGTCGTCGTCGTCGTCGTCGCCGCCGTGGATGCACTTTTCCTATGCTGCTGCACCACCACTACCGATGCAGGCTGGTGGTGATGTGGTGTTGAGAGTTGTTTTGAAAAATGTAGGTCTCCACTGTTGCCGTTGTTGTTGTTGTTGTTGCCGGTAGAGGTGATGGTGGTGATGCTGTCTCCTCTTGTGGCCTTCGGATTTATGCTCCGCGTCGCCGTCTCCGTCGGCTTAAGCATTGCGGAAATTATGGACAACCCGCCACTTCCGTCGTCACTCGCTGGACCACCGTTTGTGCTGTTGCCGTAGTGGTGATGGTGGTAGTAGTAGTTGTTGTTGCAGGTACGATGATTGTTATTACTATTTATAGTCGCAGCATTCTGCGCGCTATCAGCAGCATAATCATTACTATTATCATTAAAGTTATTATTATTGTTGTTATTAACGTTCGACGCACCAACACCGAGCTCGGCTGCCGAGGCTGCGATACTCTCACCTTCACCAACCGGGCGATAAACCTGTGAATCAGAGAGATAGCAGAGAAGAGATGCGAACATTATAAAAGATGAAACATAAAGTTAGGGAATGCTGGGCGCGTACACAGACAAGCAGACAAGCAGCCAGACAGTGTGCCTGGAGCATGGCGCAGGTTGCTGAGCATAAAATATATCTAGCGCACACCATAATAACTCTCGGAGCAAACCGAGGCGGTGGTGAAAGGGCGGCTCCTCCTCTACACACAGAATCATTTTTTTACTCCAGAGGTTGGAACCAGCGATCCACAGACCGACATGTGAGAGTGTTTGTGTTGAAGTCTTTTAAGATCAGTAAGCAAGTCGGAACAGGATTGTACCTGCGGATAGCATGAGAGTGATCAGGAACGCGAACGCAACAATAAGCCGCATGCTTCGCATCGTTTCCCGGGGGTAACATAAACCGAAGCAGCTATGCGCACGGTTGTTATGCTGCGCTCTATCGTATGCGCAAATGTCTTCGCATGGTTCAACCGAAAGCAAACCTTTGGTGTCATCGGTGTTGGTGCGAGAGCGAAGGCCAGAAGAAAGGATGTAGAGGCATCCGTGATTCTATCGGCAATGAAGCGGAAAAAAGGGAAAAATGAGGGTTTCGGATTTCAACACACCGACGCATCTTGTTGCACTTGCTGTTGTCTCCGGGAAGGTCTGCATGATCTAACGTAAACGAGCCGACTTTTTATGAGCATGGAGCATTGCAGTGTTCTTTAATATCGGTGGCAGTTGAAGAAGGGATTATACGAAGAGGGTTCAAATATGATTTGAGGAACTTCCGCTAAAGTACATATCATGTGATCAATAAATAAAAAAGGCGATCACCAGGACAGTATGAATCATATTCGTCTCCGGGTATGTGTTGCTAAATGATAACAGAAACCATTCTGTTGGATCGTTGACTACTTGTTAAGTCTATTTTAATTTAGATTTCATTACATTAAACTACTTTTAAATTATGAAACTGTAATATGTGACGAAAAATATGTACAAATTAAAATGAACCACTACCAAGTGTGTCTGTTAGAAAAAAATGTTTTTTTTCCTAATAAAGTTTATGGTTTTCCGATTAGTTTGGAAATAAAGCTTTTTTCTAGCTTTTCTATCGTTGTTTTCTTCAAAATTCTGACGATTGTTCGTAGTCTTGTACAATACAAACCCGATATGACTTCTTTTAAAGCTATTGAAGCAACATTAACCTTCGTGATAGTGACCTTGATGTTCACAAGAAATTCATTCCTTTTCATAATTAACTTATGAAACAATATAGAAACAAAAGGAGACAGATAAAAGCATCTACAGAACAAAAATAGTTCAGTTTATGTCTAAAGTCCATCGAACGAGATGGTGTAGGAACACGCTCATTCCACTCTCTTCATCCCACTACTTTCTCTCTGCACTCCTGAAAAGACTAACCATCGATTGAATCGTTTCTTTCAAACAACCTCGAAAGTTAGCTGGTTAATTTGCCAGAAACACATTTAACATGTCATCATTAAGCATACTACGAACTACGCAAAGCAATTCCAAATCCTTCCACCCCAGACACGTGTGGCGATGACGATTTAACCACAAACCAACCCCTCGGGCCATCTGGGACTCACTCGAACAAAGTAACCGCGATTCAGTAGCCCCCATCCATCCGACCTTGTCTCGCTGGAACGTCTGGACGTTTGGTTTCCAGTTTTCCCTATTAACCGCAACAGCCACAACCACCGGGCACGCCGCCGCCACCACCACCATACAAAAATGGTCGCATTTGCGGCGAAAATTATTCCCGTTAACCGAGTGCGGCGGTCATGGGGATTGATGGCTCTTCCAGTCACCCGTTTTGAGTCCGGCATCGACACAGATGACCTCAAACCGCGCCCCTTCTCGGTTCCCGGTTAAAGACGGCTCGGTTCTGGCTGATCGAACCGAATCTTCGAATGATCGCGCCCGAGATCGTACGCCCTGGAAAGCTGCCCGCGCACACACCAAACCCAACATTGACGGCCGTCAACGTCCACGCCGATCCGTTCTGTATGTACCGTTGCAGATACGATTGGGGCCATCGTTTCGTTAAAGCGTACTTTCAAGACCAATCTCAATGAACACTATGGTTATTAATTTGCCACCGACCACATCCAGCCAACGAGCGGCCGCCGGGGCTCTCGTGCCTTCTGGCGACACAAAGGCGCGACAGCATGATGATGGTGGCCACAGCGAGCAACGTGGTGGAGCAATGCTTTGTGCGACCATAATCCTCCATTTGTTCTGTTGCTACACTGTTCCGGGCTGGCTCGGCTCGAAAACGAATGATTTCGTTCCGATAGATTAGCAGATTAGGACGAGCCGCTTTGTTCCGACGTGCCATGTCCGGCATGCACCGAGAGACAAACAGACCAACCGACCGACCGACCGTTGGTAGAGGGATTAGTGGAGTTGATGGCGATAAATCTGTTCGGTTAATTTACCGATTGCATTGCAGCAGCAGCAGCAGCAGCAGCCATGCTGTTTGCTCAACCTTCTCGTCGTCTTCTGCTTCCTCTGTCCTCTGTCTGGATTCTACCAAACGGTGGCAGCTTACACGCCGGCTGTTGGCTGTGGTTCACGATTCACTTTGATGCGATTAACCACTTGTTATCGATTTCACTGTCCGGTACATTCAAACAGAGGACGCATTGTGCAGAGATTTGTTCCTCTAGTACGGGAGCAAACCGCTTGCTCCAGTACAGCAGAGCAAACATGTTCTCTTGGTCACCGGGCTAAGAAGTGATGTTAAGGAGATAAGTCACACAAACAACATTTGCCTTGATGGACCAATCGTGCAAACTGTTCTACTGCTGCAGGTCACGTTCAAATAATTCGTCCAAAATGGGAATGGAATGCATCATTCTCATGAGGATGATTTGACGAGTTATTGTGTGCGATATGTTGCGATGGATGAAAAACAACTGCCAATTTCATTGCACAAATAGAATATGGCACAGCACAAATAGAATATGAAGCAAAAAAATTGATTAATCTGAACATCTTAGCATAACTATATTTGCCTTTTATCAAGATAGGTCAGAGCATAGCCGCATACAGCAAACGAAAAGGTAGAGCAATCTAAAAAAGAGCAGTAGCATAAACCATATGCGCATAACGCAATGGATACGTTTCTATTGGCATAAACAATTTGATTATTTAGATTTGATTACACGAATTAAACTGTACCTGAAACAAATAGTTTCTTTGATGCAGTTATGAACATTTCACATTCATCATTGTCGAATGCATAATTATCTGGTTTTTATCTCACCAATATACAAAACAAATTAAACAAAAAATTGCTTATCAACCAAATTTAAACGATGTGTTGAT
>NC_064878.1:42479063-42481563 GCF_943734665.1 Anopheles aquasalis | reverse complement strand
AGATGGTGCTCCCTCTCCGGGTGGAAAAGTTTTACTTTCTTTTGCTGCCCTCCTCCTATCGCTGGTGTCTCGTATCCGACATTTCCTTTCCAGGCATCGACTCGAGTCTCGACGACAGCAGCGCACGAATAGTGAGGAACGAGTGAAAGCGTTTCGTTGTCGAAAGTTGCACTCCGTAGTGTTCCTGTTTCGCCCTTGGCCACTGGGTGTCCACTGGGAGATCCAGCCGCACTGCAGGAGCCTTAATCATTGCTCTGCGTGTTTTCAACGACTTCCGATGTAGTTGGACAGACGTGCACTCGACGCTGCACCTGCGTTTTTCCCTTTGCGTCGTCCGTGGCCAGATGCAGCAAACGGTGCGGATGATCTGAGCTCGGCTGCAGGTTGCGTTCCACGGCACCGAATATGAACGCCACGCGACCAAAGGGACCAACGGGACCAAAGAGAGTGATTCTCGGTCCGTCTTTTGGGTGACCTCGGTCCTTTCCTGGACGCTTGATAATGGCAATTTTCTCCCTCCGTACAAAGTGTTGCGGAAAACTAGTCCTTGCTCGAGGCAGAGAAAGTGGACCACTAGCGTCGTTGTTGTCGAAGGCAAAACATTTGCACATTTGCAGACGGCCAAAAACCGTATGCGCGGCCCGCTTCTGAGGGCTTCAAATGAAAATGAACGACATTTAGCAACTTGTAGCCGGTGGTCCGCATCGACTGTTTCTTATCACAAACTTTCATCGAGTGCGGGAGCGGACGTCGTACTTCAACAACAGAGGAAAAGTAGAGTAATCCCCGGCTTTTATTTTATTTTCTGTTCAACAAACCCTCCCTCGTGAAGCATTCGTAGCATTCGGTTTTCGTGTTTTTTTTCCTCCCTCAGCGGACGAAAAGTTTACTTCAATTAGCATGAATTATGTAGCGAACAGCAAGCAGTAGCAGTCGTAGTCGCAGCCGCAGGAACGGAAGGCCCAGCCAGGACATTTTCTATTTCCAGCTCTACTTTCAATCCCGGCTAATGCTCGCTAAGAATCGCTCACAAAACACCAGGAGGACCACCCCCAGGAGGGTAGAATGCCACCGGCATTCATTCTTGAGCCCTGGGAGAGAATCCCCAAACATGCTGTTTATCAGCGAGGAAACGTCCTTCGCGTTCCCTCCGCTCCAAACTTCATTCCATTCCCGGTTGTGCATTATTAAAAATTTCCCGTTTTCGCGCCATTGTTGCCGAGGACACAGAGGGAGCCAAAAACCGATTGTTGAGCCTCTCAATAGGGCCGGGAACTCGGGGAAAACCCCAAACGCCGAGCGAAGAAGTAAGTCACGCCAGCGCCAGTAAACGGATGGTGACTATATTGTTTTCCAAAGGGGCGAGGGGAGCACGAAAGCGGGTTGAAGGTAGAAAACTTTTCGTCCCTATTGTTCCGATCAATCGAGCCTCGAGCGGCAGCAATGAGTGCGCCAAATGGTTTCAGCTCGCCACGCTTCTCTGCCGGCTCGAGATTGCTTGGAGCAACTTCAACGACTCCGACGCAGGGCGGATGGCTTTGGCACATTTCACCGCAGCCGTGGTTGGTGGGTGGCCCATCCGTCGCCATTGTACTGGGTGCCAGGAGCAGCGCGAGCGCGTAAATGTAATTTTAAAGCAAATTTAATTCATCTACCGTTGACACCGTTGACGCGTCAACGAGAGAGCCCTCGGGTTGTGGTGCTGTTGTTGTTGCCTCAGTTGGTGGAGTTGGAGTAGGCACTGCAATGGCAGTTGACGCAGTTGGCCTTGAGCTATTTGTACTTAGTTTTGGCCCAGTCTATTGCGCGGGACACGTGGCAAGCGATGATGGAAAAAGGTGGTTTCAATTTAGAGCAGGATTTGTTCGCTTTTGTAATGAACTAGACTTGTGTCGGGGTGGAAGCATTTGAATGAAGAGGATTTGTAATGAAGACGGTCGTGACTGTTGGGATCGTTATCGAGTCTTTATTTTGATAAGCTTCTAAAACAATTTGCTCTTAAAATTAGGTAACCGTATGAGGTACCGTAATTTACAAATGATCTCAACAGGAAAGGTTAAATTTTCTATAACTTAATTGTAAACATAACTATCTAAACGGGATGCTGAAGACATTTTAAGGTTACAAACATATTTTTCGTTGAGGATAGTGTCCAATCATCATGCTAATAAATCGTTGTTTTACATAAATAACATGAGATATCAATCGTGCATCCATTTTTCGTTATTTGCAGATGAATAAACACGAATATATTCAAGATTTGAATACCTTTATGTACAAGTTTACTGAAATCGCGCGCATTAGAGCAACATTTTTTACCATTGCAGTGTGACGTGCAGTTTGAAAATTTAATGTGTTAAGGATATGGAGCTTTTTATTTCATTTCGTACTGAATGTAATACCAATTAATTCTGTCAAGAGACAAGAGACAAGAGAGACGACAGAGTCGCCAAGCATTCATCCTTTTTCATATCCTGTAGTGTAAAACGTAATGATTTAA
>NC_064878.1:42471563-42474063 GCF_943734665.1 Anopheles aquasalis | reverse complement strand
TCTATCGACGACGGAGCCGCTACCGAAGCAATACTTTCTGCGTAAGTAATCTTCTCCGCCAGGACGAGTGATGTGCGATAACAACGTCCTTTTATGCCTCTAGCTCCCAAGATAAGCATTCGTTCAATGCCAACAGTGCAGAAACGAGTGTGAACAAATCTCGCCAAGCGCTCACCGATGAAGAAGAAACATCAGACAACGATGAGGAATTCACAGAGGATAGCGAGAATGGGCCGGATTTGGTGCCTCGCACCCGACAGTCTACGCCAGTCATTACAAGACGGCACCGAACACCTTCCTTGAATGGTGTTGATAGTATCCCCTTCATCGCAGAACGCATCCCATCACCTCCAAAACCATCTCCGAAACCACGCGTTAACGATGTGGAGACCGGAAACACGTTCATGTCTCTCGTCATAGTGGTGGCTGTGTTGCTCATTATCGTTGCAGGACTATTCTCCGGAGGAGTCGCTAAGAAGAAAGCAGCAAAGACCGGGCCACCATGCATCCACTTTGATATTCTCGAGTCTAGTTACCACTCGATCGACAGCACGCTGTGGGATTCGCTGGATTGTAGTGTCCGGCAGGCAACGCACACCACAGCACGACCGAAACCAGGAACCTTTCTGTTTATGCACAACGGTGCACCATCCGTCGTGAGCCGGTTCCTGGAGAACGTAACGAAAATTACGAGCGATTGCTTTGGTGGCACGGCACCGATCGTGCTTGGGAGCGAGCGCTTCAAGCAGCCGGATATCGCGGGGGATTTCGGAGTGTTTGTGGCCGAGTACGCACAGGCACTGCGGGAGCGCAGCGTGATGGTGGTACGAAACTTGGAGGATATCCCACCGAAGGCGGCCCAGGCGTTCCACAGTATCTGTGATCCCGAGGAACCGCTCGTTAGCCGGGCGTTGATCTATCTCACGATGGACATCTCGGCGGCACCGAAAGCGCTGGTGGAATCGGCGGGCAGTAGCGAGACGGCCAAAGCGGAGAAGTTGCTGAAGCAGATGTGGCAAGATTCGCTGCGACCGGAGATACTCGATCCGTTGATAACGCGCCTCACGGAAAACGTGTATCGCATCGTGTGATTTAAAGATTGTGTGATTTATGAACGTTGTCCTTTTAAGCAGTATATTATCGGTTATTGGATCCTCAAGCAGCGGAATGAAGACATGAATTACAGTTACAAATTAACAGTTATTCTGTAAATATTTGAGAAATCCTTTTGCGCGGAATAAATCAACAGAAAAAATCAATTTCCAATGTCCAAGCGTTTCTCGTTCTCCAAGCGTTCACCCGCTGAGTTTCCACTTTGACAGTTGGAATAAAAACAAACGCGGCTTCAAAGGCGCGCTGCAAAAACTGGAAAATCCTAAAATTTCCACTTCAATTAACCTGTTTCAGGCGCAATAACAGCAAATTCCAACCCAACCCAACAAGCCAACTCGTTCGCGCGGAAAAAGGCACACGACTCGCAGCGAAACTCGAGAAAAAATCCGATATCCCGTGGGCCCCTCTTTTTGCAGCACACGGAACCATGTCGGGCCCTAGTGAAGCGATCCGTGTGGACAAGGAGCTGGACCTGTCGAATGCGGGCCGCGGAGTGTGGCTCGTGAAGGTGCCGAAATACATGGCCAACAAGTGGGAAAAGGCACCGGGAAACATCGAGGTCGGGAAGCTGAAGATCTTCAAACAATCCGGCCAGAAAACGCAAGTCTCGCTCACACTGTCCGATGCCGTGATAAACATCGATCCGGCCGAGGAAATCCCACGCGATCACCGGCTGGACGTTTCGGTCGTAACGAAGCAAACGCTGGGAGTGTTTTCACATGCCGTCACCACCACCCGGGATGATCCGGTTCCGGAATGCGAGAAGCAGTACATGGAGGGGCGGATCGTGCAGAAACTGGAGTGTCGCCCTTACGCAGACAATTGCTACATGAAGATGAAGCTCGAATCGATCCGGAAAGCGTCACAACCGGCCCGGCAGATCAAATCGCTGGAAAAGATCGTGCACAACTACAAACCCGTCTCCGATCACAAGCACAACATCGAGGATCGGGAGCGGAAGAAGGCGGAGGGCAAGAAGAGCCGCGAGGACAAGAACGCGGTGTTGGACATGCTGTTCAACGCGTTCGAGAAGCACCAGTACTACAACATCAAGGATCTGGTGAAGCTGACGCGCCAACCGATCAGCTATCTGAAGGAAATCCTGAAGGAGGTGTGTGACTACAACATGAAGAACCCGCACAAAAACATGTGGGAGCTGAAGAAGGAGTACCGGCACTACAAGGAGGACGACAAGAAGGATGCGGATGCGGCCAAAGCCAACTCGGACAGTGATAGCGATTGATTGGGAGACGGTGGTTAGGATAATTGCGCTGTGGAGAAGACACGTACGCACGGGCGACACACGATGAGTAATAAATTTATTCGCAAATTTCATTTTTTTAAATTAAAAACCGAAGCAAAGCCATTTGTAGTAGTGCTGCTGAGA
>NC_064878.1:42431563-42469063 GCF_943734665.1 Anopheles aquasalis | reverse complement strand
ATTTAAACGTTATACGCGCAACATTAACGAAAAAAAAAGTACTTCGCCATCTAAGTCGCCGTCTTCATCCACCCGGACGCCCTCGTCAGAACACCGTAGCAACAGGCACCGTTCACTGCTGTCTGGCTGCACTTTATTCTTATTTCTTTTGTTCTATTTACAAGATTGCGGAAATTTACAACATCGACTCGTTCTATTTAATCACATCGCAGTCACAATCGTTGTCCAACTTTTCGTAGTTCTGGTTCGTGCATCTCCTCACGCTTACGGCCGCCGCCATCGCCGTTGCCTTTCGTCCCGTCACCACCACCACCCGTTGCTCCGGTCAAATGCCTCCCGTGTGCAGCGCAACATCGTCATCGTCCTCATCGTCATCATCCACATCCACATCATCGTCATCGTTCACATCGTCATCGCCCAGGTCATCGTCGTCATCGAGGCTTTGGCCCGGTTCCGGCATCGAATCGTCTACCAGCACATCCGATAGATTGTCGTACCTGTTGCGGGTGAGGAGAGAAAGCGAACGCGGCTGGTGGGTTATACTTTCGGGATACTTTTGATGTAGAGCACGTGTCCGGCCGGTCGACCGGTCGGTCGTGGGCATCTTCGACCGCACCGAAACATGCAGCGAAGCGTGTCGAGCGAAGGTAAAAGTTTGTAATTGAATTTGCCTACTGGCCATCATCACCAGCAAGTTTACTGTTCTGTCTGGCAGACCGGGGCTGGTTAGCGAGATTTACCGGCCCCCTCGTCGGACTGTCGGTTTGCGCTTACCTGTCGACCTGTTCGTCGAAGTGATTGAGAAGCTCGTCGTCTTTACTGTGCGGCCGGGACTTGCACACCGTTAGCAACCGCAGCATCCCCAAACCGATTAACAGTCCGCCCGCCACGTGACTCAACCAGAGCCGATGGGGCCACAAGATCAGCGCTACGCCTAAGGCCACGTACGGAAAGGTTAGATGCCAACCGCCACAGTACCGACACACACTCCAGCACTGGTAACAGCTGGACGAGTAATCGTTGCTGCGAGACGAGAGAACAGAAATGCGCGTTAATGATGTTTTGGGTGAGTAAGTTAAAAGAAAACTTTTTAATGTTAAAAAGACAGAGCATTGCTACATCCTATTGAAAATTTTAATCTAATTCCGTATGCTTAAAGAGTATCTGCGTCCGTATTTCATTACATACGCCTGAAGAATTGAGGTAACATTGCGGTCTCTCCATCCTATTATGAATACTTGAGGCTACGAGCAACCATTCTGGGTGTATCCGCATTGCACGACATTTAGCTGACGCAGATTTTACCGCACAACACCACGTGGTGTTGAGTGTAATTAGTTGAGGTCAACCAGCAATCCTCTAGGGAGCTGCGTGTTAAACAACAATATTTATCGCCGGCAAAGTCTGTCGTCTGTTGGCATCGACATGAACTGCTTGCTTCTCGTTGCCTACACCAGACTTCATGTCGTTGGTTTTAACGACTCGCTGATTACCATCCCTGATAACGATTTAAGTAGCTCGCTTACATATTGTATTCTCTTTCTCTATCATCTCAAAACCACACCCAGACCGAGCGGTGACTACAAATTAAATTGTTTGAAGCCGGCTAATTGAAACATTACATCCAGCCAGAAACTTCAGCCCCCAACGGTAGGCTGCCACCAGACCGGTAGGTGGGTTCAAGATTTCTCCCGGACTTCTTGCTCTACTTCCTGCCAGCCGCAAGCTTCATTCAGAGAAATTTATCGTCTCAAAGAAAGGGGCGCCCCCCTCTGGCAGCCAGTGACCAGCCAACCAGTTAGCTGCCAGTTGTTGTGCATCCGTTTGCCTCCGTCGGACTTTACACAAAAGGGCACCGGGAAACAGGAAGTAGATCGATGATTTATCCCAGGGAGCGCAGCGCACAGACGACGGAGGAACTATGAACAGAGCCAACCGAAGCGAGCATAAGTTTGTTTCGTCTTTTGTTTTGTGAATCCGCTCTCCGTGAGGACCGTAGGAATCCCACTGGTGCGACGCACGGTTCAGCGGATTGCTTTCTCTGCAAGCGCCCAAGTGTGTAAAGTTGATGGACAGCGGGCATGCATCGGTGATCCGAAACCGTTGTCCTTTTTAGGCGAGCCGATGTGATATGCTCTGATTAAAAGCATTCTGTTGTACGGCCTTTTCGACTTTTCGAAAGCTACAATCGCGATTAGAAAGCAGTGTGATTTTTATTTGATTTGTGTGATCGCAAAGTCTTGTAAAGTATGATGAAAGCATAAACTATGCAGCTTATGGTACTTAATTTCGTATTCACGAAACTTCAATTCGAAATAAATAATTCTCTGAAGTGGCTATGCCTACTTGATCTTTCAGTAATTTAAAAGGCCTATACTATTAAACAAAACTGATAGTCGACATAATCCAGCGAAGGAATTACTGTAGAGCATTTTAACTGTTTTATCTCAACCCATAAATCTGAATATTACACTGACTACCCTCGCAGCTAGTATTTCTAGTAGAATGTGTTTCATTTACAGCCCAGAAAGTGGCTATCTTTCTCTTCTAAACAGAACGCAACCATGCGTCTCCACCACTCAGAAGGAATAACAAACGGGTCCCGCGAATTGTCCTGAAGTGTACGCGCACACGAACTGTTTGCGATCTTCTCACCCTCGAGCGTACAGCATTTGTCGTCTTTTATTGACTCGCCTACAGTTATCTCCAAAAGAGACAGACATCAACCGAGGGAGAAGAACCAAAGGTTCCATGGATGCGCGTGGAAAGCATCTGTGTTTCCATAACTTCGCGCGACCGCGATAAGGGGCGGTCTGTTGCTCGAAAAAGGAGGCCATAGATTATCTGGAACCTCACACCGACACGGTCTTTCGCAACTTCGTTCCGTCACCGAAATGCAGGACGAAAACTCGTAGCCCTACCACGCAGGTTCTGTTTTTGTTTATGGCTCTTTTGGCCTTAAACAGTCACATACAAGCGGCTGCTGCAACCGCCTCCATCAACCCCGGTTCCGGGTCCTTCCGGGAAGAATGCCCGGGGAGCAATCCGAACAACAATAACCCCACCGCTTGTCTGTGTACACAAACAGAGGTGTAATACACTTAAGTGCTCATGCACACATACACGCAGCAATCAGACATACATGTTCAGACATTGTTTATGCAGTTTTATGCTACAGGACATGGGCAGGAAGCGAATCTGGTTGGTCCTCATTTTGCAGAGGTCCCCCCCCTGGAAAGTGATGCACACGGGAACCACCCAACAACAATAAAACCCTCCAGGCCTCCGGGCCGCCAGCACTACTATCGGGAGGGAAATGATTTACGAAAAAGCCTGAAACACGGCGCGCCGGCACAACATACGGTCGAGTCCTGGGTAGTAGAAACGAACACACGCGCGCCGCCTGCTGCTGTAAATGCGATGAATGAGTGAGCAGATTTAATGTTTTGTTAAATCTACCGGAAGTACAGAGTGCAGAGCTACAGGAGCCATCGGTCCGGCCATGGTCGTCTGCGAACTGGACGGGAGGAAGCGGTGGGACGGCAGAGGTGGTCTGGTTGATGCATGGCATTGTCAGTAATAACTAGCGCTCTTTCGTGGCCGCTTCCATTCACAGACACAGACAAATCAACCTTAATGCAGTATCGTACCGGAACGAATTCATAGCCTGCTTGCAAGTCGCCGTAGTAGGTGAAATGCTCGTTTACTACACGGAGCTAAAGGATGCAAGGATAAAGCGGACGTCCAGGCCGGTACGAAACTGGCCTACTTATCGCGCTGCGAAACAATAGCCATTCTTCATCGCTCGTGTCACCTGCACCTGTCAAGTGTTTTAAATCATGTTTTGCATATTAAGTACTGAATGGGAATTGAATTTCCACGCTACACCGCAGGAGAAGCATAAATCTGCATCTGCGATCCCTGCGTGGCCTCAAGTCTCGCAACTCCTGAACTTAATCTGATTAAAGCTTTAAATCTCGCCTGTGCCGATGAGTCTGTATCTGATTTTACGTTTTATTTTTCTCTCGCATCCCTCTCCACCATTTGGGACCTAGCTAGTGGACAGAGAGGCGCGGCCACATAAACCACTCACCACCACGGTTCGGTGACCCCATTTCGCGGACCAAATCGTTCCCCGTCGACTGCAGCCGTTCGAGTTTCGAACTACACAGAGTTTCTTTTTTTTCTTCCTTCGCTTTGCTTTCTGTCTTGCCGTTTCTAGCGTTTTCTTACAATAAACTTTACTTCCGGTGCCAACTTGCAATCCCTAACCATCCTGTCCTTGCTGGGGGGGAGGGGGAGTCAGGGGAGGTCTATTTTTAAAACTTACTTTGTACACAGCACTATGAACAGCGTGAAGAGCCATTTGATTTCCAGTAAGAAGATAGCTACGGAAGCAACACTGAAACGAGAGGGTTAGAGGAAGAAGGAGAACCAGACAGAAGTTAAAACTGAAGCAAGCTTCCGGGCCAGATGGATGGCAAAGGATGGAAGGAAAAGCATTAAACAGCGCGCAGGGAGGGGGGGGGTGGAGGAAAAAACCAGCGGGTTTATAAATAAATGAAGAGAGCGCGTCTGTGGGCAGAGTGGACAAAACGAGTGGAGAAACGAGTTCTCTTTCTTTGTGGTGCGCGAGGTCCGGAGAGTCCTCCGGGCCCACGGGGAAATAATGGGAATGTAATGAAAAGATCGGTTTGCCTCGGGTTTTTCCCCTGCAGCCCCTGGTGTACTGCCACGATACGAATTCCGTGCTTTTCGCGTGTGAATCCGCGGCCCACGATGCAATTACGGAATGTTTGAGCGCAGGCTGGCAACGCAAACAGTGATGAATGCCAGAGGGATCCCCGCTGAGGAATGTAGTAAATTTTATTCTTTTAAACAACTTTTGCGCCGGTGAATCTGTCGCCACACAAAAGTACTGGATGCTGCACACCATTTGCTGGTTCATTATGGTGATGCTTGTGAGAAGTGCATCAAAACAAAAGCGGAGTGGTGGTTGGTGCCAGTAGACCGCACCAATCCGTGGTCATGGTCATGTTTTGTCGGTCTGTTCACCACGATAATCGTTCCTAGTGGCATGGGGATCAAGGTGCTACCGACAGGCACAGGCACAGTACACAACACTGGCCCCGTGTGGAGGCACTCGACATTTAATTAATGATGATGCGTCAAAGATGCAGCAAACAGCGTGTACAACACTGATGGCGCACATCGCATGCTGGCCCCGGTTGGGTGACCTACGATATCGAGGCAGTGGCTGTGTATTAGCACACTTTAGGATAATGGCACTAGAGTTGTGGTTGCGTACGGTGCCTGTTAGGGGGGGTATTTGCTCTAATGTTTGTCAGATTAGTTCAGAATAGTGTAATAACAAATATTTAAACATCGCCAAAATATATGTTAGATTATCAAAAAATTAAAGACAGAAAGGAAAATCATTTAAACTCATTAAATAGAGCAGAATAGAAGAACGCCAAAACAACTTTAATATGTCTAAAATAAATAAATTTAATAGTAAATAGTCTATCTAGGATCAGTAGAACTTTGTTAAACTAAAATATCAAACGAAAGTCCAATGATTAGGAATCGACAAATCTATCGTCTACACAATATCATGCTTCAGACAATTAAAAAAGCATAATAAAACGTCAAAAGTAGTAGAGAAAATAACAAAATAAAAATCAGATACATAGATACGAAAATCAAATAGGAAAACATTAATTGGAAAACAGATATAATTTCCTTCGGTCGCTTTTTACAGCTTCTAGCTTCAGAATGTTTTTTTTTTTTTGTGAACTGATTATCCCACCGAAGCCAGATATCAATATCATAGAATAGCAATTTTCTATCGACCGCTAGAAGGCAGCGTTAGAAGCCAGCTCATATTTCAACTTTAGAAATCAGAACCAAACCGGGACTAAAATGGATTAAAAAAATAAACAGCTCGAATAACATTGCATAGAAGTAGAAGCGTTGAATCCAGTGAATGGTTTCAAAAGACATTTTGCCGCAGCTAATGCAGCATCTGTCCCGAAAACTGCTTACACCACCAAGAATCTGCGACGGTCTGTGCGCTGGTACAAGCCTTTTCCGCAGCAGCAGTCTCTGCAGCCACTGCCGCTGGTACCATGTACGACATCACATACCAAGTGGACCACGAAAATTGGCCCCAAAATTATCTGTTAACGATTATCGTTGTGGTACCGTCGTCGGAGCTTCCTTTTGGAAAATGGTAAAAGTCGAGCCACAGCCAAACGGCTAGACAAGTGTTTCGAGAAAACAATTACTGCAGCACCGGAGTCTTGCACGCCTTCTATATCGTTCGGATGCACAGCACAATTACACAAAACCACCGGACTGACCGAGGCAGGAGGTAGACTCTGGCTAGACTCTGCAGATTACCAAATGCCGTTGGCCCGGCTTTTCCGGTACACGGTGAACAGGAAGCAAAACGATCATAGCCTTGTCCAGTCGAGTCCAGTCCAGTGCAGTGGGTACAAGGATGGGACAGGGATTTTCCACATGCACAAGCCGGGTTTAGCGTTCGGGATGTGCTACGGTGCGAGGAAGGAACTTACATAATATAAACACCTGCAGTGTAACCATGGACCATTATGTCTATGCCAACGCCACTGACCACTGGAAAAGAGTGAAATAGAAAAAGGAAGAAAAAGATTGGTTAGCATTGGGCACGATGTTAAGAAATCGAAGAATTGACCTAGCTCCGTGTCCCCTCTCACCGAAAGGAGGACACCGTCCCCAAAACATTCAATCGTTAACGAGCTGGTCGGAGCTCGGCGTGTTCGGTATGTTCGGTGTAGCTCATGTAGCAACCACTCTGCACAGGTTTGCTTCTACTCTCGTGAAAACATCTGTCCGGAGATAGCGCACACGAATGGAGCAATGTAAGAATGCTGGTACACGGGAAAGAATGGCAGAAAATTCAATTCAAAACAGCCGAGAGAGCGGGAACTGACAGAACTGCTACACATTTTCACTTCTTCGCCCGACGAAACACTGATGGTCGTACCTGATGGTAGCGCACGCTGACGGATTGTGACTAAAAATCAACATTCAGAGCTACATCAGTCCGGTGGACGTGCTCGACCAACCGACAGCGTGGCAAAGAGAGCGAGAGAGACCACGGGAAAGCTGTAAGCCACTCTCGAACGCACGTAAACGTAATTTCAAGTTTGCTATTGCTGCTGACCGACCGAATTGACCTCTTGCGCACCACGTGGTCGCCGTGGTACGTTCGTGGTTCGGTTTGGCCGGTTGGTCGGTCGATGAGGAATACTTGTTCTACTCTTCGCTTTGACTGGCACCATTCTCGACATCCATTTTCACGAATCCCCTTTGACCGGGGAACAATTCTTTCGGGTAGGATTTAATTTCTCCTCTCCGTGTTTTCGTTTTTTTTCTTCTTCGTGGTTTTCCTTGTTAGTAGATGCTTTTACATTTGTGACCAACCGGCGCCGCACTTTGCTAAGCGATAGTTTGGTTTTTATGTAGCCAAAAACCACCAACGATGCGCCAGTTGTTTGTTTGTTTTTTGTTTTTGGGCTTAAAAGCTTTTGAACAGATTTCATCCAGGTGCGAGTGGATTTGGTTGCAGAGGCCACACTGGTTAGCTGGCTGGCTGGCTGGCTGGCAAACAGTACCGTATCGAACGGAACCGATTGCATGATCCAGGATTATTGGCCGTAAAAAGCACTCAACCCATCGACAACATTGTTGACGTGCAATGGACGAACGGACGACCGAACGGATGCTGATGGCCCTGCCAAAGGACGACGGACGTTCGTGTTTGTGCCACGTGCGTGCAAGACCTCAATGTAGGCCCAACATCGACCGGCTGGTAGGCAGCCAGGTGTTGGCCATTTCGTCGTCGCTTGTGGCCGAGAAGGTGTGCGATAAATTTGGGATATTAAATGAACGCTCACGCACCACTGCTGCTGCTGCTGTTGCTTTATGAAATGGTACTTTAACATGCAAAACGCACCCTTATCGAACCAGAATGTACAGAGAGAGAGAGAGAGAGAGAGAGAGAGAGAGAGAGAGAGAGAGAGAGCAAGAGGGCAACCAACATTCCATTTAGCATTCGGAATGGAATCAAATCTGTTCCCGGAGTGTTCATGTTGCTAATGTTTATGCTGTTGCTGCTGCCGCTAATTCCATTTTCACACATTCCGAGCATTACTCTTCCGGAACTTATTGTTTCTCAAAGGAAGGGAAGGCACGCGTCCCGGCTGGTACGAAACAAAACGAACTGAACCGGCGAGCACATCTCTCCAGGGATCGCATCTGTCAGCTTCCCGGTCCCAGTGTGGGCTGCACTGCAGCGTAATTAAGTTTTGATGACACGAGCTGCAGCTCCGGACAGATTTTTGTCCCATTATCCCACCCCCGGGGTGGTGGGCGAGGAGGATTGCGAGAAATTAACGTTTTTAACGCTCGACAGCTGGGGGTCAAACTGGGCCAGTCCGGAAAACAGACCAATGCGCGGCGCACAGAGAGAGAGAGGGCCACTAGGATAATACGGAATGCTAGCGAACCGAGAATCCGAAATGTATCCGAGTAGTCCTCGGAATTTCGTTTGATCGTTCCGTGGGTTTCAGCAGCAGCAAAAGCAGGCGAAAGGAGTGGCTTGGGTGGCGGTTTTTGGGCCAGCGAGTTTTGACATCCCCCCGTTCGAGACTGAAAGAGGGAGGGAAAGGATACTCTAACCAACCGACCGACCGGAGGAGACAACGGAGTCCTATTGTAGAGAGTTGGCAGGCATCCAGGCGGTGGCATTGTGCGGACAAGATTTATGCCCTACATCCGCGTTTGGTGTGCTCTCTGGCATTAGCTTCCGTCTCCCAACAAGAGAGATTGTTTCTTTGGGTCCCGCGCGGGGCAGACATTGAGTGTTGAAGAGTGAAGTATCTGTTTTCTAAAAAAAAGGGTTCGCGAAGGGAAGGCAAATTTAATATGCAAACCCGGCGTCGGGATGCAAAGTTTTCGCACAAAGTGACTTAAAGCGTCTCATCGCATCGCATCACGGGGTCTGTGACGTTTGAATGAAACCCTCCAGCGCTTCTGCGATATGCAATTCCCTGGGATAGTGTTCCCTGTGTGCGCTCACAAACGATTGCCACGCCAGTTGTGCCACCCGGAGCATGTGTTGCACCATCGCGAGCGACACAGTGTCACGTGTCAACGTTTCACTTAAATCAAAATCACTTAAACACACGCCACAAGCCATTTTCATCGTCATCATCAGTAGCAGGAGGAGTAGCAGCAAAGGATGCTAACAGTTGTTGGGTTGCGGGGATGATATCAGCTCGAACTTGCTATCCTTTTGCGCGCAAAATGCAAAATCGCTCACAAGGCATCAGCAGAGAGGAGATGCGAGGCTGGCAAATATGGTTTGGCGCAACCAAAGGCTTCCGAAAAGTTTCATTTTTCTCTCGCTTCGTCACGCACTTGCGTGTGAGTGTGTATCGAACCATAAATCATTGGATTTGTTACCGAAAGTCCCCCCCCCCCCCCCCCCCCCGTGAAACCTCGGTGGCGCTGGTGATATGGTGCTCCTCACTCTCTCACCCTCGATGACGATATATCCTCCCGTCAAAAAAGGTCGCTACCAAAGCCGAGCCAAAGGGCAAAGCATAAAATATAGTAAATAGAAGAGCCAAAGCGCCCAGAAAGGGGCGGTCGGTCGATCAGGCGACTGATTTATGCTTCGTGTGGCACCGCCAAAAAACGGGCAAGCGCGAAACACAAAGCGGAACAGCAAAAAATTGAAAGGAAGAATAGATAAAAATCGTCTTAAGTGTTGAAAGATCGTCCTCCCGAAAAGTAGGGCATCCCATCAGATCTGATAGCTAGCAGCGAGCGAGCGGACGAAAACAGTGAAAGGATAAGCGTTGGAACTGGCCCCAACCGTGTGGCCACCACCGAGGATGCACCAATGGTTCCTGTTGCGTGGTCACGCCATGGGCAACCGGGCAAACCGCATTCCCGTTAATACAACCGAAACGGTGGTTCGTGGGTTGCCAGCCATCCACGCACCACAAGCGGCCGCTGACTGCAGCTGACACTTGTTGGCACATAAATAATGGAGACGCACCCGAACGTTCGCGTTGTCGTGGTCGTCGTCAACCAAGACCGCACGTGATGATAGCAGCAGCAGCAGCAGCAGCAGCCTTGTTGTGAGCGCCCACAATTTGTTCGATAAATCAATGGAAGCCAAGCCCAATGAACCGACCATTTGCACATTTGCAGTGCACCGTGCTGCTGCCCCGGAAACACACATAGACAGATACTTTTTCCGGCCGATTGAACGGTGCTGGTGCTGCTGGTGGTGCTGCTCAGTGAACTGAGCTATTTACTGCTGGGGCTAAAAGGGCCAGCACGAAGAGAAGAGGAATTAAGGATCGGCCCTTTGACGGAGAGATGCGAGGATAAATTAAATTTCTGCGTTCATCGATGCGAAGGAACTTTCGATAATCGTTTTCGACCGGGCGGACGGTACAGATCGTACGCGTTCACTTTGTTATTGGAATGCTGGCATTCGTGAGGCGGGTTCACGCTAGTGAAGCGTTATGCGCAAGGGATATTTACCCTCGTAGATGGGAAAGCTATAGTTTTCAAGGATATTTATTTCATTGAGCAATGCGGGGACTTAAATCTGTCTCCGGGCTTAAATGATATCTGTGCGAAGTAAAGTGTGTCAAATATTTCTTCCTGTGTATCTATTTGATCGCTTTCCGCTATTTGAATTACTTTACAATATATATAAATCATGTATAATTGTTCTGAAATTAAACTAAAGTCGAAAGAAATTGCACATTTGCTACGATAATGAAGGAAAATTCTCAGAATAATCTATCATCGTATAACGATATTCCAGCAGCATTGCACCTTTACTAAATGTAATTCTTATTTCTCCGAAATACCATGTGAATGTTGACAGTTTTATCCCCTAATGGACATGTATCTCTGTATCATGCACCCGAGAGCTAATCTGAACCGATAATTAAAAAAACATGCGATACCATGCGCCCCGTTAGAGCGGAGGTCCATTCCGGACAGTTGACCCGGTCAAATGAAATACCGATAACCGGATTCCGGACAAACATTGCTTCGCTTATAGTAGTGTTATTCCAATTATGCGAAACAAAATATTTTGTTGCAAGGATTGTAAAACAGGGAATTTCAATCATAAATTCTCGCTACTCTTTGGACTGGTCGTAGATTAAACACATGATGGACAGGCTATTGATTTTAATCGTTTTTAGGAACAGTTGCAGATCAATGTTATTAAAAGGATAATTATTTTATGCTGTTCGTGAGTGATATCTCTCTCGCGATCCATCCTACTAGGGATAGGGATTGAAACATTTGTTTTCATATTCATGCTTATGCATAAGCATTTAATCATTCTGTAAGGAAATCATTCTGAAAGGAATTCAGTATTATTATTTATCAATTTTCTACATAATATCATAATGTGTGTATGTGTAAACCTTTAGTAATTTTATTAATACAACAAAAACCTCTTCTAACACTACTTAAAAATAGTTTGTTTCAATAAGCTATTAATTTGTGAAGCCATCGTTTAGCTCTACAATCCCTCTCTCTCTCTTTTCTTTATAATATTGTTGTCATTTAGTTCACGAATGTGGCAAACATCATTTTATCTTATGTACCGGTTATACACACAGTATATCGAATACTGCTAAAGCTCAACTTGTGTTTATTATGTAGGTTTTTTTTATTTTTAATTCCTCAACGATACAAAACCCGACAGAGCACATACCATTTTTATTAAGCAAAACTTATCAACTAATGCAGCAAAAATTTCGTTCATTAATTGCCTCATTCTGACTCACGAGAGAATGGTTTTACTCGTTTTACTACTTCGCTAGAGTTTGCAGATCCCTACGGAGCGTTTATGCATTCCAAGTGTCTCCTCGTGGAGGCAACCAGCTCCCTCAGCTCTTTAACGATTACAAGAAGATGCAAGCAAGAATAGTATTATTTGTATTGTATTGAAACTTCCTTCAATCGTTAGAAGCTTGTTTATGGATATGGCTTATTTGAGCGCGCTCATAAACGTTTACTGGCAGCCATAAAGTAATTGGCCTGATTGGCCCTTATCGCTCTTGAACTGCAGTGAACAGTAAATGCTTTGCCATAAACATCCAATCGAAGCAACATTTAACGCCACGCGTGTCATTATCACTTAATGTGGAGACAACATTCCGGCTTTATGGTTCCGCGGTCCTCCGGGAAAAAAATTGTAAGCTTGTAAGATAATATTTCATAGCATAGCAAGGTGGTTAAAACGCAAGCAGCACTAGTACACAAACATAATTAAAATTTAAGCACCATAACAAAACACTGCAACTGCGTGAACCAACCACAATTAGACCCGCGACATGGCAAACTCCGCGTGGTGGAACTTGGAAACTGGTTAAACAAATTCAAAAGAAAGCCTCAAGCTCACCGTCCGCCATTAGGCGTATGTGGAGCGGATCATAATTAATGGCATCTTTTCGCTCACTGCTTCCAGACCGCAACTCTAGACACTAATTAGCGTTCCTCTGTCCTGCGAATCCACAAGCAAAAAAAAAAGCGTCCAGGCACCGCGTACAACATATTATCTTTGAAACAAAGCGACCACCACGGTACGACGACGAAAGCTCGCCGTGGAGTTTTCTTGTCTTCAAACGGACACGCTTTAAAGGGGGGGGGGGGGGGGGGGGTCGGCGTCCCAAAACCTGACCCCGCACGTAGTCACAACACAGTTTTGTCGTCCTCGCTGATGAGCCTTGAATGCAAATGTATGAACCGAGCTCGGAACCTGCAAGCTTTAGACGATGCTGGGTGGTACTACACAAAAGCCATCCGGTTGCCCATGGAAGCATGAAAAAAACCGGACCGAAAGAGGATGCCAGAGTGCACTGGCACAGTGGTGGAAATGGTGAAAAAGGATGTGTGTCCTCATGAGAGCATATGATGATCAGCATAGCGGGGCCACGATCAAGAAGACGGGATCGGGTCTCATCGGAGGTGAATCGACTTCAGCTAGGTTGAGTTATCTTCTTGAAAACACCTTTCGTAGCTCTTTCTTTGCACCTTCTCCATTTTCTCATTCAAGCAATTCAGTCAACAACGAAGAAGACGAGTTGCAACCACACGAGCATCACTCGTCCACACGTCCTCACCTTCTTGTCGACGTTCTCATGCTTTGCATACATTTTTAATTTTGAAGTGCACATACATAATGCTCCCACGGCCAACGCGTGGTGTGCTATGGGTACGGTCTTCTGTGGTAACCCACAAAGCGGCACCCCCCACGGTTTCGGTCCGGGGGATTAAGCTGAAACACATCCTTATGGTGCTGCTGCTGCTGCTGCTCGTCGTGGTGGTGCTGGCGCTATTTGTTTGACTTCTTTTCTCACACTTTCCGCTCGGTGTTGGCGGCAACAAACAGTGATAGAAACAGTTCCAAGTTTACGGAGCGCGCACCCATGGAGTGTTTGAACACTTGAAGCAAGAAACAGAAAGCCACTCCAGTGTGGGCGAGCAACGAGGCGCGAGATGAAAACCGGGGCGTGAGGCACGGGAACAGCAACACACCGGGTACACAGGGAATCCTTGCTGTGTCGCCGATGGTCTTGGAAAACTGATTACATCCTAACGACATGTGAATTTTACATAACACCACACGCGAATGTTTGTGATGCTCACGGGAACAGGGCCCCTGCCCTGCCCTTTATGGTGAGCACCCAGGATCACACGCGTAATCGTTAAGCTATTCACTTAAACGATCGTTTCGCGTCGTAGAACTATCGTAGAGTTCCTTACGCACCACCAGCACCGTGGGTTTTTGTTGATGGTTTATAAAGCCGCAAACGGTAACATGGCCGTACTACTGTGTTCATCAAATAAGGTGAATTTCGATTTATTTCACAATGTTCCTGTTTTATTTCTCCAATTCAATTTCGTCACCTTAATAGTGATCCCTCCCCGATGCAATGCACTTCTTTTTTAACATATATAAGGACGGACGAGCTGCAATGCACTTGTGCCAAAGGATTTTGCAGTTTTATAAACACATAAAAAAGTCGACATTAGGGATGGCCTTCAATTATTTCTTCGCAGTGGCTTGAATCGGCTCTATTGTTTCAAAACGGTGACCTTCGGAGGATTTTTTTCCTTTTTCCTTTCCATCCTGGAAGTCTTTTTACCACTCATAAACATTTTTATGTAACTTAACGTAGTCACCAAAGGCTTTCTGCATCATTCTTTACCTATCCTTAAACCAAATTTTATGCAAATTCTTTGCTGCAAAAAAATCGTCATAGTGAAAAACGAAGAATTCACTATGCACTAGCTCACAAAAAAATCATATCTCAAAAACTAACCATTATTTTAACGTGAAACTAGTCATGGATCAATCGCAGTACTGACAACCTACAAAAAATACGAGAATTAAAAAAACCCAACACATTGAGAACCGAATTCCCTTATTTGAAGGACACAGTAGTATTTAAAGTAACCGTGTGTGCGATGACACATGCAATAATCTGTAAAGGAGCATGTGGACACGTTAGCAACATTAATTGGTTATCATTAGACGCGTTGCTAAACTTTATTTCAACATTGAATGAAAAGAAAGCTTCTTTCATGTTAATCATGTTCGACCATGCTAGCAACATTATTTGAGCTTATTTTTGAGACAGTTCTTAACATATAGATGGTAGCTAGCAGGCCTACATGAAATCTTAATGAAGTAATTTTGTATTAAAAACTTTTTCAATGAATAAACAACCCACAACACCCATCTCCGGAATGCATCCGACGAGACGGGAACAAATTTCAACGGATCAACATCAACCCCATACACCATGAAGGGGTAACTCAATTAATAGCTCCCTTATCCCTACACACAGTCCCTGGTCGTTAAGACGTTCGCCTGGCGACGACGACAACGAACGCACCGATTGGCCATCAATATTTATCAGAAACCATTCAACGAAACCCGAGCTCCGAGCCCTCGGGCTCGTTTGATCGACCGGAACGAAACTTTGGCGACTTCCAAAAGCGGGCAAGTGACAAAATTAGATATTGCGGTTTATTAACGCCACCATTTCACACCATCCGGGGGGTGATTGATTAACTTTTGTAAAGCCAGAGTCGTAGTGGCCAGTGGCCGGAACCCGGGAAACCCATCCAGAAACGTGTCATTTACAAAGTGGCAATACCGTACAGCATCGGTCTGCAAATCGCTGTGCAGCAGCACCAGCACCGTCACTGGATCTCCCACACCGGGTGCTATCGCATGACAAGTCCACTGGAGTGTACAAACTGGAACGGTGTCTATGACGCTGGAACCAGGTGGTAGAGCGGGGGGGAACTTAACGAAAGTATGGTGAAAGTTTCGTAGCTCCTTGTAGACTAATTTCATTTCCCCGTGATTGGTCCGGTCTGAAAGTGCGCTGGCGTGTGGTTTCAGCTTTCAAATTTATGTCCCTCCCGGGAACCGTGTACCAAGGGCCCAGATTGGCTACGGCAGTGCTGCGACGCTGGCTTGGGGATGGCTCACCAAACACACCCAGTGCCGTGCACAAAATTTTACATGTACCCGGGGGTGGTGGCGGAGAGTTTGAGTTGACGAATCTCTTCTGTTCTGCAGGACGCGTGCAGAACCGATACCAAAGTGTTTGTTTGATCACTTTTGGCTGTCTCTGTGCTTCAAGGATTCTGTTATCGAAACCGCCGGGTGTCCACCGTTGCTGTAAAGATGTTTATGTTGAAATATTTGTTCCAAAGATTTGATTTAAACTGCGCGCCACTTCATCTCATTTCTTAGCTGCTTTTCGGGTGCTAGAACCGAATCTTTCGGCGACGCAATGACTGTCCTCGTGCTGTCCTTCTGTTATCTCTCTCTGAAGGACAATCAAGGAGTGTGCCAAGGTTGAAAGAGGGCAACGGAGAGAGAATTCGCCTTCGGTCGAGTGTCTCGATGCAGCTCTTGACATGTCTTGACACCATACTAGGACAGCTCGCTGTGCTCTGTTCGGTCCCCCCTGGTTGAATTGCATTCAACTGGGGCCCCTGTAATGTTGTTCTGTGAAGAATTTAATCGGATGCTTACTATTGTTAGTGCCAGATGCAGCAACATCTTTGATGCTTGGAATGGGTCTTCTTCTACATGAAGGGTCCTGGAAGGATATGAATTGTACCCTTTTACACCGGGTTATCGAAACTCCTTTTGTGGGTTATCAGGCATTTCACAAGCCGAGCCTCTGAAGGGATTGCAAAGCTGCAGTGGCTGCCACATGCAGCTACGCATTGAATATGCCAGCATATTTGCACCAAGCCACTCAATGAAGAGTTTTCCTGGAGTAGATTTATGAGCAAAATAATCTTAATATTGTATCTACTGCCTAGTTCCTGTACACCACGACTGTATAGTATAGAATTATTGAGAAAATCTAGTCTTTCTAAGATAGATCCTTTTCCTGGTGCAATGTTGCTGCTATCTTGGCCAGAAAAATATTTAATGCCATGAAAATACCTACAATGTAATAATCATATAGCTTTAGCTGCAGCGTTGACTGAGTTTGCCGGAACAGTTCAAGCATACGCATAAATAAGAGGGGTTTTGCCGGATCAGCTAGACGGCATAAGGTTGAGAGAGCAAATTGATTTTGGATCCCATTGTCCTCGATGTTTGGTATCGATTGATTTTTGGCAGCATATATTCAATACGCATTACATGGAAAGCGTCCGTCATTTACGGCAGCTTCTTTCTCGTTTTCGGGAAAGAACCAATGAAAATATCAACAAATCAGTCCAATTTAATGCAGCAATTGGTGATTTCAATTAACGGCATGAGGATTGGATTTATACAGGGTGCGCCATCAGGCGGTACCCTATTTTAAAGATGCATAACTCTGTCATTTTTCAGTCGATTTTAGAAAATAAACCAGTTTTATTTAGGTTATTCTATGCCATTTATTGCATCATACTCAATATATGAAATCGGTCAAATGACCACCTTCAGTCTGCAAAAATCGGCACTCTTTCGGGCATTTTGCATTGTATTTGACATCATTTAGGGAGCTATTTTGACAATTTCAGCTCCAATATTTGTTCTAGGTTGTTTCATAGCTTTCAATTTGTTTACACAAACCTTATTTTTCAAACAGACCCTCAGAATAAAATCCTGCGTCGTCATATGCGGCCAAAGAGGAATCCACCATTTCTTCGTCATCCATTGCACGATCGCAGTTTCCACTATTGACCGATTATTTTCAATATAAAGTGTGACAATTTCAGTGAGCTCTTTTAAAGCTGTGAAGTGATCCATTACTAAAATGGCTTAGACTGAAGTTTCAAAAACTGGCATATTTGTCCAAAACCGTTGAAAAATGACAGAGTTTTTCAACTTTAAAATAGTTTACCGCCTGATGGCGCATCCTGTATATGAAAAAAATAGCTTAGGAAGCCAACGTGTTAAGAAAATAAAGATTATTAATATAATGGTATAAAGTAATGTAACGTAAAATTCTCCTGATATTATGTTGAGAAGCCATTATTTACACCAAATTTCATTCACAATAGTCAATTGTGTAACGATAGTAATACACTTTCCATTGAAATATTTTTATAAAGATAAATTACAAGGTTTGTAAAAGAACAAAATGAGAAATGAATTGCACGTAATGCTACAAATCCAAAGACCTCACGTGCTATCTCGACCACGAGAAGGCTCGCCTTTGTTTCCACAAAATATAATATGATCCTGCCCTCGCCCCAAAATTCGCTTTCACCGCAACGAAGAGAGACTTTCTCGGCCGAAGGGCGCCAGATACAATGAAAATCCAACAATCAATCGTGACCGTGTCCTTCGTCATCACCGATGGCACACACACAGATTCCTATCAAATCACGTTACATCTGCCGTGATTTCTATTGCATTTGTCAAGCATTCCGGCAAACCGTAGACCTCCTCCATTCACATGCAATAGAACATCCGAGAGGCGAGCGACCAAAAGAAAGGAAAGCATAAAAAAAAATGAACGATATTCTATCGGACGTTGTCTTCGAGACGATGCAGCTCATCGCACAGCTGTCACTGATGGGAACATATCGCTCCACCATCGTTCAAGTGGCTTTCACTTCCATATTGTGTAGGCCACGTTTGTGCGACATCACCACCAAGCAAGAGAGGACAAATATTAGCCTGGCCTTTTGCTTTGCTCCGGACTCACACTTCCGATCACGGAACAATTGCGATAACCGATAACGAAGGCAGCGCCATGAGGCCATAGCGACGCAAATTATCACCGTACGCATCCGGCATTCGATCCGATCCGGTGTGCGGTCCGGATGTTCCGTCATCACCATCAGTACCGCCGCTGGGACCGCATTGATTCAATCAGCCAGTCAGCCAACCAGCCAGCCAGCCAGCCAGCCAGCCAGCCAGTCCATCGTTCATCGTAATCTGTGGTTAAACGGAAGACATCCGCTTACGCATTTCCTGGCCCCCCCCCCCCCCCCGGGTTTTGAACTTGAAGCGTGCAATGTCACCACCGTCCTCCCTACGCTTTGGCGGCCTTTGGCTGTTATTTGTCTGTTAATTGGTTGCCGCAAAATGCGTCACATACACTCGGCCCAGTGTACACCAGAGTCGTGCTGTCGCCTCTCAGATGAGCACGCGGCTCCGATGCCACAAAAAGGGGTAGATAGGTCAAAGGTGAAGACCCCGGAGGTGCCTCTACCGGCGATTAGAGATGCAAAGCCGGTACCAGCTCACCTGGGCAAACAGTAATTTTACAGCAAAACAAAGCATTTATTGAAGCAGCCATTTATAATCCCTCGCCGAAAGGTTCTCGGCACCAGTGAGGTGATTTATCAAATCCCTCCCTCACCACTCATCATCACCACCATGATCACTGCCATGGAAAGATCCATGAGCACGGCTTAGTGCGAATGGCGTGAAAGCAAACGCGGATTCGAGCGGCAAATCGGGTGTTTGTTTGCATAAATCTTTTGATTGCCCATCAGCGACCGCATCAGTTGCCCGACGCGTCGGCGCCGATTGCTCGGATCTTTTTCTAGCTTTTAATTGGTCCCGGCGCACAGTGCACAGTGAACCCGTTTGCAGTGCATCCTGCAATTGACACGTGGTTTTGGGTGCAGCAACGGCACGGTACAAGCAACGACAAGTCCCCATTGCTGATGGTTGAGTTATGGCGCAACGAGCGACGACTGAATGTTGTTCGGTTGGCTTGGTCTGGGAGTCGTAAATTATTTTGTAATTTATTTTACTCCGTCTGTTTCCGTTTCCTGGCCTTCGTCGTTACGCCATCGCCACCAAGGGAAGTAAATGCGCACCGTTGGCTTTCGGAGCTTTGCAGAGTTTTAGTTGGATGCCAACATAACCGCGTCCGTGGCGCCCTTGGGTTGGAACTGGAGCTTCGTTTTTGCACTTTGGCACTGCGGAAGACACTTCCTCGGTGCGCTCTGTTTACCGCAAGCCCCTTTTTTTGCTTTCTTGTCTTTAATGGCCTCAGTTTTATGAGACGCGAGCTCAGCGAGCGAGCTCACTCATTTCTCGATCCTTGGTCCTGTGTGTTGGGTTCTAATTTCTTGCGCATCCTGTGCAGAGCATATAGCTAAGGCATTCGAAAGCATAAATGAAATGAAAAGCGTATGCAGCGACCAGGAGTGTATTTGCATCATCATAAAGCACACATCCTCACCGGCGTGGCGCTCCATGAAAGGTTGGGCACTTTGGCGCATCAGGGAAACACTCCAGCGCTCGAGAAATGGCTTTGAAGAAGCCGGCACCGGTCGGCCGGCACTACGCATGCCGGTGCTCATTTGTGGCTGGACGGTTCGCATCGTCTCTCATCGTCTGTGATGTGATACTCGAAATCAACGTAGCATAAAGCGGATAATGCGGGGCGTGACACCACCAGCAGCCCACAGACCCACACCCGCGGAGATCCTTTCATTTCGTCGAGCGGCTCACCTTAACCCACGAGCACCATCACTGCGCGACGGCATCCGGCGAAGGTTTCGATGCTGGCGAGAAGGATGAAATGTTATGCTTTGTGGTCTCTGAATTAATATTCCTCGGAACAGATACATGCGATGACGATGGGGACGCCGGGGACGACACCAGGTCCATGCAAACACACGAAGACACACAAGCAGTGAAAGGACCGAGCCGAGTTTGCCCAGGATACATGAAAATGTCCTCCTGATGCTCGTCGCACAAAACAGCCTGTTTCGAGCCTCCTTTGATGTTTCGCTTCGATTGTCGACCGTTCCGATCGTTCCGCTCAGTGCAGCTCGCTCGCTCGCATCGTTGTCAATCAATATCGACGTAACAGCAGCAGCAGCAGCAGCAGCACACAGTATGTCATGCTACTAGCAGCGAGATCCTTCCGTTCCGAGGACCGACGACGACGACGACGACGATGCACACAATGAGAGCGATCCACAAAAGCGGTCAAAGCATTCCAATAATATGACGACCGACGTGACGGGACCATTTTCTGTCCTCCAATCACCACCCAACGCTCCTCATGTGTGCATTGTGGCCCTCCCTTCTCGGTGCAATGCAGTTTAAATGGTGGGGATTTTATGCGCATGGAATGTTTTTTTTTTTCACCAGTGTGACCATGGCGCTGGTTTGGAAATGTGGACCACCATTTCGGAATGATGAGAGTTGCGAACGCCGTGCCTGTTTTACGCATTTATTTCTTTGCGCTTTGTAAATGTTCGAAACGGGCTTGCTTGTTGCTGGCGACCAGGACAAACACAATTACAGTTCGCTCGCTCATTTTCTAGGCCCCGTAGCGTCCGCTGGACACGGCCGCGGTCCGTGGCCGTGTGAATAATGGTCCCAATTTCAATAAAAACAACCCTCCCCGTGGCACAGTGACAGTGGATCCCCTTTCCCCTCAAAACGAGCACATCTTTAGTGATCCCACGACGGCGTCCATCATTTTGTGGCAAACGTTGTGTGAGAACAATTTCGGGGAACCGAGGCGACCAAAAGCGATAAATAACTTTGATGATCGCATCACAGGGATGACCGGTCTGGCCGGCTGGTTGGCTGGGGCTTGAAGTTGGAAGTGGAAAACTCTTCAACCGCGGAGTCGAATGAGGAATGGCAGGATGATGGTATTTCACGAAGTGGCTTCACTCTGGACCGAACTTCCACCACCATTCCACCATTCAATCCTCGCGCACTCTGTTTTGAACCATATTTTAGCCACTAATGAACCCTCCGGGCCACCACCGGGCTGCATTATGTTGCCAGACCAGTCCAGTCCAGTCCAGTCCAGCCAGCCAGTTAGTCGAAAACATTTTAATACTCCACAGAAGCTCCATAACAGACGAAACTTTTGCTCCAACTAAGAAGAGGAGAGGATGGTCATGGATACTAAGGGGATTCGAAACATTCCACCCCCAAAAACAGCACACATACACAGCTAGTCGAAAAGCATAAAACATTCCGGAAATTCCGTTCCAATTATGGTGCCACAGGATGAGTGATCCTTCCATTTCCACCAAGGCCGGCTACAATGTGTCGTGTCGCGCGCATGACACTCGATGGACGCACCAGCATACATTCAAAATCCCCGGGAAATCCCGGGCAGCCAGTATCGACGGTTCGGACGGTTGGCACTAGGAAATTTCCCACCGTACCCCTCCGTTCATGTCGTTAGCGGTACATGGACGCTTGTTATCGGGAGTTCGTTAAAAGTTTTCGATTTTTGGCCTCAAAAACTAGACTGGATTTGGCTTAAAGCACCAGGATTTGCAGCGCCTGCAACATGTCTGTATATTCGAAAGTTCTCCCTGTTGGCATCGCTCAGGATTAGTGCTCAACGATATGGTGCTGGATTTCGCTGTTGCTGAATAAAATTAATTTAAATACAATCATTGCTAACTGTTGGTCCTGGTGGTGGTGGTGGTGGTGGTTAGCTATCCGTTGGTGGACTTGGCTTATCATTTCAAAGCCCCGGGAACTGAACAGTCCATAGTTCGAGCGCCACTTTGCGTCCACCATCTTGATTGGAAGGCTATCTGTCCAATTTCGGCAAAAACATTCGCGTCTGTCTCTCTCTCAGCGAAGAAACTTTTGGCCAACAACACAAGATTGGCATTGAAACCGGTGGGGTGGTGGTGGTGGTGCTGCTGAGATTGTTCTCTCGATACTGCGGCCAATATGAAGGCTCATTTTCTCCTGCCACCACCACCATCACCCCAATTTTCTTCCAGAGCAGCAATAAACCCAATGGAGTCATGGAGTCGACATCCGAAGGCAGATCCTTGAAGAGAAAAGGAGAGAGAGAGAGAGAGAGAGAGAGAGAGAGAGAGAGCGAAAGCGTACGCGTCTCGCTTGCCCAGCACCTTAGGAGTTTCGGTCACGGGTTTGGCGATTATCAGAGCATCACTTTCACTCCCATCCCCATCCCAGAGTCACGCTAGCAAACTTACCAATCGCGGCCACGACGCCCCAAAGCCGTATCAGCGGCCGAAGACAGTGGCAGGGGCCGCCAAACTGACGCCGTCGGTTTCTGCCATCCATGTTGTTGCTGCTGCTGCTGTCGCTGACGGGCTATTGTTCCGGGCCACAGGACCACCACCAATGACACACTTGCTCGTTCGGTATGCTGTTGTCGCTGTTGCCGCTGTTGTTGTTATAAGGGCCAAAAAGTTCACGGATACGGCTTCGTGGCTTCTTGTGCTTCTTGTGGCTTTTTCTGCTGCCCTTCCCTCCAACCGGCTCTCAAGTCACACTAGCAGAACACACTTAGAACACAGAACAAACCACATCGCAATCAACATTGGAGACCACCGAAAAAAGGGGTGGACGGGGGGAGGTGGCCACCTGGTTTCGTGAAAACACGCACACCAACAGTAACAGAAACACTTTCTTCAATCGCAACAGAGCGCGCGCGCTCTGCCAACACTCCAAACTCCTTCACCACCAAATTTCAGCTAACTCACTAACTAACTACCAAACCACAAAGGTGTAAGCACGTGGTTGTTGTGTGTGCGTTGGTGTGTCTGCCACTTTGTGCCGTGGGGAGGGGAAGCGAGGACGAGGTGGCAGCCATAATCAGGCGCTTGCTTCACGCCACATTACGCCATCGCCGAAGTTAGTCGAAGCGTGCAGTCTCTGCTTTTCATCGCCATCCACACCGTCGACGAATTGTTGCCCCGGGAGCAAGACCACGGTACGGATGAAAGGACCACACCACGAACTTATGCCTCATTAGTCAAGCCTCGTACTCTCCGACGCCGGATTCCGCAGCAGCAAAGGCAGCCGTCGCGTTATAATTTGGAGCATTTTATTGCCGAGAAACCGGGGCAAGTACTCGAGTAAGAAAAAAAAAAACAAAATGCGGCCAAATGTCAATCGATACGGTGACACGCTAGCGAAAGGGAAGCGAAAGAAATCCCCGGGTTTGGCCAGGCGAATCGGTCCTGGATCCCTTCGCCTGGATCGCTGTATCCCGGTGGTCCACTGTGTGGCGTTGTTTGCGTTGTTTATTGTGTTTGGTCAATCACGATGTCGGAAGGATGCTGCTGTTTTCTGCCGCCGGTGCTGTTGCTGCAAAGTGAAACAATCAAAGAAGGAAAAAAAGGACACAGTATTAACACGAATCGACGCATGGTCCCCGGGTTGAAGCGATAAGAAGAAAAGGTTCCAGTCTTAGGGAGGGTTTAAATCGATCAGATCTCGCCAGCAAAAGGGTGGCGCTGGTGTTTGTTGGGGTTGAAGGTGAATTGATTGTGAAAATAAAACGGAAGAAAAAACACAAGGGCACCCGAAAGCTGCTGTTCGTATAAGAAGCTCCCAAAGAAAGGGAAAAAGTCACGGGTAGAAGGAAAAGATGCTGGGGGCCACGAGAAATGGACGCGTAAATGCCACTTGTCGGCGATTTGTCTTGAGAGAAAAACAGCGAAAACGAAACGGTTCACCCAAGGATCACAAAAATGAACAAACAAAACCCTTTAACCTGGTCATGACAAGGGTAGAGGACAAAGGGGGGGTCACCAGAGAACCCAGATGCGTGTTGGTGTGCCTGGCCTGGAGCATCGCCATTACGGCGCACCATAGGGTAATTAGGACCTGGCAGTGTTTAGTGACAACCGTTCATTGGTTTGAAACAGATTGAAAGGACCCCAGGCCTGCCTGGCAGAGAGCAGGATTTTAATCCGGAAGCCAGCTACCACCCTTTACCGCCTGGAGGAAGTATTTAAAAATCCCCTTAGGGTCGGAGGAAAAGGCACCTTTTTCATCGGCTTCCTGTGCTGGAAAGAGTGGGAAATGTGTTAATTGACGCGAGATTGGAGTGTTGTTAACCGTGATTAAACGTGCCCCCCCCCCCCCCCACCTTTCGTTCCTGGACCCCAGTTACCGGGTGTTAACAATGGTGTCGCCCCGTTTCCACTTCATACAAGCCAATCCTCCACCATCTGCAAGGGAACAGGAAGCGACGGGGCTGTTAATTCGCTAGAACGCGTAAATGGGTTCACCCCTACCTGGACCACGGTTCCGGACCCCGCCGGTAAAGGGGTTATTTGTCGCTGAATCGTTCACCGGCATTTGGCAGGCACTTAACACAGCACTCACCGCCAACCGTGCCACCATTCGGTGCCAACTGCTCCCTGGCACACGTGGTGCCTCGCACGGCGAGCTGGCTGGCGTCGCCTACTGAAATGGTGCGCAAAGGTACACTCCACTTCAAGAAGGCGAAAACGAAGAGAGGGAGAGACCAGCAGCAGCAGCAGCAGCAGCAGCAGCAGCAGGAGCACCAGTCCAAGCAGGCACACGGAAAGTTTACTCATAAATTGATATTAAAATTTTATACAGCATTTAACTTTGTCGATTTGTGCTCCGGTTTGCCTCTGCCTTCCGCTCTGCAAAACTCCCAAAATACCATCGAGATCGAGTCGAGGTCTCGCGCCACTTCCGTACTATCCTTGGAAGAGGGCGGGGAAGGGGGGACGCTTTTTTTATCCCCAATCACCGGCGTTTCGGTGTCCTTTTTCTTCCTTCCCTTTTTTTTGCTGATCCTGCTGCTGCAAGCACTCCAAACGCTCGACTTACCGGCTCGTAGGGTACAGAGCAGGGCAAGCAGGAGGAGGAAAAACAATTTCAGTTCGCATTCCGGGAAAGCATCGAACATCGGGCGCGCGCGCTCGCTCACTCGCTTCCTTCGATCACACAAGCATTGGTGTCGTGTACGGTGCCCCTTCCACAATGGACAACGCTGGAATGTTTGTTTCTTTTTTCCCGGGGTGAGCTTTGCATGATTTCATAACTTGTTACTCTTTTGTGCCTTCCGGATCCCGCGCCTCTAGAGAGCGGTCCATTACCGAGACAGAAGCGGGGCTTTGAATGTCCAGCAATGGCTAGCCCTCGATTCTTGGTTGGATTTCTCCTTTTTTCAGATTTTTTTTCTTTTTTCAACAAAGCATGCCATAGACCATCTCTGTCACCGTGGAGATAGCGCAGCCACCTTTGGTTTCCGGTTCCTTTGCAGCGAAAGAGAGAGAGAGAGAAAACATACCTTCCATTGTGTACCACCATTCCGAGCGGGTGTAGTAGCCAATGAAATAGAGGAAGAAGAAGCAAAAAAAATGCCCGGGAAGCCGGTAGCAAATTATATGCCACTTGGCACCCACATCGCCCACCAGGAAGGGAACAGGAAAACTGTCAAAGATCAATGAATGGAGTGTTGGTCCCAAGGACCGCACCGTTGCTCCGGCGTAGTTTCGGGAGCCGGCTTTTTGTCCCAAGAGCTCTAGTTCTCTAGTTTCCGCACTAAATTTGTTTTTCAACATCCTAGACCACCGCAACTCCCGTCTTGTCGCCGCCACCGACGTGGTGCTGGTGGTCGTAAGCATCTGCAAATTGAATTGTTCCCTCGCTTGTCTAATGGCCAGCGCGCCCACCCCCCTCCAGGAACTTTTGTCAACGGTTTTCGATTTCCAGTGAAAGCTTTTTGGCGCCAGCAAAGTCCAGCTGGCGGCTGGCGGCTGGTAGCTCGTAAAATCTAATAATACCTACGGTTTTTCGGTGTTCTCGGGCACCTCGGGCAGCGCCCACGGAGCCGGCAAAACTTTGTCAGTCGTCTTTAGTGTGTTTGTGTGCTGTGCTTTGTGACAAACATGCAGATCGGTCACGGACGGATCGGTCACGGAGAGGTGGTGAGTCGGGTCCGATTCGATCGAGCTTTTTAATTATTGATAGTTTGTTTGTTTTTCGCTCCATTCACGCGTCCATTCGCCCGGATTCTGGGCCCGGGGTGTGCTTACAAGATCACACAAAAGGCACGCGATTCGGCGGAGCTCGAGTGGAGCAATAAGAAGGACGAGAAACTTTAAATTATTCACTCCCGGGCACGAGAGGTGGGGGGACATCAACAGCATTCAATTATTCAACGATCACACCCAAGGACGGAAACGCGATGGTGACGGTAAGAAGGAATCGAATCTGCGTAACACGATTTTACCGATTGTTCCCACTCGGACACACGCCAAGCATTAGTTAGTCCGTCACGCGTACCCACGCTTTCCGGTGGAGGCGCGCTGGCTGATAATGTAGAAATTAGCATATCGCTTCTGCGAAAAAAGGGGTTTGTGCGCGAGAAAAGAGAATGTCATCAAAAAGTACAACAAACGCACCACTCCACAGATGGTTCGCGGGATCGGATCGGAGTGGAGTTCCACGGACCAGCACACCACCACGGCGACACATTCCACCGTACGCCGATTTCGACCGCATAACAAACCGGAAACATAATAGTCCCCTCGCAGCCATCCTTTGGTCATCCTGTTTCATTCGCATAAAGCGGAGATTTCCTCAAACACACAGCGGTGCCACCACAGATGGGACCCCGGATTGACGGAGAAATTCCGGAAATTGTCACCCGCGAGCTCGTGCTCGTGGTAACTTAATTTTCAAACTGTTTGCCTGTCCGACGAACCGACTGAGGTCGAAAGGAAGCGAAATTCAGACATTTAAACACGTGTGCATCGGTTGCTTTGTTTTATGTTGCGTCGCTCACTGGGATTACTGGCAAAAGGGCCTTTCGTTGGCTTTTCGTTTTATTAGCAAACGAAGCCAAAACCCGCGAGAGTAGACTTCTTAGCAGTTTGCGTTCCCGCCAAAGAACTGTGCGTCATCGAGGGTGGAGTTCAGTGCGCCTTAAACCCGGTATAGCGGTGAATGGAAAGCACAAAAAACAATTACTTACGCCAGGGCATCACGGTCTATTCTCTCTTTCTCTCTGTATCTTCCTCTCTCTCTCTCTCTTCTTACGATCCTTTCCACCCCTTTCCGGTTTGCACTACGATTACTGTAACATTGCAAACGCTCCCCGGTAAAGTAATTGCGAGTGAGGTCCAGCATGTGTGCCCTTGTGTACACGTACACGGCCATTACCCATTCCCGTACCGAGTGCACGTACGGATGTGTAGCGAGCGTTCAACGAAATTAAATCGTCAAACAACCCCTGAACCCGAGCCTCCCAGGTTGGCCAGGTTTGCCGAGTTTACTCCTCATACTCCCCATCATCAGCATCATCATCATCAGTGGCAGCAGACGCTGTCGTTGCATCGCTAGAACCCCGTTGGATCACTTACCTTCGTTAAAGTTAATCGAATTCACGCCCGCTTCCGCTCGACTTAGCTAAACGCCCCCTCGTATGTATGTGTGTGTCGCGCATTGTGAATGAAACAACACTTTTTCCCCACAAAGATAAGACAATGGCCATGACCAGCCAACCAGCCAGCCAGCCAGCCAGCCTGTGCTGTTCTGTCCTGTCTGTTTCGCTGTCATAGAGAGAGCTTTTGAAAATACCAGCTACCAAGCGCCTCCATCATACCACCTGGTGTGGACCAGCACCACAAACAGTCACTCACCGTGCTCCCCGTGAGTCGGAAGGTAACGGAAACTTTCTTATCTTACCGTCTTCAGCTAGCAGGCCTTTTGCTCCTTGCACGTTGCACTAGTTACGCATAATAGCACAGTCCCTGGAATGCTTTTCCAGCGAGTAAGATGAATTGGCTTGCTGTGGGTCCAGAAGCGCTGCGAGCAGCGAGCGGGGTGTCAATGTTTTGGCTTTGTTTCACGGGACTCTTTCCGGTCGGTGACGTTCCAGGACATCGGCACCGTGACGGTTCCCGGTGCATTAGCAAAAACAAAAAAAACCGCCTCTCTCTGTTCCGCTTTTATCGCTGCTAGTGACTTGCACTGCACGCTCCGGTGCAGACGGAGCGGGCTGATGATGAAGTTTAGTGAAAGTACTTAGCCCTTAAAACGAAGCAGCAAAGAGGGAGAGAGGACAGCCGGTGTTCCATTCAATGACATTTAGCTTGTTAGCCGTCCGTCCTCTCCGACCTGGGGCCCGTTAGTGGGATTTATTTTAATTTAATCAATCTCAGTGTCGTCCATCCGGACACTGATTACGTGAATGAGAAATGGATTGCAGGAATTAATGGCAGAGGCTTCCTTGCGGGTTAAGCTTGGATTACAAGCTGGCCAGTAGCGCACGGGTAACATCTGGATGGACTTTTTTTCTCTCTCTACCTCTCTCTAGCTCCCCGTGTCGATCAGGAGAAAACATATTTCCCAACCCAACACCGATTCCCATTAGTTGGACCACCCGAATCACCACAAATCGATCACCATCAAGCCCGATTTGCAGCGATGTTGCCACGAGGCAACACATTTTCGTTGACATTTCGGTCACGTTTCCCGGTACCTTCACCGAGTGGGAGCATTTATGTCATTGCTTCGGAATGCATAATGTGGCAGGTACACAGCCCGTCAGCGCAGAACCTGCGACACGTGCCGGGGCCCCGTTGATACCGCTTTTGGAAAGGGATATTGCCAACGGAGCGCAGAAGATGGACGACGATGAACATTCGATATTTGATGTCAAAACAAATGCCAACAAAAAAAAACGAATGTACAAAGCGAAAAACTCGGTGCCGGATTTGAAAGACGATATCAATGAGGCATTACTGTGGGCCGAGCATACACAAATAAAGCATCGCCCACACCCCACCACCGGCCGCTCGTTGATTGGCAACCGTCTTGACATTACCATCGAGAGGTTGTGTTTGGGATTCGGTTTCCAATCCAGCTTGCCGCAGTCGAAGGCAAACGATGATAATGCTTTCCAAAGCGATACCTAACGTCCTTCTGGTGGTTGGAAATAATATGGAGAACAAGTGTTTCCTGAAATGGATCCACTGACGAGCATCGAGCAGCAACATTCCGATCTCTGTTGCTGCTGCTGCTGCTCCCTTCGCTTATACGCATCACCAGGGGATCCGGTGTGGGCTTGATGAGTTTTAATCTCTGCTCCAAACGGACCACCACTGAGAGCGAATCAGGGATCAGAGGGTTGCCCTGCACAAGACAGCCGCCCATCGTCCTTCCCTTTGACTACGGTTGACTCTTGACACCGGGACTGGGACCGGGTCGACCCGGGGAGTTGTATTACAACACTGTTCTCGGAATCGTTCTTCTGTAGCGAAGCGAATTGAAGGCCGCGATGGATCTAGCGATGAAGGATTAGGCGAAATTGAACGAAAAAACGCGCCAGAACAAGGGAAAATGCTGTTGTTTTTCTTACTCTTCTGTTTTTTAGGGGGGACTGGAAATGTGGCTTTCCACGAATTGAGGTTCTTACTCGGAGGATGGGGACACAGTTAAGTCACACAGGGCGTTTATCTTTCATTTACAGCATTACACACGGACCGTGGGACACGTGCGGTTTAACGGTTAAGCTCACTCGCACTCACACTCGATTAAGTCACTGCCACACCGTTTGGTCTGCTGTTTGCTCGCGTATCAAAGCAAGGAATTCGAACGAGGACGAATGTTTGTGTATCACCGAAGCGTAACGTGGAACGCGCTATCACGAGCGACGCTTTCGTGGCAAACAACGAACTCTCCAGGACGATACACGACGGAACCGAAGTCCGCGAACACCGTCTAGTACGGCCGCTGGAGATGTACTAGCAGCAGCACAGAGAACGTTCCACGATGCTGGCAAACAATCTTCTGAGAGCTTTTCTGATGGGCGCGTGATTGGAACGACGCCAAAGCGTGCGTTCCTCTGTGAGAGAGCACGCGGTAGTAGCACGCTGAGAAGATAGGCATCGAGTTTAGTATCCACCGAGGGGAGATGAAGATTTGCACACGAGAGCGAGAGATAGTAAACTGTGTACGGTACCGGAGTGGTTATGTGGAGGTGAATAAAAAGAGAGGCGCTCGTTGAGCAGGGCTTTGGGTTCTGTCCAGTGACGATCAATGTGCTGGATAAAGATGGAAAAACAACATGTTTCCGCCATCGCTTTTCCTCGTGTAGTACCGGTATGGTGGGGGTAATCGAAACTGCGTGCCCAAGAGTGCAACGAATTTTCAGCTAATTTGAAAACAGGTGATGTTGTATAATCGCTGTAATTTTTAGCAGAGCAGAGAAGAAAATTCACAAAAATAAATGGAATAATTTTACTAAAATCACTAAAATAAATGGAACAACATCCAAGTCTCCCCTGCGAATTATTACTTTAAACTCTTTTATTATCGTATTTAATAGAAATAAAAGAGATTAAAGGGATGTAGCACTTTAATTAAAGTTTAGTCGTTTGGAGACCTTCAAGGTGCAATTGAACGAATGGCGGTCACTGTGTCGTTTCTTCAAGCGTTACGGTAAATTGAAGCGTTTCCAGCATACTTGCTCCAATCCCAGCCTTTTTGAGCCTCAAGCCGGAATTATAAGGATTAACTTATTCACCCGCTCTCCCGCTTTAGCTCTTGCGGCACTTCCTTGCGATTAAATTAGTGTTCGGAGGAGTTATTCGTCCCGGCTTCTGCACAAAATTCAAACTTTCCGTTGGCCCTCCTTCGGCACTTTCTTTCTTTTTTCATTTTTCTCTTTGCTGCATGGGTGGTTTTTTTTGTTTACGAATTTCGGGCGTCCGCGCTTCTTCCTCCACCGCCGATAACGGAGCATTAATCGGGTTTTGTGCGGTGCGGCCAGTTTCCGGGGCTTATTCCAAGTGATTGGCCTCGATCCCGTGCTGGTGCCATGTCGGAAACGGTAGCGCGAAGGGTGCTCGGCGAGCTGGTAAAAACATCTGGGTGAGTAACTGCCGCACCCCACGATGCGCAGCGTCCTCGGAGCCAACATCTGATTATCCCCGTTTCTTGTGTTCCCGCTAGCAATCACTCCGTGGAACAAATTACCACAATCTTCTACAATCGTGACGGCAAGTATAGCAGCAAGCAACTCTCGGACCATTTGGCGCTGCTACTAAAAGCCGTTCCGAACGGCAACAGATACGTGGAACTGTTTGTTAAATCCAATTTGTAAGTGACCGCAGGACGGAAATATTCACATTCCTAAGGATTTAACGGCTGCATCGTCTTCCCTTTTTCCCTCATTCAGGAATGACACCTATGCGACACTCGTTCTGGTGCTGAATCGCCTCGCGAAGGATCTTAAAGATCACAAAAAGACTCCCGTGTTGCCACAGCAACAGAAGGTGACACAGAAACAAACGCAACCGCAACCGCTGCAACCACCGAGTGCTGGAAACCCCGTGGAACCAGTCCAAAAGCGTGTCTCAGTATTCGAAAGTCCACCGCTCTCGTCAACGCGCATCATCACCGAGCAAGTGACGCCGGAAAATGTCCAAGAAATCAAAGAGAAGCTCGTCCAGGCCACCTCCGGTGGTGGCGTCAGTCGACTCTCCTCGGCCAACGTGTCGCTCGGACTCAATCACCAGCCACTGCGGCAGTCCTTTGAGTTTGCACACCAAAAGTCACCGATCGTCTCGTGGAACTTCAACTACGACGAGCTGTACCCACTGCAGAGCAAAAACGTAGCAGCCATTCCAATGGCATCACAGGAACCGATCGTAGTGAAGGAGCTAGTTCGATGTCTGGTCGCTCTGAAGGGATCACTGATTATGCCCCAAAAGCCACACTCCGCCACGAGTCCGGTAGAGTTTCAACTTTCGCCTCAACTGACCGATTCTTGCCGCGATATGGTCAAAGAGATATTGCCCTTTGCCGCCAACTTCTCCTGCGTGCAGCAGTTTATCGAGGAATCAAGCATACTCGAAGGAGGCCTGGTGCTACAGGCACTCCGGTCCGTGCTGAAAACGCTCATGACCGACTACTATCTCTCGATTGCCCAGCTCGATGATTCACGCTTTCAACGGCAGGGCGAACTTACGATGCAGCGATTGCTCCAGTTCCTTAAACCCCTGTTCCCCACGATGGAAGAACTAGCGGCCACCGTATCCGAAATACGGGCTACTAATTGTCGCGGTGGACAGGTGTTAACGTTGCTGTACGATCGCATCACGGCCACCAGTGGTACGATCGAAGCGCAACGTGTCCTCGAGCGACTGATTGAAGCGGCCGCTGTCCCATTTATGGAGATGCTGCAACTGTGGATCCACCGTGGAGTGATCAATGATCCGCAGAAAGAGTTCCTCATCGAGCACAGTGCGATGGAGCTGAGCGAGAATGAGCTGGTGGACTACTGGGAGAAACAGTACACGATCCGGCAGGAGAAGGTGCCCTGTTTCCTCACCAAGTACGCCGACATCATCCTGCGCACTGGCAAGTACCTGAACGTGGTTCGCGTTTGTGGCAGTGCGGAACTGCAGCCAACCATTTCGCCCATCAGCAAACCGTTCGGCTACCGGCACGCCGATCAGTCGTACATCGATGCGATCGAGGAAGCGTACAACTTTGCCTCCTCCTCCCTGCTGAATCTCATCATGGACAAGTACGATCTAATGGGCCGGTTGCTGTCGGTTAAGCGTTACTTCTTGCTACAACAGGGTGACTTCATTACCGAGTTCATGGACGCTGTCGAGGAGGATCTGCGCAAGGATGTGGACAGTTTACATCCGATACGGATAGCGAATTTGCTCGACGTGACGCTCGGTCTATCGTCGGCCAAACATGATCAGTATCACGACGAGCTGAAGACGACACTCCTCGCGTATGGGATCGTCACGCAAATCTCGAAAATCATGGATAATGAGGACGCGTTCGGGGATCCGCTGGGCGATACCTCGCAGCTGAAGGGCATCGAGTGTTTTGCCTTCTCCTACAAAGCGCAGTGGCCCGTCTCGATCGTGCTGAACCTCTGGACGATCTCCAAGTATCAGATGATCTTTCGCCAGCTGTTCTACCTGAAGTACGTCGAGCGGATGCTGTGTCGCGTGTGGATCGACAACAACAAGACACGCCAGCTGTTTGCACCCAGCACAGCGAAACTGTACCGATCCGCGTTCACCCTGCGCCAAAAGATGCTGATCGCCATCCAGAGCTTCGAGTCGTACATGATGATCGAGGTGATTGAACCGAACTGGCACATATTTTATCACAACATGAAACAGGTAGGTAATGGGGCGGTTTTGGGCTGACAAACCATACCAACAATGCCCATTCCTTAATGTTCTCCGTAGGTTAAAAATATCGATGATGTGCTAAAGTATCATCAAGATTTTCTGGATCAATGCCTGAAGAACTGTATGCTCACAACGCCCGAGCTGCTGAAACCGATCATCAATCTATGCAATATTTGTATTAAATTTTGCGACTTTCTCGCGGTAAGTATGGGCACTTCCTGTTGGCATAGCGCACTCGTAGCGGGATATTGATAAACATGGAGAAAGACTTGTTTTTTTTTTTGCAAAAAGAAGATCGATTTTTGGAACATTCGAACAAATGCATCTCACCTCTCTAATGTTTCTTCTCTCTTTTTCTCTTTCTATTTCCCTGTTCCATCTCTTTTTTATGCCATTTTATCGCGCTCTTTTGACCTAACATGGTTCTGTTTTTTTTTTACGGTTTTCATGACATGTTTTCCCTCCTTGAAAAATGGTTTAATACAATTAATCCCCCACTTTCGGTTCGGTCTTCATCGGTGGTATTTCGTTTCCGGTGTGTCTTTGGTTGAAATGGATGAATGGTACATTTTCCACGTTTCGTTTCTGGTTCGCCCTTCCCGTTCCCCGTTTTGGTCTGATTTGATTTCGCTTTTGGTTAACCCCCTCATACCCTCGACTCATGCTGCTATCGTCGGCGCGCGCACCGGACACCGTATCGGAACCTGCGGTGGATTCTCCTCACGTGGCACGTGTTTGTGGGTTGTTCTTTCATCGCAACCGCTACTGGAACCCCCGATGCTCTCTTCTGTCCTTTCCCTGGTACCGTGTCATTTGCGCGGCGGTGTGCGCATGGTGTGCATTGCATTTAAACAAAAACATTCCAAAAACGAAACAACGCGCCTCAGGAATCGCAACGCCATTTCGTTGACGCCGAGCTGACCTGCATGCTTGCGTCGGGTGATGATTACTCGCTGTCTTCCGAGTCCGATTACGAACAATACGCATCGCAGGTACTTGCTCTGTCCCGAAGGGGGCATTCGAATCCCATCTCATCTCTCATCCCAGCACAGCATCGCCCGGGCGGGGTCTTTGTGTCTCATTTCTACAGCCTCATTCGGTTGCCACCTAACAACGACCTTATGCGTTCATTCGGAGTTTCAACGGGGCCCATATTTCAGCCACTAGCAACCGCCATCCCCATTGAAGAGCACCCCATGAGAACAACATACCTTCGTTACCATGGGAATGTGGTACTCCGCCGTTTTAACGTGATTAATCAAAGCATTTTGCATGCGTACTACCGCCATTGCTAACTGAAACGTGAATAATATTAACTTTAAAGCATCTTGCATGTGATTGATTACTAGGCAAAAGAATGGGTCTACTAGTTTTTGTTCAAAATGGAAGGATTTGTCGGACGTGGCACCTCACGGCCATCGTTCGGCGCGCTTTTGCTGTTCCAAACACGGAGACGAAGGAAAACAATGGGGTTGTCTTTGCCACCGTAACATCCATGACCTCTAACACGAGTGCACCCGTTTTGCCGATGTTTGCTTGCAGGAAGCCACCACGATGGAACCAACGGAAACGTTCTCCGGGCGGGTCGAACAGTTTCGGCACGATTTCACCAACCAGCTGATGACGTTGCTAAGGAAAATCAACGAAACGGCCACATCCAGCACATCGGAAAGGTTTATCAATCTGATACACAGGTAATTCAGATTCCGGCCTAGACACTGGTGGAGCCCGTGATAGAAATGCTAATGGATCTTCTTTTTCCTTTTATAATCCATCGTTGCAGAATCAACTTTAACTCGTACTACAGCGAAGGGAACGATAAATGAGCAGGCTTTGCAGTGTGCTTTGAATGCCGTTCCATATACGATCGCTCTCGATGGCCAAACTTATTCGCGCGCTAGCTTTTACAGCACCCACCCAGACTCGTCCTCCTGTACCTTCTCAGTCCCAGTGTATCTCGCTCCCCATTTCTCTCTAGTGAAATTTTGTTCACAGCTATCATGTGCCTGGGCATCCCTCGTGTGCTTAGTCAAAGAAGCAGAATAAGAAAAAGACCAATGGTCTATATTTTCTCCACGTTTTAAACTGTTAAATTAATAAATTAAAAACATAAAACTGTCACGAAACCGTAAACCTGTCATGCGTGATTACGAATCATTTTTTGCTCTTTTTTGCCTCCAATATCAACCTTAACCTCGTTAGAGCCGATTGTAGGTCGAGTGTAGAGTCGAGCATAATTAAAACTGTGATTTCAAGGTCACAATCGTATTTGGTACTAAGCTCCTGATTATCTTTAATCAGTCAGTGATCGTTATGGTAGCTATTGTAATTCTGTTTCCAAAGTTATTTGCATGCAATGATTTATTTCTCAGATACAATTCGTACTCTTTTTTTTTTGGTAACGAACCCAACCGGTCTTACACCTAATTGATCAACATTCCGATGTTTTTCTTTTCTTCTATCTCGATCCGCTGATTTTTCTGGCGTGAGAAAAGTGATAATCGATCGTTTCGGCATTGATTGCGTAAAGGAAGAAACGGTGACCCTTGATCACTATATTTAAACCAAGGCCGTCGATGACAATGAGCCAGACAGACCACCATCTGGTTGTCCACTTCTTCCGTCGAGTGTAGGGAGGTACCAATTCCGTTGGCCCCTAGCAATTAGGCTCATCGTTCTGTGCGAACATTGTAGAAGCATGGATGAGAGCTTATAATAGAAACGACAAACATATACCTCTCGGTCCTTCAAATCGTCTTTATTGTTCCTTACGAATCGCTTGGTTATTTTATGGGGCGGGGAACGTGGTTCAGTTAAAATACAAATCAACCTACCGCCGACGCCAACGAACAACAAAATATGTATTTTCAAACAATTATGTTAGCATATACCGGTGAGCCATTAGTATGAATCAATAGTAATATGGGGAAATGAAAAGAGTAAGTACCATCTGTGCCCCTATCGCTTTATGATTCACCCCCTCCGTTTGTGACAATGGATGACGACACTTAGTTGGGTTGGTGAAGGAGGTGGAGAAAGGGGCGATGGAGTGAGTCAGTTATGCCGATTCGCGTCGATGAAGCGTTTATTCGTAAAGATCATCTGCGTACGCGACGAGCACAAACGCATCGCTTACTGCGGTTGCCACCCAAGATCGCCTCTACCAAACCACCACTGCTGCCGGTCATGCCGGTGAACTTGGATGCCGATGATTTGTGAGGAAATGCATGATAGGCCTGGCGCTACTGAAACAAGCAAAGTCAGCAAAACCAACATATTCATCATCACTTTCTCAATAAATACGCGGCGGCCACAAGCAACCGGCGAACCATCCGAAAGGCCATCCACGACCATCCATCCATTTTGAGGGTATGTTGTGTTTGTTTTTATTCATGGATTTCCTTTCTCTTTGTTTAATTACAAAAGGTAAAAGAAAAAACGGTTACATTTCTAGCTTCCCTAAAACTCAAAACTAGAATGAGAAATAAAAGATAAAAGGAGGAGGAGTGGGGGAGGGGGGATAGTGTGAATGGTGAATGCAAAACCGGAACAGCGCGGAGTAGTGTGTACACCTGGGGGAGAAGAGCGAGATAAGCGCGGGAATGCCGCGGCGAGAAAGACTAAAATTATAGTAAACCACATACGATCGCACTTTTCTACTTTATCTAGTGCAGAGTAACGGAAAAATGAAGTATTTAAGTAAAAGAGAAAAAAGATATAGAAAGGGAAGAGGGAGAGGAGTGTGAAAATGGCCCGCGAGCAGAGAGGAGGCAAACAAAAAGAAAACAATTGTATAAACAATCCCAGGATACTGTTGCTGCAGTATACTACCTTTTGGGTAGCCAAGGTGAACGGTGAACTGTGGTTACTACTTGTCAGGTATCCGCGGTACGCAACCAACAAACGGAACCAAGAACGCAACGTGCGGGGTGGATAGGATTTAAAATAGTTGCCCTAGCGCGCACACACATATACACCCGATGGTTTGAGGGGGGGGGGGGCTGATTT
>NC_064878.1:42414063-42421563 GCF_943734665.1 Anopheles aquasalis | reverse complement strand
TGACAGCATCAACTCACCACGTCCTTATCCAAGACCGGTTCGTCCGACGCTTCCAGCTGATCATCGTAGCTATCATCATACTCGTCCGCAAACTCTTGGCCATTCTGTTGCAGCGTGTTGGTTGTCGATGTCGTTCCGTACTGGTAGCAGCGTGGTTTTAAAGGTGTGGCTATGGATAGCAGGGTTTGTGAATTAAAAAAAAAGAAACCATTTAAATACCGTGACATGATTATGCTATTCTGTCTTCATCGTTTTTGCAATGTTTGCTACGTTTTCATAAGTATTTTTTTGCAATCTATTTCATAATTTGCAATATTCGAAAATTGAATATGAAAATCGATTCAATTGATTTGATTTCTAGTTGAATCATTCTGTCTCATCGATACGTAATCGCAATCATCCACTCAGTTGATTTTAAAGGGAAAAGAGATGAAATCATAGTAGCGATATGTTGCGATAATAATATGGGAATTATTTAAATGGCAAATTAATAAAAAAGAGCTCAAATCATGTAAAAAGTAAATGTTTTTAGTAGATTTGAGTAAAAGTAGATGTTTTTAGCAAAGGATTGAAAAGAAATCTACCGCTACAAATTCCCTAAAATGCTTTGTCATTTAATTCATTTAAAGAGCACAACATGGCACACGTCGATTGAATGAATTAAACTTGATCTGAAGGACGCATACGTTCGGTACAAACCTTGTCCCGTTGCGAAGAAGATCACCGACATCAACAGCACAGTCAGCAGAATCAGCCTATCGGGCGATAGACGTCCCCGTAGTGCTTTGCGAGCACGACACATTTTACCGGTTACATCTTCCCAATGCGATCGACTAGGGACACCGATTTGCCCCAGCATTGCTATGACCCCGTTAAACTTTTACACGCCGGTTGTATCGTGTCACTGGTAGGAGGACTGTTTTTTTATCTTTCTCTCTATTCCCTTAACAGAGATGCACTAGTTTTGCAGCTTCTTCGGTGCAGTTTACACTGCCCGGTAGCTACTACCAACCCAATCTCCCATTGGGTGATGCTTGAAGTGCCTGTTGAAACGAGAAAAAAGGGGTTCCTTTATGTAATCTGGGCCATCGAGCTTTTGGCTCGATACACCGGTGACCGGTGGCTAGAATAAATCATAAACCAGGACAGCAAAAGGACATTATCGAGCTGGCTGGCACCGGGCCAACGGTGCGATTAGAACGATACCGTTCCGTTTCTGCGTACTGCTTTTCCGTTGCCAAAGCGAACAGTTTTCCTTCGTGATATTGGAAAATGCTTATAGCAACCCATCCTAGTGAGCGATGATACTGCAGCTAAGAGGAATCACGTTTTGCAGTAGGAGTCGCTGATAAAATCTACCAGCTAAACTACCGGACCAAAAATATTTTCATCTTCTGCGGAAGATAGTTTCATCCGACCCCGAGGAATGAGAATTGCAAATCGGTCATAAAGTTGAAATGTGCGCCGGTTGCAGCAGCTGCTGGCAAGCATACGTACGCGTTTGCGTGCGCTGTGACCGGGGTGAAAGGGGGCGTTTGCGCCTGTTTGTTTATAGGCAATCTCGTGAATGCACATGCAGCGGCTCAAACGACCGTTCCCTTGGCCAAAGGGGGGGGGGGGGGGGGGATCAGTTTATTGGTTGGCCCAATATGTTACCCGATGGCGTCACCCGAGGGGCAGATGTTTTTTGGCGACGGCGCAAAAGGAATAGTCGGTCCCTCACTCACAATTTCGCACTAGTATTTCTTGTTGCAGGTAAATCCTTGATGTGAACTTTGACGAAGTGCAGGAACGTAACTGTTTTAATGCAGCACCGTCTACTACGTTGTGACTATCAAGAACGAACCAACTCCAATCCCGGGCGGGGTTACAAAACTATTTGCATCTATCTCGCGCTTGGTGGTCAGTTTTAGTGTTTTGTTTTCGCCTCAGATTGTCGCCTTATCACCATCGTGAGGGGCCTTCGTCACAGCACCGACATCCGCCGGTTTCACCGTACACACCCTTATCAACCGCAAGAGCGACGTCTGTTTTGGGTGGCACAAACAGATATTATCTCACAATGCGGACAAACTCACGTGAATCAAAGGAAATCGTATTTTTGAGTGGTTCGCTTCGTACTGAAGTGCCTCCTCCTCTACGCAATTGTCTCGATAGCACTATTTCCACTTGACTAAATTAGTAAATTGGTACGACATGTCGTGAAGATACGCACCGTGAAGATGAATTTCAAAACAGCACCGAGATTAGGGATTCAAAACGTTTTCAAAACGTTCGCGCCCCTCCTTGTGGACAACGCCGAGAGAACACAAAACAGCGTCCGCCAGACAGAGAGGGAACTACAGCGACAGAGAGAGTAAAAAGAAAGGAAGTGTTCCTTCCTTCCTATCGCCCCTTTCTGACCCCTTCGTCCTTTACTGAAACTACGACGGAACAAATACGATTTTTGCCACCTTAATCTAAACAAAATCTTCAATTTAGTTTCTTAGCTTGCACCGGAACTGCAGCGGAGAAAACCATACAGGACACACCACTGGGGGCCACTAGAATCTTGCGTTATCCTTCGATTTGGCGTGTTCCTTAAGGATATTGATTTTTCCGCGGCAAGAACGCAATCGGGGCCAGGCGCCGTGGTCGCCTATCGATTAGTGCGTTCTTCGTGAAATCGGACCACGGCACAATCTTATCCGAGTCCCCGAACAACAGAAGCATTTTCATACGTACTGGAGATTCACGAAAATACACTTTTATGCACTACTAAAGGACACTAATCTTGCGGGAATTGAATCGCACGAACTCGCTGAACCACTTTGCCGTTCTCGGATGACACTTGCGCCGTAGGACCATGGCTCGTGACGGAAGGAATCCTTGCCAAAAACCCGTGCAATTTCTAATTTTCTCGAATTTCTTCGATTATTAACGAAATAAAGGACATGGATCCTGCAGATGCAGCTATTGATATTCACCCTGGTGCCCTGTTGGATGGATTTTAAATTTTGCACAACCGTCCCGCAGAGTGGGGGCACCTATTAAGAATTCCAGAGCCGGCGTACGGCGGTTTGGCAACCCGGCCTCGTGTTTTCGCAAAAAAAAAGTTGCATGTTTTGGTGGCGTGAAGTGGAATTCCTGAGGTGGGCGCCAAAGTGCTTTTTTGGCCAGAAAACCGTGGAATTCAGCATCGTTTCTGTATTGTTTTTTGTTCTTTCTCATTGCAGAGCTGTGATTATGTGCGGTTCGAATCGATAGCGTGAAATTCCTCCACTAACTCTCTGGAATTTTCAGCTCAACATGCAATCACGCCGCTACTCGGGGAATTTGTTCGCCGATCCTGGAAAGGATCAGTGTGAGATGCTCGGTGAAAACGACAAAAACAGACCACCGATCGCAACGACTACGAATTGCAATACGTGGCAAACAGCGGACACCATACTGACGGCATTCGGGACACCGTCGGTGGAGCCGCCGCCGCTCCGATTGATGTTTCCGGTAATCTCATCAACAACGATTGACCCCAGCTATGATCAGCTACAAGCACCCGGTTCGTTTCAAGAGACCCATCCAATTTGTAAGCCTGCCAAGAGGCCAAGATGCTCAACGCCAGCCGATGAGATTGTGGTGTCGAATGGCGATGTGTTTCACATTCGTTTCATTGACGAACCACCAATCGACGAAGGTTTACCGTCCTCTACGTGCCCGATAGTACAACCAGATGGTCAGTTGTTCGATGGAGCAGATGGGAGCTACACATACACCGTCGAACCCGCGGTGGACCGTGATTGGATCAACTACGACGAACTGCCGATGCTGAGTAAGCTTAATTCTGCAGCACCAGTCAGTGACAGCGAAACCGCACTTGCAACTGTTGAAGTGCACGATAGTGGCGCATTGTGCTGCCCATCGTTGCTTATCTCAGCAGAATCTTCTGGATGGCCAGCAACTGAAGCGACCCTCATGCACAACACGCCAGCGCTATCAGTAGAACCGGCAGCATGCCGTGCGAAACGTGCGGAAGTTAGCAGTCCAAGGAAGCGTCGCAATCGCCGTCATAAGACCAAGGCGCCGGCTACTAACGGTATCGATAGCAACGGCGGTTGGCATGATTTTCGCAATTACTGTGTCGAGTGTACCAAGTTCTTCCCCACGGCCGAAGATTTGGAGCTGCACATGGAGTCCTACCATCGTTTAGTTGGTGATCGGCCACCACCCACTGCCAGTATGTTGCACGCCGATGATCTCGCTTTAAACCACGTGCCACACGCCAGAGAAATGGAATCGTTCTACACAGGCCTCTTCCAAAGAAGTGCGAACAAACTTCGCTCAATGATGAGCGAGGATACACCGTATAATGTGATGTAAGCAACGTGCTTAATGATTTGTGAACTTTGTTGCCATTAATTGGATTATTATTATATTGAATTATTGCGTTTCCTTCAAATGCTCAAGGAAAGCTAGAGCTCGGCATTAGTTACCATAAGGATGTGAAGATGAAATGTGAAGACGTACAGGCCATTAAGAAGGGCCAACGAATAAAGCAAGCTTTTTTGGATTTTCTAAACTACCCAATGTCCTTTTCATTGAGATCCTTGGAATGACCGCGTGTCAGGAAGGGATATAATTATTGGCGCATTGATTGCTTCTTATTCTCGGAACAACTGACGATATGCGTGACCCACGAGGCAGCCGTTCGTGGAAATTTGAAAATTGATGCCCACAGACGAGCCTGCGCGTTGGCAGCACTGGTCATTGTTTTGCTGTCACGGAGGAGCCTCCTCCGAAATCGTTCTAGGAACTCGCAGGAGCAGGAGCAAATAAGTTCTAGGCCAGCAGAAAGATTAAGGATTTTGCACGGCCCAGCTGCAAAAAGAAAGAATCGCTTTGGCCAAGTGACGAGTGCTAGTGAAATGGTCCAGTGTCCTTCGCGGTGTGCGCGGCCAGCTATGAATCACACCGTCGTGGGCCGCTTTTATCATAAAACCCACGAATGACTGCACAGTTGGCCGTGTGGAAGGGGTCGTGCTATTCTTGGAACATCTTTCCTGGAGGCAGCAATAAGTAAACAGAGGCGTTCTTCTTGCCAGGGCCTTTGTAGAGGCGTTCGGTGCAAATACGGTGGAGCTCACGGATTGTTAATAAGTCATTCCCACCCGTTTTTGTGAAACCTCCTGCCGCAGGAACAATCACAGCAGTCGATACATTCTTTGTTAACAATTTAACAACGACAAACGTGCCCCGTAAATGAGGTAAGCGCAACAATTGGTGCTACGCGAAGGCGCACATAATGATGGATTTTTTCCCGTTCGAATCTGCGTTCTATCAAGCACATGAATTAATTTGATTTAATTTAATGCGAGAAGTAATTCGAAATCGATCGAACACTAATCCAGGATCGATGTCCTTGTTAATGCACGCGCAAGCCTACTAATCCGCATTAACGCAAAAAATATAAAAGAACACCTTTAACATTACAGGAATAGTTAAGTAAAGTGTTACTGAAATGGTATTTAATTTCTTAATCTTTTTCTTTGTCTCCACAAACCCAGTCAGTGCTTGGAGGACAGTCCACTGTCGGACAATAGGATGGATATATCAGAGAACACGACCTCGCATGAATCACCACCAATTGGTGATGATTTCTCGCCAGACAACGATGATGACGGTGCGGACGTGAGCCACCGCGATGAGGCTGCCGCCAATGGGAAAGGGATGCTGTTTACGGATGAAACAGCGATACCGCCGCGGCGGCTTGGCGCGTCGCCGATGTCCAACGATTTCAACGGCACGGCAGAATCTCATCTAGTTACCACGGCAACCGCTACTACTACCATCACTACCACATCCAGCCCGCTGGAATCGATCGACATTCGTAAGCCGTCGTCAAATAGTCTCGCCACTCCGACGACGACGACGACGACCATGTTGACCATGGATGGTGGGCGCAGTCGAGGACCTTCACCGTCGCGTATCGTTACCTCCTCCTGCAGCCTAACACCCGTCAGCAATCATCCACTCATGATGTCACCGACCGGGAGTGAGTCGGAATTTTCCGACATTTCCGTTACTGCTGCGAACCGCAACTACTACCACTATCCGGACGTGGTGCCGGCCAGTGAGCAACCGCTGCGACTCGCTAGTCCCTATTCGAGTCGCAAGGGGACCGATAAACAGGAGCTACAGTCCGTGGTTCCGATGGCGCTGAAGGGAGGATCGCCCGGAAAGTCTCCAGCCAATCGGTCGATCAACAACTGTAGCAGCAGCAGCAACAGCAACACTAGCAGCAGTAAACGGATGGCAGCAGATAGCAAATCCATGGCAACCACATCCACCCTGGATGTTATCAATACTGCAGTTCACAGTGCGACGAATGGATCGTCTCCGTCACAACGGACAGGAGTGCACCGGGATACCTCACCGCGGCCGGACGAGGAAAGGATTGGATCGGATTTCCTTAGCAGCGACTCGGAACCGGAAGATGACGGTTCATTGTTTCAGGCTGCCGTGACACCATCGTTTCAATCCGTCGCTCTATTACCGTCCCCGCCCGGTGGTCAATCGCACGCACCGAACTCGATTTCACCCCGGTTACATCAGCGGCGCAAGGTGCCGCTCCCGGGTGATCTGCGGATGGATGATGCGAGTTCTATCGAGGAAACACTCTCGAACCAGAGCGTCGATGAGTTGCAGCAGAATCTTGTCTCGCTAAGTCCCTCATCCTCGATTCTGGACGATAATGGGTTCAACGTGGACATCGATGAAGACTTTCTCGATCTGCCCGGTACACCGAAAGCGATCAACCGTGGTGGTGGTGGTGCCGGTGGGGAATGTAGTGGCGATGGTGATCTGGCCGCTGGTGGTGCTTTCTCATCGACACTGCCCCAGTATTCCGCCCGCGATGAGGCACGTGACATACGCAACTGGCAGAAGATCACGCTCCCGGATGGAAAGACGCGCGAGATCGACATGAAGGTGATCGAGCCTTATAAGTGTGTGCTGTCGCACGGGGGCTATCTGCAGGCCGGTGGCCACAACGCGATTGTCGTGTTTAGCGCATGTCACCTTCCCGATCGGTCGCGGGCGGATTACCATTACGTGATGAACAACCTATTTCTGTACGTGGTGAAGACGCTCGAACAGCTGGTGACGGAGGATTACGTGTTGGTCTACCTGCACGGTGGTTCTAGCCGGAGCAATGTGCCTCCCTTTCCCTGGTTGAAAAAGTAAGTCCACGTGCTAATGAGTCATTTTTCCTCGAAACGGATACTGACTTACATTTTCCTTTGTCATCAGATGCTACCAACTGTTGGATCGCCGTTTGAGGAAAAGCTTGCGGAACCTGTACATGGTACATCCTACATTTTGGCTCAAGTCCGTAGTCTGGATGGCGAGACCGTTCATTAGGTACGTTTGCATGTTCGGTTGAATGGCCGATGCAGAAAATTTAATCAATTTCATGCTTTTAGTTCAAAGTTTTGGCGTAAATTGGTGTACGTTACATCGCTGGAG
>NC_064878.1:42391563-42409063 GCF_943734665.1 Anopheles aquasalis | reverse complement strand
GGCACTATCCTAGACATGATAGTCGTAGCGATGGTGATGGTGAGGATAATACCGAGAAAGGATGAGCCCCTTTGCTTGATGCGTGAATTCCTTCGCAAAAGGGGTTCGTTCCGGCTGGGCGCCGGATGGACATTGGTCAGTTTCGTATTATTCCCAGAAATGGTGAACGTTTTTTTTCTTTGTGTGAGGCCTTTGCTTCCGTTGTCGTTACCCGTTAAAAGTTTTGCATAAATGTGCTGCCGGCGTTAGATGACCCTCGGCGAGCCGACACACCGTTCAGTTTGTTTTGAGGGAAGACACCGCAGATAGGACCAGCTGCTGCTCAGTGATGGAGGCCCGAGATGACTGACCAGCGCGGCACAATGTTTTAATCATCTTCAAATGTCCCTTCGCTTCATGGGAACGTACTGGTCAAACGGGTTAGCGTAAAGGACCGACCGGACCGTTGTGTCTTTCCGCGGGATGATGCGACGAGAGAGATGATGTTTTTTTTCATTGGTTTTGCTTCTAAGCAATCTCCTTACAGTGTTTAGTCTCAGCTGCTTAGCTTTCTAGAAGGCACACAAATGAGGAAGCCTTGTGACCCGTGTTATCGTGGGAAAAGCGCCTGTTTATCGAGTGCGTTGGTCAGCCGGCCACGGGCTAGCCGGTAGTTTCCGTTTTCCTAACGGTCAACGGTTCCCCGTGACCAACAGCTGCTGGACGGAAAAGCCTCACCGAGACGTTGGACGTGAGTGTTTAGCCGTGAATTTTTAATTTTCGGAAACTGGATTGTGCCCCAAACCGAATGGTGAAATGTTTTCTGTTTTTTTGCCGTGTACCGTAATCTCTTCGTCCATTAAAATGAAATAAGACACAGCAGAAGGACATCGCAGCGATTGCTGAAGCAGGAAATCGCCGTTAATTCAAGTAGGAAAAAAACTTGCGATAGAATAGTAACGGTTTTTCGTAAAATGGAAGCGTCGAGGAATGATTTGAAATTAGAATATAGCATACAGCAGGACAGTATTGCATTTAATATTTGATTGATATATTGAGTATGCATTTCAATGGTTCGAATTTAAAAATCATAGTTGTTTGCGCAAGGGATTACAAATGTTTATAGAGATTTGATTTACATTTGACAATTAAACTAAAATTTTGATAAACGCGACGAATACAAAATATTCCTGCTTTTGATTGTTTCACATCATCTCGAGGCGACATTTTTAGTATTAGCCAATTGTATCCGCGATCGAACGTCACTTATCATAATCCTGCTAAATATCGATTGGAATTTTGCAACTTTGGCGAGGTCTTTCGAATATAACTTCGTCTAACTAAGAAACAAATAGGACAATGTTTGAAAGACTATTGAATCTTGAATGTATGAAGTAACATACCGCAGCATTCATAACTAGAAATTATCTGAGATAGACAAAAGGAATCGAAGATTGTTATTGGTTTTTTAATTGCATTAATAAAAATAACGCAGAAAATAATGCATTGTATGCAACAAGTGTCCTTAAAATCAGAGCATTCAGCCCAATTGATCAGGCAGTTTTGATAGTTTCTGCTTCTTTTCTGCTTTTTGGTTCAAACTTCAATTATCATTGATATCAATGAACACAATTACCTCAGAACATGCCAGACTTATGTTATGAGGTAATTTTGTTCATTCAAGTTCCATTTCAGTAAAATCAGCGTTTACCAGTTGATAACACAATTTTATTACACAAACAGCTTATAGAGCATTTGCAGCAGAAATATCACTTTTCAAATTGCCAATAGGTGTACTGATGGTGGTAGAAATTGTGTCTTTTCCTCATACAAATAAACTCCTTTAGTAGTGTGAATTAGATGAAACGGCAGATGAATATAAGTTTTAATCACTTTTACAATTTATCACAAAACCGGTTTAAGATTGACTACTTGATCCATGATCTCCCCAAGTAATGATGTCTTTAGTTTTGACGTAATGTGAATTTTATTATTTGGCAACATTCCGTTTAGTAGAAAGAAAATGTCAATAGATCTAGTTAAACTAAATAAAACTATGACTAAAGTATAGATCTATTTCATTTTAAAAGCAAAAAATCCTGTCCACCTTAGCACTTATTGCTTTACTGGACTAACAGCATATTCATTTTGCTATGCACACCACCGTAGACTCGGATAATTATTTCCACAGCACTTTAACAGTGCGCAATGCTGGGGTGTAAAACCATAAACATAATAAACTAAATAACAGGGCCGCGTACAGACATTCCCGAGAGGGTCGCTCCTGCTCGCACTAATTGCCCTTTCTAACGATCACATTGCATGATGAACGGTTTGCCGCTACCGTATTTATGATCGCACGATCACCGTGCGATGAGGCTTGGCGAATTTATAGGAAAACAATCATAAAGCTGGGTCTGGTCCCCAGTTGCATCGTATCATACAGGAAGCCAGCAGCCTAGACTCTATTAATATCGATTGCATCTTGCACTTTTTCGCGCCATCGAATCATCCCGATTCACCGACGATCATGAACCGAGCATTTCATTGATACTTATTCCAACCCAATGAAAGGAATGAGGTTCGTTCTCTAGAAGTGGCAAAAAGGTGCAACACCAGCTGACCGTGAAGAGCGAGCGATCCCAATGGATTACATTCCTCTTGTGCAGTGCAATCCGAACGGCAATATGAGTAATGGGGGAGGCCCGCTGGATGGTGCCGTTAGAAGGTATGGAATCGTTAAACGATTTAATCGAAATCGTGAAACAACCAACCCCGTAGGCCGATAGAACTGTCCCATGTCCTATGGAAAGGGGGACAACGTTGAACATGCCTCAGTTCAGCCGAGAAATGAAATATATTGGAACAATCTCGCTTTGAATGTGAACATTGCGCCTTTTTGCGCGATCGGTTTGTCATTCGTGGTTGGCGTACAGATTTAATCCATCGTGCCGCTCGTAAATGATCCGATATTGTCATTTGTTACATCCAATTTACAAAACATAGGATCAAATATCAATTACTCTTGGGGTGCCAGCCCGTAAAAGCATATAACGTTTCACCGTAAGTTATGGTATCAACTTTCAAACTAAGGCTAGACAGAGCAAAGAAAACAGAGAGAGATAGGAAGGAAGAAAGAAAGTACGGACTGCCACATAAATGGGCGCCGGCCCACAGAAGTCGAAGCTCTTGGCTCTTGGCTCCGCGCCTACGGTCCTCGGAGGAGATAGTTTATGCTGAGCGACCAGAGTGTGTACCAGAGCAGAGGTTGACAGGCTGTCTTGGTTAATGATTATTTATCATTCAAGCATTCCACCCCGGGCCCTCTCTCTCCCGCTCTCTCTATCTCCTTTCCCGGTACAACGGTTTCCAATGTGCTCCATATCTTCCAGCAAGGTCGGTTCTGTTTGCCCACACGATCCCAACATATGCACCCCGGTACATCATGCGCAGATAAGTTATCGTAAATTTCAAAGCTTTTACAACGGTCCACGGTGGTCCACGGTGCGGAGAACGCTTCCCTTCGTCTGCGATTTTTCTTCTGAGGATGACGAAACACCACGAAGGATACCAAACGGTGCCACCAGTTGCAATTGTTATACCGCGAACGTGCAGAAAGGCGAAACAATGGTTTTCGACGCCTGCTGTAATGCCTCTCAAAATGCAATCATCTCGCGAAAACCCAAAACATTTCCAAAATGTAATGCTTATTATAATCCCTTGTGGCTGTGGGGTTTTTTTTCTCTCTTACGTCGCGGCTCCTTACTCGTTAACGTGGCGCTTAATGAATGCCTTTTTTACGACGAATGACGAATGACGACATGACGAATTTTACGACGCTTTACTTTCGTGCCAGAGCAAAATCAATTCCCTATTTCGCAACGGGGTACACAACCGCCGGGATCGCATCTGGAGCTCTGGAACGCTGGTTTTGCGAAAGTGCTTCCCGGATACGCGATGGCGTGCACTATAAAATGATAATAAAAAAAAAAGGCTCCACTCCACGCACCACGGTTACGGTTGATTTGGATGGAAGGACGATGGCATTCTAGGCGATCTCTTTTGGAATGGACGGAGGGGGCGTTCGAATGGACGGGAGGAAGAAAGTGCGCGATCCGCTTTTACAAATTCACAATATTATATATAAAGAAGAAGAGTTTTAACAGATCGATCTGCTTTCTTTTTATTTCTTGTAAATGATATATTTATCCTACTACATGGAAGCTAATGAACTGTTCACCGTAAATCGCAACGCGATCAAACGATCTCCACTCCACGCCGCTAGGAGGATCGTACGGACGAACCTCTGCATCCTGTAAGTGATTTAAATAGAGGGAAAGTGTTCCAGTCAGGCCGGTGTCGGTGCAACCGTTGCAGCACCGCACTTGGGTTATGTTGTGCCTTTTTTTTATTGCTCCACTCGAAGCGCCCCCACCCCGCCTTCTCGGGATGCGCTTCTCTCGCCCCTCACGCCTCACCAACCTCAGGCCCGTTGGCCGGCGAAGGGTGATTTCATGTTCGTCTCTATGTTTCCCGTTCTTTCGAATGGCTGGCTGGCTGCGGCTTCGTCGCTGGCAGGTCCTTCCTGGTGCAACGATTGCAGCAATTGCGACCACCACGATTCCCCATCGTTCTGTTCCCTTTCGTTCACTTCATTTCAGTGTCCGCCGTTCGCATCGTGGACCCTTATACGGCCAGCAAGAATCAACCGAATGTTGCTCTTTCCTGCGCTCTCCTCTTTCTCTCTCTTTCTGTCTCTGGGTCTGCTCGCAGTCACCGCTCCCCTCGCTCACCCCATCATTGTCCATCAGAATGGACAGATAACTCATTATCTTTTGTCTTTAATCATTCACGAAATGAAATGTTTTCTTGGTTGCTTCGTTGACTTGGGCAGCGAACGGGGGGACCGCACGAGGATGAAAAGCGACGCGAGATACTTTCGAAAAAAGGAGTACCAGGCAGCGCCTCGGCTAAAAGGGTAAAACAGGAGAAAAACAAAGAGACAGAAAGAGAGACGGAACCGAACCGACCGAAGAGTCCCTTTTGGGGCGTTGGACGCAAGGGAATTTCGTGAAGTCCTTTTCGGTGCGCCTTTCTTTCAGCGAAAGTACTGGCGGTGCTTTAGGGGCCGACGCCGATGTTAAAGGAAAAGGATGTTTTTTTTCGCCCTCCCCCTCCCCTCCCCGACAAGGTACCGAAAATGTAACCGAAAGTCATTTTCATACCACGGACCAGCACGGAAGGCGAGTCTGTGCCTTGCTATCTCGTAGCGCATTGGCGTTCCCTGCCTTTTAAAACGTTCCACGCTCGTGTTGTCGCTGTCGTCCGTCGTCCGTCTGCCGTCTTGTTGTTGTTCGTTAATGTTTTACTTTATCGCGTTCCTTTTGTTTTTCGTGGTGGTGTTTCTCATGTCACACGTTTGGGTTTTCTGCTTTATTTCGATTTTCCTGCCAGTGGCCAGTGCGCGGTTCCGTATCGCGTGGCGTGTCGTAATGGCACTGCATCCCCATTTGTTTTGGTTTTGTTGGCATCGGCAGCATCGTCGTCTCCCGGATACGTAACCGATGGTATAGAAGAAGCAAGAGAGAAATAAACTAGCATGAGTAACGAGTTGTAGTTTTATTTTAGACAAGCGCTTTTAATAAAGCAATTTTTATCGCACCGCATCAATCACGCATAAATTAGGCTTGAGTTTACGATACGTTTTGACTGAGCAAACGATAACCTTCTACCCTTTTTCCAGCTACGCGACGCTAGCGATGAGATTGGGGCACCCGAAACCGAAAAAAAAAACTCCGGCGTTTGGCACAAATTAGCACCTCGGCAGTGAAGGATGTGACTTTTGGCGGGCACCCTAGCACTCTCTCGCCTCACCCGTTTTGACTGACGTGTCGATAAGCCAACGTGAATCGTTTGGTTGGTTTTTGGTGATGGTGTTTCAACATCAAACATTTAGCACATTCCCTGTTTTCTTCTTCACCCACCACAACATACAACACAAACGGAATGATGGAGCGCGTTACGATCGCGGGGAGATATTTTTGCCCTGATGAGCGCGATAAATTAGCTTAAACGGTTCGGTTACGATATTTGCCTTATGCGTTGTGCTAGACTGGTGGTGGATCTTGTAAATGATTTCTAGCACCACACCGAGCTCTTTGTGCTGGCAAACGGTTTTAATCCAAATCCACTTTTGTTGTTTCTCCGTTTCGTTGTCTTCGGGCAGTTTTCTGTTGCTGGCAGTGGCCACGGATGGCATTTGTATTTATTTATTTATAACATCTCCATAAAAACGGGGGAAATTAAAAACCCCGTCCTCGCAGCTGCTTTACAATACAATTAAGGAGCACGGGCACGGCGCAGAGCCCATCTCGCATCTCGCATGCCCGGCTGCTCGCAGCACCTGAGCTATGGAGGAGATCGTTCGCGATCTCGCGAGCGCGCGCGCGAGCACACATACAGCGTTCGACCCGTGCTCGGTTGCGGCTCTGTGTACGTACCGCGCACCGTTTCGACGACGGACGACGGTAGCCATGTTGGATTTCTTCGCGGTTCTTCGCGGTGGACGCCCAGCATCCAGCAGCAGCAGCAGCAGCAACAGCAACTGGGCGGTTGACGCGGATCGACCGATCTCCGCTCGAGCACAGCCATCGATCGAGGCCTGTGGTGGTGTGCGTTGAATATGTCGTGCGTGCGGTGCCAACGCTTACAGTCAACGCTTTTGGGGTCGTGATTGCGTGTGGAGTCACCACCGACCGACCATCGGACCGATCAGATTTGGTGGAACGCATACATAAAAATAAACATATTAAAAGATCTCTTCGCGTCGCACCGCACCCTCCGTCTCACGTCTCTCGTGTCATGATGATTGCTCCTCTCGGCCACCCCTTGGCGTTGTGGAGGGTTGCGTGGCCCTTGCTGTCGCCATCACCGTCGTTGCCGTCGTCGATCGTATGTGGTGGAAGGTTCATCGCCATCAGCGCGCGCACGCGCTCCGGCGTTCAAGTCACTGAAGTACACCACTCGTACAAGAGCTGTTCGATCTTGAGCTGCTACGCACGGCACCAGGAACAGCGATGGAAAATAAATAAATAGCTGCTGCTGGTGCTGGTACCAACAAAGGGGCCACTGCGGGAATAAAGCGCGGAAGACTCTGGAAGATCGTGGCCTCGTTCCGCGCACGCGCTGTAGCCGGTGCTTAGGTGGTGCTTAAACATTGCCCAGTGGTGCCTCTTCTGAAAAAATCGCGATTATTGTTTATGGTTGAAATTTCGAACTAAATAAGATTTGTTTTTATGTAAAGTGAAACATGCTTTACCTAAATTTAAAGTGACCTTTTCTTTCATGTTAGTAGTGCACAGTATTCCTGGCATGCTGAGTTAAAATATGACTGTTGATGTCATGAAGTAAAATTTTCGATTTCACTGCAAGCAACATTTTAACGTCGTAGGCCTTTCCCCTGGTACTCATACCGTGTCGATGCATCTGAAGAAATAAACAGGGACTATAATCAAGAGTAATCCTCTCTTTAATATCTTCGATATTGGTTTTTAATATTCGCTTTCACTATAGATCATTATTGGCAATATTCGAAAACCGAAAACAGGACCATTCGTCGGTGCGGGTTCGTCACTTGCTTGATCGTTACAGTCTTTCTCTCCATTCTCTCCGTATCTCCACCGGAGCTGAACCTTTCCTTTTGCCCGCATTGGTATTGACAACGATTTATGCCGGTTGGCTCACTGCAGGATCGCATAAGAATCCCTGTGCACCCCCAACCCCTCCCCCGTTTTTCTCATAAGTTCCTTCCTTTCTCCTCTACCACAGGAAAGAAAACGCTGGAAACATTTCCGCGATGACCGGTGCCTTTCACGTTAGATTCAGCTCTCTTGCTCTCTTTCTCTCTCTCTCTCTCTCTCTCTCTCTCTCTCTCTTTCACTCCCTGCGCACGTGCTGGACGCGTCCATCGCGTAATGTGTTCCCTGCAGAATCCGCCGGGTCAAGCTACCAACCAAACAAGCGAAAGAAAAAAAGGAATAAAACACCGGGAATGAATAAGACACGCTCGCTCGCGCGCTGCTCTTCGGTGATCAGCAACCGGCACCGGCAAACATTCTTGCACCCGCGATCGTTCGGTTGTTGTTGTGTTCGGTTGCCATTTCCCTTGACCATTTCGTAACCATTCGATACGCCGCCTACGCCGCGGCGGATTGCAATTGAATCCTTTCTCCATCCTCAGCATCCGTCCGGGATCACCGCACGATCAACGATCGCCCATTCCCTTCCCCCTTTCCCACCACGATTGACAGACCCGACTGGTGACTTTGATAGAGGCGGCCGCGTAATATGAGGACCCGCGCAAAGTACCTTCGCGATATTGACTTCTCGAAAGTTTTGTCGCGGATCTCCCTTCCTCAACGGCCCCCGGGGGGACGAGGATCGCTTTATGTCCGTTGTGCCCCAACTCACACACGCGCACATGCCAGCGATCACACCTGTGGCGTGCGGTGATGATGGTGACACCTTATGCGCACGCGGCCAGCGCCAGCCTTCGAGAAATGAGACCGATGACACACGAACCCCGCAGGCCGTTCGTGTTGCCGTGATGCTCGAAGCTAATGTGTGCCCCCCCCCCCCCCCCCCCCCTGGAGCGCAAAATCTAACCAAAAGGCCATCAACGGGGAACGCAAACGGGGTCCGTTTAGGATGCGGACAACCACCGTTCGCCTTCGAAGCGCACCAGCAGCAGCACCAGCAGCGCCATCAAACATGGGATTTACGGATCCATCTACCCCTCACGCACCCACACACTCATACAGAGGCCAGCGGTACGATCGCGACCACCGTGGCCAACGATAAAACCCCCCTCCCCCCGTCGTCGCTGACATTTGGCCGGGCGCGCGAGCTTTGATTGTGTCTTGGACTTCTCTCGGACTTGCTGCAGGGCGCAATAAGTGAGTGGGCAGAGACCGAGCGCACACACGATCGTGTACGGGGGCCCACTTCAGGCCCGCAAGCGAGGATCGCAAGAGCCACCAGCGGGAAGGGGACAGAAGACCCAAAGCAAAGGAGACAGCAAATGGCTTGCTGTGGACGTGCGATGTGTGCGTGACTCGCGGTCCGTGTCTCGGTCCATTGGCTTGTCGCCATCGTCGAGGCGTCACTCGATCGACTCGAACCGACGCCGACCCACCGACCGATCATCGTTTCGCTTCATTCGCTCCGCATGCTCCTTGCCAGCAGATCGCGGCTGTGTGCGTGTCTATCGCTTCTTCGATGCGTTGCTGCTAGTATTGGTGCTGATCGTGAGCTTTGGTAGCAGCAGCCGCCAGCAGCCATCAGAGGCCCAAGCAACAGCAAGGCAAGGCGAACGTGCTTTCGCGGTGCTCGATCTCGCCCATGTCCACACAACAATCCGTCCGCCGTGCCGTGCCGTGTCGTATATGCGCTCAGATCGTTCGTTACTCGCTGCTGCCGCTGCGATCCGTCGTTGTGTTGCGCAGTAGTGTTGCTAAGGAAACGCAGAGGAACCGAATCGCGAACGGCGTGTGCGCCCAATACCAGGCACACCTGTCAGGGCCTGCTTGTTTGGTGAGTTTTCCGTGAAGTTTTATTCGAAAATATTCCCCCTGTGGCGTGAGCGAATCGTGACAATAGTGCTTCCAAGGAGCACCATCTTCGATTGTTTTGCGTGGAGGCGGCGGTGCTTCTGGTGGTGGTAGTGGGTGTCCTTCTGTGTCTTGCGTGTGCACCACCTAGTGCGCATGGTTTTTGGTGGCATTCTCGGTGGTTATTCTGTGGTTATCTCTCTCTCTCTCTCTGGTGCTTCCGTGTAGCGTTCACTGTCGATTGTTTTCACTGAGTCGTGCTGCGTAGTGCGTGTACTGTGACAGAGCTACGATTGTATGTGCGTCTGTTTCGCGTGTGTGCGTGCTTGATCATTGTGGTGTGGCGCGTATCCTGCCGCAAACAACGATCGATCGAGAACGAGCGGAGGCTTCTTGCTTGCTGGCTCCGAAGGCGCCCAGTTCGTCGTGCACTGCATGACAATGCATAATGCTGACCGCGGGCAGCATAAGAAGCAGCAGTCGCAGCAACAGCAGAATAACGACGCCGTGCTAGCCGTGCCATTGAAAACGTGAACCAGCAAGCCGCTAAAGCCCGAGTTCCACAGATTGTGTTTGGGCCGTTCGACAAAGGATCACGAAACACGCAAGGCGCCGGTTAGGGTGGGTGCCAGAAAGGGAGAAATAGTGAACGAAGTGTGTATTAAATTGTGCACTGCACCGGGAGTGTGCACATGCGAGCGCAAAATTCTCCCTCTGCTAATGATACGTGCAATAAAACCGTGCTTCAGCAGTGTGTTGTGTCGTCGCTTGAATGTTGAGTAAAAAGGAATCATAAGCAAAAGAAGAAGAAGAAGAAGCAAATAGTAACCAACAGCACAGCAAGTAGAAGACGGAGGAAAAGAGAAGAAGGAAGAAAAGAAAAAAGATACGAAACGAAGTCCCCGCGTGAGCCCGCGGATTCCAGGAAAGGAAGCACGACATCAAAAAACACTAACGTGTTAAAAGCGACGAACCCCACAAGCCAGCGAGCAGCACACGTGAGGGAGAGAGCGCGAGAACGAGATGCAAAAACCCTGAAGCGGTAAGTCATACAAGATGAGCGTACAGTGGGAGGGAGTGGATGGGAGGGGGTGGGTAGCCATCGTTCTCTTCAGCTCGCTCCTCTAGCGCGTTCTTGCGCGCTTGCACGCGGGACTCTGGTGATCGCGCTCGCAAGAACGTACGTCCTTTTTGGTATCCGTGCGAGCTTCGCTGTAACAGAGATGCCCCACCCCCCCCCCCCCCCCCCCGCCCCGGGTTTGGCTGCAGCCAGGAGGCGCGCGCTGTGGGGTTTTTTTTAGTGTCCACCAACCAGTGGGGTGATGGCGTTCTGTGTTTTCTGTTTTTTTTTTCTGTATATGCGAGCAGGAAGCTGCTCCAAAGGGAAGGTTGTGTGGCTGCTCGCTGATGGTTCGTTGCTCGCATGCTCAATGTGGGTATTGTGAGTGCGATTTTGATGCGAAAGGGAAGGTCGCGCATCAATGTGACAACAGAGATCGCCCGTCTGGGGCACGAGCTTGGAAGCCGCCGTGCTCTGCAAGGGCAGTCCATTCGCTGGGGGGTCCAATGCTCCGCTTTTATTCCACTGCAGCTATCTAGCAGATGCACGAAGGCTTCCGTTTTGATCCGTTGTCCGATGGCTCGTGTCGATTGAATTCGATCGCGGATCGCGATCTTGCGATATGCTGTGCGCGTGTGTGGATGTGTTAGTGCGTGCGTAGCGAGGGGGAAGTTATGGTACGATCATGCCTTGGATCTTGATGATGGTGACTTCACTGACTGTTCAGCGGTGATCGTATTTATTTGTGACTGAGCAGCACTCCGATCGATCGCAAAACGTCGTCGATCGAGCGAGTCTTGGGTCGCTTGGGGTTGTCATAAAAGCTTCGCAGGGTGTGCCAATGATGCGGAAAGAGCGCGATGACGATCGCGATCGCGCGTGCACCCCCCAGCCACCGGAGAAGAGAAGGGATTCCAAACAAAGATCATGCGAGACGGAGCAGGAGAGAAGGACAGAACGAGAGAGAGAGAGAGACAAGATCACAGGAGGATGCAGCACGGCAGGGCGCAGGGGATCGAGGGTTGGGATAAAAATAACCATATGTGGAGGAAGCGAGCTTCTCGCTCACCAATACCAATGATCCACACCTGACACCCATCATAAGCGTGTGTATGGACGGTCGCGATCGTCGCACAATTTGTGGATCCTGTCCGTGTGTCCGTGAGCAGTGAGCAACTATTGTGTGTATGAGGAAGAACATGAACGAAAGACGCGAGAGACAGAGAGAGAGAGAGAGAGACAGCCGGGAGTCAAACAGGACATGGCGAGCCGGGCAGCTGGAGCAGGATAGCATACGAATGGTGGCCGGAAAAAGGGAAAAAAACAAAACACAAAAATGCGCAACCACCAGCCGAACGAACGAACTGCGAGCAACATCTTAAGACGGGACCGGGCCAAGAGACATATCGAGACGATCGCGTGCGATCGTGCATCGCGTCGTGGTGGTGTTGGTGGTGGTGCACCAATACACCAAAACGCGTTTCCTGGCGGCATGTGGCCCGCGGCGATCGCTGCCAGAGCGGACGAGACGAGTCATCCGCGATATACAGAACGCAATAATCACAATAAATAATGGTATTGGGCAGGAGCGAGTAGATTGAAAAAGCGCCCGCTGATCGAAAATGTTGGGACATTTTCGACCATCAACACAGCGCGGTCGTTGGGTGGGCATGGGACTTTTTGGGGTAGATGGGGGCAGATTTTCTCCTCCTCCCACAAAACATATTACCGCAGATAAAGGTGCGAATGATGCGCACGATGGCCAAGCACCAGCATACGCGATGCGAAGCAGTGAGCAAAGGGAACAGCAAAACGCAGAGCGATCGAGTAGTGTTTTCTGGGGGGATAGACTTTGTGCTTTGGTCAGTCCTGGAGCTGCTTATCTTGTGCGACGAGTCGAATGCTGGTGACACTGGCTGGACCGATGGTCGAAGGTGGAGTAAGAAGAACCTAATGGGATGGAGAATGGGAGAAATGCTTCACGAGACTTTGTGACAAGAGCTCAGGTCAGGTTGAGATTCCAGCGTGTGCTTCATGGCAGTGGTCGCCTGTTTGGTGCTTCGTTTCTATCGCCCTAACCGTCCAATTTTGCTTCGATCTAGTAGGAGTGGAGTGTTGCTGGACTGTCGAATGTAATGCTCACAGTATGCTTTGGTTCGAATAGTAAGCTGTGAGTGCATTGAAGGCTTCTGAACAGTTCTTCCTTCCGAAACAGCATGTGTTAAGGACGAGTTTTCTGAAAGAATAACGCTTTGAAACAGATCTAGAGGCCTAACAATTAAGAAGAAGTATTTATAAAAGTGAGAAACATGAAGAACAAGTGTTTAAAAGAACTTTACAAGGAGTTGAAATCCCCAGAGTAAGGTAACTTTTCCCTTCATTTCATTCTTCATCAATCGCTTCCGCCCTTCAGAGGACTGAGTAATACGTAATCTAATTTAAATGTGATTGTGTGCTTCAATGCGTAGTGCTTATCAAATTCACTTGCCCTTTAATTCCCGGGGGCAAGTGTTGAAGGAAAATGATTACTCCCTGCTCGCTGTCGGTGTTGCCCACCTTGTGGAACAACAAAGTTCGTCCACTTGCGGGGCCCCACATTCAATGAAAGCCAGTGCTGTTTTGCACGATGCCCGTTGTATAATATTCCCCCCGAAGGAGGCTGCCTTTCGGTGAATCATGCGCGGCCACCACAGATCTCTTGTGGCCACAGATTCGCCTCCCTTCCCTCCCTCCCTTACCACGCGCGAATGGTAATGTAAGGTTGCCATGACTTCAGCGACTGCGACCGGCAAAACATCAATCTTCCTTCAGTCCAGCACGTCGCGATCCGGGGTGTGTGCGTAGCAGTGCGCAGCGAGTGCAAGCGAGAAAAAGAAAGATCACTTTTTGTGCACGGTCCGTCCAATGGTAACCAGGATTGACGACGCTGGTGGACGGTGGACGGTGGTGCTGCCTGTTATTATCCGGTGGACACATCGTGTGGATCGTTGCACTGCTTCCTGAAGAACTCGCAGCAGCCCCGCCGTATGTACACCATGTAGGGCGGTGTTGCTGCTGCTGTTGTTGTTATTATTGTTATTATTATTCCCCCTCGCCCGTCCCTTAATTGCAGTCCGAGCGCGAGGACAGTAAGGCCGCACTGCGCACGGAATCGCGCGCTGTGCTTGTACCGGAAGAGCTGCGAAAATGGCCACCGATGAAGGTTGTGGCACGGCTAGGCCTAGGCGCGAGAAGGTGGTCCGGTGCTCTGATAGAGCAGTCGAGTACGTCGGATCGGAATGGATGGCGGATCGTTCGCGATAAAAAGATTTACTGCGCTGGACGGCGCGGCGAAAGGTGGTGCGTAACGATTGGAGAGTGCAATCGAGGGAGGGTAGGGTGTCCGGCGGCGATGGCGTCCCAAAAACCAGTCGCTACCACCACCACCACCACCACCACCACCACCACGACGCATAACACAAAGTACAGGTTTTCAAGCGACGAAGCGGCAATTTTTGCGGCAGGAACGTTTCGCATCAGAATGTGTGCGAGAAGACCTGTTTTCAAAAGCCGGTCTAACGTGCACGTGACTTTGATGGGCAGCTGCTGCCCGGGGGGCCGATGACGGCGATGGTAACGATGACAACAACAACAACATCAACAAACGGTGCACAGAAATCCCCTCGGGGAGGGCGCGCGCATATCCGAGGGGATCGGTTTGGTTTGTCCATCATCTTGGGCATTTCCATGGTGACGTGCAAGTGTCACCAGGTTTTCCGTTAACTTTCGTCGATTGGCAGTCTGACTCAAGCAGTAAATATTTGCAAAAATCCCCGAAACACACTACGCGAGCGGTGTGGTTGTAGTTCGCGAGAATAACAACAACAACAGCAACAACAACAGACACATTTCGCACGTGCCTCCTAATTGCACAAAAACATCCGGAATATTGCGCCAGAAATGGACCCAAAAGTTGGATGCCCTGTTGCACAATCTTGGCTACGGAGTTTTGGGAGGGGGTTCGTCGCTTGAAAATTGTTGTTCAAGTCTTTTATATTCCAAGTCGCTCAAGCTGATGGAATGGTCATTTTGGGGGATTTTATTCACGATTTTAATAATATTAATTGATAATGCTTAACTTAGTAGCAAGTTTTGCTTTTATTGTATGCATTTTCTTATAAAATTACAGTTTTAGATACATATTAGTATCAAAACTTACCAGCAAAACACCGTACTGCTAAGGTTTTTTTTGCACAGTTCTGTAGAAAGCATTCGCCAGCCCCACAAGAACCGATCACTGATCGCAACTCTTGACGTTACTCCGTCACCAAAAAGGATCGATAGCGACCAGCCAGCTATCGTCCGATCATGGGAGTTTCATCTGCAGCGCGAGATAAATCATGCCAGTGGCAGAAGCACGATGGCATCCTAACGAACTGCAAGGGGAGGAGGTGGGAGGCGGTCCACTGTGGTCAAGAATTAATGGCCATGGTTCGCTGCGAGCGACAAACGAATACCACACAATCCACCGGTTGCACGCAACCAGCAGCAGCAGCAGCAGCATCAACGTCTTGGAAACTGTTAAACCAAAAGGGATGGTAGGGTGGGAAAGATCGATTGCACATGTGATTGGTTTCGGTGTTTTATTTTCGCTTTGTCTTCGCTCCTCCACTGGTATCTCTGCGCGCACCAACTAACGGAACAGCTCGTTGCATCGCGGATTGCCTATAGTGCTCGGTGCCGGTTTCCGAGGGCAGAGGACAGCAAATGCATCTTATCCGAGTTCCTCACGTCCTCGTTGTCGACATACTCGGTCGGCAATCGCAATGGTTGCCTGTTAGAGAGCTCAAGTCATGTCTGAGGCAACGCTGTCGCTGAAGCTACCGTCGCAACCGTTGGTTGGAGAACTGACAGAAAGGTCGACATGTCAGGTGACGGTGCCCTGGGGGGATGATTCTAATACTCCTTGCGATGCAGCGGTGGATGGCGCTATAACGACGGCCTACGACGCAACTACCGCGACTTTGCATAGGCTGACGGTGGAGAGGCTCATAGCGTTACCCGTTAATGATTTATTAAAGACGATTATTTCTCAATGACATCGACGCTGGTGTGTAGCATCGGGCTGGACGTGACACAGTTTTCAATTCAAGCGACAGAACTAATTGAACTCTTCTCACTCTCTCTCTCTCTCGTACACATGCTACACGGTTACGATACGATTCCACTTCAATTCAGACATTAAGTTATGCAAAAAAAGCTGAGAGAGAGTCTAGTTTTGTTGGAATGATTTCTTCAAAGGATCCTTCTCGCTCCTCTACTCATTAGAACGCCTCTTCTCGTCACGATCGCACCCGAGACACCAAAGGTTTCACGCGTCAGCTCCAGTGGTTGTCAACTTTCCTCCGCGATCGCATCCTCTCGCCACCGTTTAGATGGAAGTTCAAATCGTTCCTTCCACTTGCGCTCGCTAGTGTGCGCTCTCCCCTTCACCTTCTTGGCGATCGTTTGACGTTCAATCAACGTCATCCACACCCCGATGGTGGTAACCCGAACCCCCTCGAACCAAAGCGAACCATTTTTCGCCCACGCGAACCACGGCTTGGCTCCCGCTAGGCCCACTGCTGCTTATTGTATCCTTTCATCTCGATTCTGCTGGTGGTGATGACCGTTTTTGGACGGAGCCCGGGGACGATCCACAGTACCATCATCCGACCACGGAGTCTAGCGTTGCTGATCGGCGCGTCGCGATATGGTGCGCTCTCCATGAAGTCACGGCTAGTTTATGACTTCTAATTACTTCTCCACTTCACTCTGCGGGCACACACAGAGGCACACAAAGACGCACACACCGACGCACACGCTCGCACGGACGATCCTCCCTTGTGGCCGGGATCGTGCGGCCACACGAGGCTAAACAATTTCTCATTACCGAAGATTTATGGTAACTGCGGCGGTACCATCTCGTCTCGATTCCTTCCCCACCCCAGCCCACCCGCTGGGGAGTGTTTCCTTTTTTCGCATCCCGAACCGGGACACTAAGGGCACACACACATAGCATGGGGTTGTGTTGCGTGTGGCTGGCTGCGTCACCCCCCCTGCAGCAGCATGTGCTCCAGTTCTGCACGATCAACGCCATATCAGCGTCAATATCCCGTTGCAGTGGAGTGGAAATCGCTCTAACGGTTTCGCTCTAGTCCCAGGGAAGGACGAGGCGGGCGGACGGGCGGGCGGGTTGCTGCCCTCGCTGTGGCATTCGCGACATTCGCTCGGAGCTACACAGAAAGAGGTGTTCCAGTTTCATCGGCCCACCGACCGAACTTGGTGTCTTGATTGCGGCGCTATCCAAAAGGACAACGGGCCTTGCTCTAATGCGAACGGGGTCTTTGCTCCCGGGTCTGCACTGTTGCAGCTTCTGCTGCGCGTAATCAAGCCATCGGATCCGAGAATCCCTTCTCTGCGAGTGCGCGAAGGGTGGCGGGAAGTGAATCGTTTTACCAATTTCACTCCAACCAAGACGACGGCAGATCGGTGTGGCCGGGCTTTTTTGTTTGCATATTTTAAGCGCTGAATGTCTGAACCGATCGCACCGACCCTGTACGGTGCAATCAAGGTGTGTGCATCGCTCCCCCCTCCCCCCCCTCCCCCCTCCCTCCTTCTTGTCTGCTGCAGCAACTTGTTTTCCATTTGTTGGCCAAGTTATCTTTCGCCGCATTATTTGCTGTCGTTTCGTTGCGTCCGTTTTGCGGGAGGAAGGTTCGTTCTTTCTCTCTCTCTCTCTCTCTTAACCCGTTTACCCCCTTCGGTGTGTGTCCCATGTGGTGCTCCTGTGGGAGGAATTCGATCGCTTTTCACCTTCACCTTTTCCCCGCGC
>NC_064878.1:42366563-42386563 GCF_943734665.1 Anopheles aquasalis | reverse complement strand
CGAGTGACCTTTCTCATAAAGATAAATCCGAAACAAAAAAATAATACGGAACCATCGCAGTGGACCCCTGGGCATCTCATCGCACCGCTTGGCACTTTTTGGCATGTGACCTCCATCCATCGGTTGAGATGGTGCGACATTAAACATATTGTGTGGCGTGTCGCGTTTGTCAGCGGAAGACCCGGCGAGCGAACCCCATGAAGCTGTGGTCGTGCGGTCACCGTGGCGTGTGGGTGGTTGGATGGCGCAGATTAAAAGCGCGGTGCGAGTAAGACAAGAGAGCGAGCGAGACTGAGAGGGAGAAAGGGAGAAAAAAAAGACTTCCCCAAAAAATCAAGGAAAACAACTCCGAAATTCCCCGCAATAAAATAATCAAATCGAAAATTCCACCGCCAACCCTCTCGGCCTTTTTGCTTGGTGGTGAGATCGCCCAGCTAAGGGGACGACTGCGCGCGATGCTGCCGGACTGCTGCTGCGGCTGCTGCTGGCTGATGATGATGATCGTGTGGAGTAAAAATTTAAATTGCTAATCGCGCATCGTGCTGCTGCCACTCTTTAGCCTCGCTGTGCCTTATCCAAGAGGACGCACCATGCTGCTGTGGCGCTTGTTAGTCTTCGTGCCGCAACTGTGGAAAGATTTTGGGGGTTTTTACCTTATTTTGTATGATTTTATGGTCAGTGGAGTGGAGCCTATCTTGGTTTGGGATTTGTTTTGTTGTCTTGTTGTGACCGCGAGACGCAGACTCCGAGGCGCACCAAATTGGAACCCATTGGAGCTGTGATGGTGGCAGTGTTAGTTTGGCCGATCGCTGTCGTCGAAAGTTGGCTCGACAGTTCGCTGCTCCGCTGTTGCCATGTGCGTGAAGATTCATAAAAGTCGAAAGAGGGTCCGATCGTAAATTTTTATCAACTTTGCAAGCGAAATCAGGAACGCCAGGAGCCTCAAAGGAGGACAGGAGAATTGGGGGAAGGCTGTTAAGATTCTTTGTTGCTAAAACGCTCTCCTTCTCCAGGTGGCGGCTGCAGACCGTGATCGACTTCCCCCTCCGGTGTAGATTTAATGCGGCGATTTTCTATCCTTGGCCTAGACCTCGACACACGAGGCCATCCCTCGATCGATACCAGGGCTATTAGCTTAAAGTACAATCGGATTGCTGTAGCGCGTTTGATGTAGAGAGGTGCCAGCACGGATAACAAATGGTCATCATTTTGATGGGGGGGCTTCTGGGGTTTTCGAAGGGGGAGCATTGGTTTCGGTCGTTTCTTCGCGCTTCACGCTACCCGAAATGGTAAAACAAGCTAAATCAAACATTAATTTCTTTAACACTTCCCATCGGATGGTTGGATAAAATCTCAGCTTTCCGTTTGAAGAAGCACAGTTGATACGATGGTGTGTCGTGTGTTTACTTTTCTAAAAAAAAACAAAAAAACCAAAAACTTCCTCCCCCCACCGAAAAAAGAAGGAAAAAACGGGGAGACAGAGTCCATTCATACGATGCATTACAAAAAGTCGGTAAACAGAAGTCACGCCCGATGTTGCGTAGCGTAGTGGTGGTGGATTTGTTTACAATTTCGAGAAAACGGCACCGGGGTTCAATTACCTGGCAGCAAATATTGTCCATCCGGTTTCTTGGGGTGGGAGGAGGAGGCTTGGGACCGTTTGGGGCCGATGCGCGCGTAACCAATTCGGTGGGAAGCGAGTGTGTTGACTGTGTCCATGGTGTGGAACTTCACTTCAGCGATCTTTTCGTGTTTGTTGTGTTCGACCGAGGATCGTCCGAGTATTGAATGAATCCCATGAAGGGTTCGCTCGCTGTGTTTTATGATATTTCGTTGCAACCCAGTGGAAGCAATGGAGAAAACTTTATTTTCTCACAATTACCCAGCATCGGCCTGGGGTACAGATGGCCATCCAGGCTTCGCTGTGGAGCCCCTTCCTTTCCTGTGTGGTAAGGATACCGCTGCCGCTGCTGCTGCTGCTTATCGTGCACAAGAGATCCTCGCGAATAGAGGCAATTACCAATCATTAATCACGGCACAATAAAGGTTAGCCAGAGCCAGGCCAGCGTGCCTGCGGGTGTGCTGTTCCCTTGCCAAGTTAATTCCATTTAATGGGCTCTGCGGTATGAAAAATTGCGAACAACGCCTCTCCCTGTTTTGTCGGGATCGGTTTTTGATCGGGATCAGTTTTTGTTTGCTCTCTTCTATAGCGCAACCCGCTTTTCTCACCCTACAACGATCGTTTCCGATCGTATCCGAATAAAAACATGGCCAACCATACGATCACAGCGTTCCCACTGTGAGGTGCGATGACAAAAAATGCGGGAGAAAAAAAAGAAAAATAATAAAACGCTCCTCATGACGTAATCTAATCCCTCCTCTGCTTCGGTTGTTGGTTGTTTATGGTGGCTCTGTTGCTTTCGAGTGACATCGGGGGCTCATCTGTCGTGGCAGAAAAGAGGGGTCCGAGTCGAAGACACTCCGATCACAAATGTCACCCGGAGAAGAGATGATGATCGCGCAGCATCGACGATTCGACAATGATTGTGCGTCGATCGTCATCCACTTCGATCGTACCCAGCAGTGGAAAGAGGATCGCATCGCTTAAGGGGTAACGAAAGGGAAGGAACGGAAAACGGAAAGCTAGCATGGGATAGCGCAGGAGAGGCATTCGGGGTTGATTAGATCAATTAGGAGGCTGAGTCAATATTGAAAGTACGATAATTAGTTCCTTCCATTCTTTCATTCCCCTTTTCTTTCGATCTTTCGTGTTTCGTTGATCTTCGGCCTACTTCACGGCACAGCAAACACACATACATACATGCACACATACAGTTGAGTGGGAAATCGTCACCGAGTCGAAGGCCAAAAGATGCATTTTGCGTTGGAAATGTATTTTTTTTTCTTCTCTCTGCTGCTGCTGCTAAAACCACGATTCGTTAGCCAATCGAAGTGCTTAACAGTGGCGGGTGGAATGCGGGCTTTTCGTCGTTTATTAATTATAAACCACGCTGGTCCTCCCGGTGTGTGAGTGATCATTCTAATCGTTCACTCCTGATACCGGCCACTCTCGCTCGCTCGCTCGGGTCCGAAAAGTCCGCCTCGAGGTTTCGAACCAAATAAGACGACGACGATGTGGACGGTCTAGCCTTTTTTCGTTTGATTTTTATGGCGGGCAGTTGAGAGGGAACAAAATTTGAATAAATTTCCAATTAGGCAACGGAGATAAAGTCAGATTTTCTACCTCCTCATCCTCCACCGACGTCCTCTCGTGCACCTTTGACTCTTCTTCATGCGAATCGTCGCATCGCCGTGTTCGTCGCTTGTTCACCGACCAAGTCGAGCGTTATAAAAAAGTTCGATCGAGAGAGTGTCATCGTTGCACGATTGAGCGTGATCGGGGCGCATACGACGCAGAAATATGTTAAAATGGAAATACAGAGAGAGAGAAAAAAAAAGTGGAATAGTTAAACCGAAAGGCCAGATAATGGCGTGGAATGAGCTAAAAGCGAGCCACGGTGCAAGGTGGCGGGAGTGCGCCGGGCGACTGTGAATTTATAATCTGGACACCAGAAACCCTCGCGAGATCACCTGCAGATGTTTTCCATAATGTTTGCGTACAAATCAGAAGCGGAATGGCCTTTTTTGTGTGTCCGGATCCGATGGCGTTTCTGAAAGCGGAAAAAAATATTAATGCAATGATTTGTGTGAGCATTATTTATCATCTTCATCGAGAGGGCACGCTGATCTGCGCTGGAATTATTCTAATCGTTCTTATCACTGCGGTCCGTGCTGTGGCGATCAGTTTCATATTTATGGTGAGCTGGGGATTTCTGTGCCATTTTCGTGGTAGAAGAGCTGATCGTCGCAAGAGCATTTTAATATTAAGTTTTTTTTTGTTTACTGTTTATTCCGTTTGACTTATGTATCGTTATTGAGAAACGTGTGTTGTGTCGTGCGGCCAACGAGAGGCCGCAATCGATCGTAGGCGAGCGACATTCGCTTCGAGAAACAAACGACCTCCGAAGAGGTATCAATTGATCATGAGATTGTCAGACTAACACAGATTACGGGCAGGTGTCGTCGTGGGCCGAGAGGAGAGGAGAGTCTCGCGTTGAAGGAACATGTGGGTTAGTGGTGGAGGTAATCCTCTGGTCCGCTGGTTGTGAGCATGCGTGTGAACGCCATTGCCGTATCCGAAGTTGAAATGCCTTCCGGTGATCCGGTCGATCGGATGACGGTGTTCTAGGCGTCTGGTGTCGCGTTATTTTTAGCTTCGCCTTTTTTATTGCCTTTTAATTCAAAATCCCTGTTCAAAAATGTCCATTTTACGGCTTATGGTCGGTTTATGGAAAAGGGCCATTTTGGGACGGGCCATTATCTTTTATCTTTACAAATTAACGACCTTTGGAGCTGTGTACTGCTAGCAACTGTCTGTGCCAACAACGTAATGTAAACAAAACGAGTTTAATAAAACTCTTTTAACAGCAGACTGTTTGATAAAACACCATGTTAATCGTAAATATTATGTTTAAACGTATCTCGTTTGCATTCAATGACGCATCATTTAATATGCGTCTGCATACTATCAATTGGCTTTGTTGCGTTCTTGCGAAGGCCTTCAGTTAGTTCCGTTGCGACTACTAGCTAGTGCAGCAACTGCGTAGTATTTCGTATAGTTAGGTGGAATGAAGGTGGAATCATCAGCTATTGATAAACAATTCTTCATCATTCTGGTTGATCGATTAAGCAATAATTTTATTAATTGAAGATCAATATGGACTTGAATGCAGAAATCGATGAATTCATAGTTTAAACAATTTGCTCCAATGTAAAGAACACATTTGCACGAAAAATCGGTATGATAGCAGCAACAGCACATTCCTCTAGTTGACCTACATTATCAATGCTTCGTTTTAGAATACAAAAATACGTTGATCTCATTCCAAAAGGTTTTTTCACCAAAAAGTCGCACCATTTTGCTGATTTCGGAACGAAGACAAATGTCCTTTAACAAAATTATCCTTCCGTTGCCTTTGCTATCGCCGAAATCGGTTGGAAGCCTGTGTTGAATGTAACAACTATGTTTTCCCAACGATAACGGGTGTTGCATTTTGCCCACGGCCGCTCCTCACTCAGGCCCTTTCTGACCGGAGCCGGTCGAAGTTTGGCCAGCGGGGCTTTTTGTTCGCCTGCCGGGAAGCGATGATGATGAGGAATAAAATCCATTATTCCCAAGAAAGGTTGCATCATAATGGGTACTCCGGTGCGCGCGAGATGAGAATCGGGAGGGGGAAGGCGGTTAAAAATGCAGAAGATAACGCGAAACAAAACAACAACACCCAGCAAGCAAGCGAGCGAGCAAGCATAAAAAAAGCCGTATTCGAAACATTACGGTCCCCCGCTCCTCCTCCTCCTTCGACGATCGATCCTCACGAGCACCACTTGTGCTCTCTGACCGACCGACCGACCGACCGCGCTTCCACTTGATTGCTCTTTTTGATTTTTGAAGTGGGCATGTAATTTTAATAAATTGTTTCCCGCACCACCACCACCACCACTACCGGGGCTCACTTTCTTCACTTTACGTGACGCTCTCTCTCTCTCTCTCTATCTCTCCACCAAAAACAATGGCGGTTGGGCTCGAGATCGCCGGATGAAGAGATACAAGAACGACTCCACCGTCGGAGCCCTACACGTCTCGCGCTACGCACGCACCCCTTTTTCGTCGGGGAAGAATGGGAAATTCAAAAGTTCAGTCACCACGAAGTGCGCACATACGACGGCGCGGCGACGGATAACAACGTCGCCGACCATCGACACACACCAGCAGACAGCTCCTTCAGAGTGACCCCATGAGCTGTACATCTTGGCTTCGTTATCCCATTAATCTTCCATCGGAGCGGCGGCGGCGGCTGCGGCGGCAGGCCGTTTTGGAAGTTTCCTTCTTCTTGTTTCGCTCCCCCCGAAAAACATCTTCCTTTTTCTTTCTTCTTCTTTTTTTGATTGCCCTGTGCTGCTTCATCGCCCATCATCATCATCATCATCATCATCATCGTCATCATGGATGCTGGTAGGCTGGGGAGGGGACAGTCATTGCGTGGCCATCATTGCACATTGTCCGTGCACAAGGCGCCCCACCACCCGGGAGGAGTCGAGAAAAGGATGTAAAGCGCTGTAAGCTGTGTTCCTGTGGTAACGGTTTTCGGGCGGGTTTTTGGGGGGAGATTTAAAGTGTGTGCAGTTGTGCACCTCCCCTCAATCCCACCGGTCGATCCGAACATCCTTTTGCGTGCTTTCGTTCCGTTTTTCAACTACATTTCAGCTCCAAGTTCCTTGGTGCGAGGAGCAGCTGAAACTTCGGGGGGGTTTTGGGTGAAATTCCCACACAATGGACTCCGAGAGTCGAGTCAAGATCGCGCTATCGCGTGTCGTTTGTGCATTGAAGGAGAAATTAAAGTAAAAGACAGAGGTTCCACAGAGCGCCAGGAACGGTGGCGGCAGGGAGGAGGATGCATAAAAGATTAATTCAATATTTTACATTAAAAAGCCACGCAAGGGCGCCCGGGAATCGGCAGGGGGAGGACGGGGAGGAGAAGTTTGCGGCCATGATGCAGATGATTCACATAAAAACACTCAAGTGATAAATCTTTCGATTCATTAGCAAGCGCAGATTGTGAGAGAAAGTGTTTCACGTGTCCGTGGATGTCCTCGAGATGTCCAGGCTCCAGGTTCAGGACCCCCTTTTCATCCATCGATGGCATATGTGTGTGTTCGTGCTCCGCATTTGGCAGCGGATGTCGGTTCCAAGGGTTGGCTTCATGGTCGCTCAACACGCGACACGACTTGCATTCGTGGAAACCGGCAACGATTAACCGGCCCAGTGCCAGAGAGTGGCCACAGCGTTGTACTCCTCCTACTAGGACCAAAAGACAAAGAAGGATCGCCCCGCATGCTGACCTCATTTCGGGAACGAGACGGTTTTTTTTTCGGGATTTCTCTGCGGCACCTTCATGCTCCTGGCATGATTTTGCCCTTAAAAGGGGCTCCACCTTTCCTCCATTCAGACCGATCCAGACAATGTCGGTTCAAGGGGTGGTGAGCTGCCGAAGGATCATTAAATTCATCAAGAGTGAGAACGAGAAAGAGAGAGAGAGAGAGAGAGAGAGAGAGAGAGAGCGAGAGAGAGAGAGAGAGAGACGATGCTCTTCACCCTTTTCAGGAGCAACCCCGTCTTGGCGGTAAATGGCGTCCACTTTTTCTCCTCCTTCCCACTTTTGGACATCCGCATAGCCAGTGTGTATGCCTCGGCCGTGGAGTAATTTCTGCTGCAAGTGAAACAATGCAGCTCATTGTGCTGGACAGGGAGCGAGCGAAGGAGTGAGCCTGTCGGTAATTTGGTGGCGATCGTTTGGAAGATCGCCAGAGAGATCGGTTGGTTGGTTGTTCGGTGGCCATAAAAGGAAGGCTTCGATGTTTCGGAAAACAGGGATCTCTAGGGAAGGGGAGAGAATCTGGAAAAAAACGAACACCGAACCGATTGGTGGGAAAGTAAGGAAAATAAAGGGCAATTATTACATAAAACTCCAACCAACACTTTTGGCTGGATGCTGGAGGATGCAAGTGAAGCGAGTGAAGCATTTCCTGAGAATAAGAACAGTCTTTTCCACGCCAAGCAATGACGATTCTGGAGCTTCATGATACCGACAATTACTGTTTGTAGCTGGATGCGCTGATGATTCAGTTTGTACCCAGTTGTTTCAAGTCACGAGCTCTTTCTGTCGAATTAAAATTTCTCCAACCGGGTTTTGCACTCCGGCAAAACAAGGATCATTACCACACCGACTCAGGGGGTGAGGCGATCAGTTGATCGTCTCAAAACCATACCTTTGAAGCGACAAAAAAAATTACGCAAAAAAGCTCGACTGATCAATGGGTCTGCAATGAGTCATTAGTTTCGGCAAAACCGAAATCCGATGCGACCTTCGATTTCCTTCGGGCGGGCGGGTAGCACTGTGTTTATTTTGCTTCCGCTTGGTGCTCGCTCTGAAACACCTGTTGGCGGTCGTAAAGCCCTTCTCTTCGCTTTCTGGCTTTCCGCACGGGTGCCGGGACCAAAATCAGCCGAGATCAATTATCGTAATGATCGCCACTGGTCAGTGCCGGTGATCGTAAGGTGCCCGATCGTGATCTCATTCAATCCGCGAGTGCGCGCCTTCTACCGTCATCACCATCACGCCGCCTGTTGGCCACTACGTGTGCGCGCGCGAATGAATTCCACATCTTCTAAAACTCCCCATCCCCCTCTCGGTTTTCGGACGAGCACGTGATCGGTGGTGAGCACGTTTGTCTGGCGTCGCCGGGCTGCGGCCGGTCTGTTGCGACGCGTCTGGTGAGCGAGCCGCCACTTCCTAATTGGTGTGCCCGCCGTTCTCCAACCGGCCGCTATATGCTATTGTGGTGCGCGATGATTAGACTTTTCTTGGCGAGCTTTAATCATGATCCGCTTCCTTGTTTGGCGAGTGAATAGTTTGTTTCTTTCGGGGCGATAGAAGATGAAAATGTTGTTGAGGGGAAGGAGGAGACTGGGAGGGTGCCAAGGGGTGGTTAATAATGTGGCGAATGGATGCTGCGGTCGTCGTGTACACACATACACGAGGGTACTTGTGTGCTGTGTGTTTAGATGAAAGTGTTGTGTTGCAATAAATACAGCCCGATAATAGGTAGTTAGCCCGGGTGGATGGGGATTTGTTAGCCAATCTTCATCAATGTTATGTAGCGAACACGGAAGCCTTTATTCTAGTGGAAATTTTTATTGGATGGAAATTTTATGTTCTTGATAGAAAGGATATTCGCAAAGTGTTGTGAATTGATGCGGTAACCTTCTTCATCTTTTATCTTCATCTTTTAATGCCTTCTTCATCTATAAGCTGTTTGCTTTGTTAAATTCCTTGTTGTATTCGTCTGATAGAACTAGTAATGACTCTTAGTCGAAGTGCTTGTATAAAATACATGATCTTGTTTGCCAACGAATTTGGCAAATTTGTTACTTAAATGCGATTTCCATGTATTAAGTTGCAATAGTTCTATTCCTCTGAACAAATATCCTCATCCTTCTCTTTATAATATGTACTTTGTGTGCAAACATGATAAAATTCTACGAATTTTACAAGAATGTAGATCTAAAACTAGGCTGCCAGTGATCATGCCCTCACTCAGCTATAATTAACCATCATGACGTGTTCTATTTGAGTTTTTGAAGCATGATCGTTAGACACAAAGCTCTTAAAATACACAGCAAACAAAGCGCTGAGCACTAATGACGCAAGAATGATCATTTGTTTTGGTAACGATCATTGTCGATCATGATGGAATACCGCACCACAGAACGGTAACCGGTGCTGCCATCTGGTGGCCATTCTCGGGCGCACGATCGCGACCGCGCCCTCGCTTCTCGCCCCCAAAAACCCGTTAGCTGAGTGACAGGTTACGGTCGTGGCCGGCGATCATCATCGCGTCATCAGCTGATCGGTCGGCACGATCCGCGCGGAGAGAGAGAGAGAGAGAGAGTTCGGAAGCCGCTAAAACCGGCCGGAACGGCCATGTGCGCCCCCGGTCCGTGACCGATCGGAAAGGGTCGCCCTGGACCCGGTGAACCGGCTTTTTGTGTGTTTTCAGTGGCGGTGGCGCTGGCGTCGATTTGAACCGGTCGGATTCGATTGGTGCGGTGCGGCTCCGTGGGCAAGTTCGCGCGGGGCTTCGCGCGCGCGCTCGCGGACGATGTGCGCCAAACCTGTTTTCCATATGGTGTGGAGCCCACCAAACGGCTCTAAGGTCCCCTCCGGGCCCGAGGGGGAGGACAGCGGGGTTTGTTTTGTCTGCGACCCGGCTCGGAGGGGCCGGTTTGGTTACGCCGACGACGACCTGGCGGTGGAGTCGGTAGTCGGCATGGCAGTCAGTCAGGTTTAGAAGTTGGCGCTCTCATTGTGTTTGGCGCACATGCTGCTCCTGATGGCGATGGTGCGCGGCTGACTGGCAGACGCTGAAGCGTCGAAGCCGTTGTTCCGGTTCGGTGGCGCTAAGCAGCAGCAGTAGGAGGACGAACCGACTGCCCTGGTCGGGTGGCCGGCCGGCGAATTACCGGTATTACCGGACTCTGTGACTTACGGGTTTTTTTTTGTTTCCCGTTTTTTTCGCGCGGTGCGTGACGCAGCGTGCGCGTGAGTCAGCGAGTAAGGTAGGGAATTCCCTCCCCAAAAAATTAGAATTGATACCTCACGATCGTTTGTGTGTGCTTTTTCAATATTTCGGGAACCAATTTCAATCACCGTACCGTTGCTCATTGATGTGCGGTGACTGATCGTTGAAAAGGGGAGTGTGGCATTGAGTAACGATGCCGATGCAGTCCTTGGTACACTCGTGGGTCACCAGAAGCCCAACAGGTTGCATTTCGTCTCCGCTTTTTGCCGCCTCGCAAACCGCAGACCTCGAGTTCTGAGCCGGTGAAGTGATTGATTTCGCTTGGCACGACGAACTCTCCCTTTGATCAATCTGTTGCTGCTGATCAGTGTTTGTTGCTGGTAGCAATCCGATGCGGACAGGGAACCATGGAGAACCGATCGATCGATACGAAAGATGCACAATTAATGCACTGCTTGGTTGCAGTAGTAAGATTTCCTTCACTTAAACGAGACACCGAGAAATGTGAGCTTCGTATCAATGTTGCCACCTGTAACTGATCGGTTTGGGTGGAGGACATGCTGTGGTTTGGCTTTTCGGTGGCCGCGCCTCGCTGGCCTTCGCTTCAAGTTTTTTGCTGATTTTTTTTTTAGGCCAGCCGAGTTCTCGAGCACCGAGTCTTGGTTGCAGTTTTGTATCCGATTTCATCCTTTCCGAAATTAGGGGTCGAACTTACGCGAGAGTAGTTCAAGGAGAATCGGTATCGGTAGCGCGTCCAACTCCGTAAAAGGATTGAAATAGATTCAAGTGCGAGGATTTCGGTTAGCAAAAATCAGACGAAATTTACACGGGAGCAGTGTTGTCACTTTACCAGTGCCAAACACGAGGTAAATATTATCTCGCGGCAGTCACTCCGCGATGGCCACGTAATTAATCTATTTCACTTGCATTGGCGGCGAAGGCACGATCTTTCCACGATCGATGCTCGGTTGGCTGCTTGGCACTGCACTTTTCGTGTCACGGTTCGCTCTATTGGCAACCCCCTTCGGGATGATATATTGCCCTATTGATGTCCCTGACAGTGGTGATGCCCACAACGCTGCGCTGTTGCTTGCTGGTGCCGCTGCTGCTGGTGCTGCCGGATGATGTATCGTGGCGGCTGTTTGCGGCAGCTACAGAGCTGAGAGTTTGTCCAATTAATACGCTCCCCAGCGACGGCGACACCGTGTATTGCGCATCAACGTTGCCGCGAAGCTGCGAGCGGTGATCAATCTGAAGTATCTGCCTGCGAACGTTTACATAATCATCGGTTTATTACTTTTTAACAAATAATTGGACCCAGCAGCAGCTCCAGGAGATGCACGCGATCGAACACGCCTGGCGGGACGGTAGATAATTGTGGCATAACCGCTTCCTTACTGCCTCAAATAGTGGCACAGTGCACAGGTGTGCATTAAGTGTACGTAATAGAGGCTCTCTCTCTCTGGAATGGTGGGAGTGCCGTGGTTTATTGTGGTGTCAGCTAAACGTTCTAATTCCCCGGCCAATAAGACAATATGCGTTACAGGCTATTGATGTGCCAGCCACATGAGAGGGTTCAATGGTGAAGGGATTTCTGTGCAAACGGCTTTTGTCTGCCGTTGTGGTAGACCATAATCATCTCGATCATGGTTGTATTTTGAACCCACAGTTCAATGATTGGATGTGGTTTTTCGAATGCCCATTAGGGATTGGTGAACGGTTGCTGTTATTGATCTTCTGGGCTCCAGCTACTCGAGTTGAAATAGATGACTCCTTCTAGTGTTTGGATTATAATGTAGGTGACATCCATTCTAATATCACAACATCTTTCGATGACCTGTAGGCATATACGCCCTGTTAAAGGTTACGCATGGTGCAGCACAGAATTATTAGAAACATAAAAACATTACAAGGACTTACGAACAGCAGTGAATTTTGCTACCATAAATCGATTCGAATGGAATATCTTTCATTGCTTTTTTTCTCTAATAAAAGATTAAGCTAACAGCCGAAATGTAATGATAATGTTAGTTTGGTGATTAATATTATGATTTCAAACATATTTAAGGATTGGTTGAGGAATTGCCTCTTGGATGGCATATTTCAACTCAACTGGATTTTATCGCAGCTTTGATAAACATATTTTACAAGCAAGGCATTACATCAATATAAGATGAATAAAAAATAAACATAAATTATTAGAACGCGATGTCCATTCAAAGGACATAAGTAATTCGGATGCTCAATATTGTAACATACCAGAATACCTTCAACGAGGTGCTGCATGATTGGGAAACTAGTTTGAGTTGCATTTAAGCATATAAAAGTAATTTAAATATTTGCCCTTAAATTGATGGTAGGTTGCAAAAAGAACACTTTTCAGTCCCTTCTGTTCATTATCATTTTTGATTCGATTATTAAATGAAAGATTTTTTTCATTTTATTAACCAATCCATCACCTTTTACCATGCTTATCACAAGAAAACCATCTCTCTCTTCGAAATGCATCCAGGCCCATTCGGCTCTTTCAAGCGACCCTGCACATGTACGATTAGGTAAAACTCTGCATTGAGCCAACGAAGGCCCCCACACCACAAACATGCCAGACATGACATGGCCGCTCGGACGTACATACTTTTTTGTTAGTGAGTTCTCCTGCATTTAACAAACTATTGCACTTTAAGTGCCCGGAACGTCAGACAGCCCACTTACATTTGATTTACAAGACAACTAACGATGAACGCGCGTTGTAGTTGAACCGATCCAACCCCTCTCTAACGCTTGTTTGTAAGTTTACTCCTACACTGCCCACCCGGCGCCCTGTGTCGTCCGTGCTGCACCGTGTACATGCTCGCGCGATCGCTCGAGACTCGTCGTCGTATACCATAAGCGTCCAGGGAGAAAGGAGGAACGTTAAGCCGGGGATAGAGTGGAGTGAAGGATGCAGGATACATGGATCGAGGATTCGGGTTGTAGTTGTAATTGAAAGATTACTGCCGCATGATAGTGCGCCAGCATCCAGCCACGACTTGGACCTGATCGTTTGCAAACCTGCATGCTGGCTGCCTGTTTCTGTTGCTGCTGCTGCTGCTGCTGCTGCTTATGCTATAGCCCTGTGTATGTGTTCGTTGTGCGGTGGATGTTTTGATAAAATTATGAAAAACCCATACGCATACGCAAACGGCGCGCGAAATCGGCCGCGCTTGTACGATCGAAGAACCGCCAAACGTTCGATCGATCGTTCCTCCCCGAGTTCGATGTCGATGTCTCGGCCTTAGGTTGATGGGTTGGCTGGGTCCAGGGAGCGAACGGAGGTCAAAAAGGGCCAGCAGTGGACGGGCGCGAGGGGTCCGCGAAACATGGTTGTTCACTTTATTGCCGCAATGAGTTGTTTGATTGAGTTTAAGCGCTGGCGGCGGCCAATGTCCGTCCCTCGGACCGATTGTGGAGTGCCGATGCTCCGCGTGCTCCGTGTGCTTCCCCCTCTCTTCCATTCGGACAGGGAGAGACAACCCTAACGGAGCTTAAAAATGCAACGAAGATTGGAAAGAGCTTGCCATCTTGAATGAGGGATGAATGCAGAAACAGCAACGCAAACGGCGCTCTCCGTCCGCCGGAGTGTCCGCTGCGAATCCTGCCTCGCTAGGTGGGTTACAATGTTCCGACGCGCGGTCGGAATGGCGGGATTAAAATGGCAGCGAAAGAAGGATTAGACACATTCGCCAGCCCGCTTGGAGAAGTGCTCGGCGGAGATAAAACAATCATTTTCGGAATCCAGCTTAAGAAGGGGAGCCACGAGAGAGAGAGAGAGAGAGAGAGAGAGAGAAAAGACCCTTAAGGACAGACAGGGTCCCCTCCCTTTCCGGAGGTTCCTCTCTAGAGATGGGCAAGTGAACTCCATTAGCCCGGGCTGCTTGGATGGAGCTGCTGCTCGGCCGGCCACTCGCGCAAGTTAAGATATCTTCCCCAACCCTGACCTCGCCTCTCGTCTACACTTTTTGCCCAGTTTTTTCTCTGCAACTTGACGTCGCGGCACATTTTCTGAGTAGGCAGTCCACTGGCGGCACTGATAGCATCATAGTATGCCCTCCCCCCCCCCCCCCCTCTTTAAATGCTTTGTAGTTTCTCCCGGGGGTCTGGTTTGGTCCGGAGGAACCAGCAAATCCCTCTTCGGACAAGCTGCTCGCGGTTTCGCTATCTTCAATCGACTTCCGTATAAGGGGATGAATGGAATCGTTGTGTCTGTGTGGTTTGAGAAAGAGGCGACCAACAACAACATGATGATGAGGGAAAGAGTCCTCCATTCCGTCCGGCAATGTTTGGCGTGTGTACTTGCCGTGATTAAATATGGTGTAATCGGATTGCACCGCACCTATTATGCTCCATGGCTGGCTGGCTGGCTGGCTGGCTGGTCGGTGGACTGCCTGCCAGACTCGTTGCATTATTTATCTTCCTTTCGCGGAAGAGCTGGAATTGAGTTTTGATCGGGCCTGGGCCGGTCGGGATGGCCATGGTTGCGGATCGCCTGCTGCTGGTTTAATCTTGAACGGTTTCGTCAAATTGTTTTATGACTTCTCAATCGTTGGCTTCCTCACTTGGGGATAGCATGATGGATCTCCCTCCCCCCCTATCAGCCGTGGATTGCTGTGATGTTTACTTCTTTTTTTTCTTTTTCTGTTAAACTGTTAAACACGCGATCGACCAGTAAAAAAAAAAGGATGGCGGAAAAACGGTTGTGATCGACGACATAAAAACGACGCCGATGCGCGCGCGAGAGATGAAAGCACTCGACAACGCCAGTACCTTTAGTATCGTCCACTGTGAAGAGAGAGAGAGAGCGCCGAGAGTCGTTCGCGTAGGCGCTCGAGGGGTGATTAACACCAATCGAAATAACTTATGACACATGGCGGTCCCGCCATTTTCGCGTGGCAGCTCTCGCGATGGCGTCATAAATTTAATGCGTTATTCGTTCAATTATTTCGCCGCCGCCGCTGCCGTTGCCGTTGCTGCTGCCACAGCGCCTGTGAAACCCACCAAAAAGCAGCTGGAAGAAGGAGAAGACGGTCGCCAGGACCAATTTGTGCGAGCCATTTCCATAATTTACACCCCATCCATCCAGCGCACACATGCTGAGCTGAGCGCCTTCTCGCTTGTGTCCCCGTACAGTGATCAGTTACAAGGTGGAGTGTTGGATCGTGCGCGACAGAGGGACACAGGGAGAGAGAGAGAGAGAGAGAGCGTGAGGTGACTTGCAATGTTAGATCGATAGTGGCTCGATACGATCGTATGCTCACCATGCGCCAACCCAATTAATTCTGTTTGTCATAAAGTTTTGAAAAGATATCCCTCCTTCCTTTTCTTTGTTTTATGCCCTCTCGCTGATGCCTTCCTCGTGCCAGTCAATAATAATTGATGATCGAATGTATATCCTAGCACTCCAGGGGTGCTAGCTGTTGTGCTTGTGTCCTGATTCCAAATTAATTTTAATTAGCGCCAACCACGAGTGCTCCTTTGCTTGCACGGCTTGACGGCTTTATTCGTTCGGCTTTATTGGCAAAAGATTTAAAGGATCGCGAGTGCAAAGCCACTTGATGAGAGCACGTGCGCGGCAGGTCCTCCGGGTGGGGGTTAAAGGTAATTGTGGGCCGGCGAGTGACACATAAAATTTGGCTCATTATGGCCGCGCCAGAGACCCGAGCCGAATGTGAGCGCAAGGCAATAATTGAATCGGCCGTGCGAGGAGACGAGGGCACTCTTTATGAAATGTCGTAACGAATCGGCCACCGATCGAAGCGCTCGGACCGATCTGGTCGCTCGGTGTCACCCCGGCTCGGAGTCGGATAACGGATCAACGGATGAGGGGGGATAACAGCGGTCGCATCGTAGCCCCTTACCATGCCAGATCGTAATCTCGCGCACTCAACGGCAGTAAATGTCAGCGCGCGCGCGCGCGCGTGGGAGTGAGTTGGGTTGAAAAATGGCTGCCGCCAGAGTGTCCGCTAGCCAGGTGATTATTGCCTTCGATTTGGCTGCGAACCGATTGGAAGCTCCGTTGTAGCTCTCTCTCTCTGTCGGCAACCTCATCCAAGTGCGATCCAACTCAAGGTTTCTCATTTTTATGCGAAAAACATTTCGCGTGGTCCCCATCATGCCGTCGCTGCTGTCACGGGGATCGTTAAGCAGAGAGGCGAGATGCAGGAGAGATGCTGGTGAGGTGCAAGGTGCTTGTGCTCGATTCCGGAGCGGAGGAGAAATTTATGAGATCGTTCCCGCCGGAATGGTAGACACGCCGAGTGTGGCGGTGTATCCGCTTGCATTACCGCTGACCGCTTATATTCCGTTTGATCGTTTCCGGATCGCTTCGCAACAAAGCAAGGGAGAAGGCAGAGCAGGAGGGATTGAATATGTTGAAAGTTTGTACCAAAAATTGCATCAACCACTTTGGCGATCCCTGGGGGAGGGGGGGGGGGGATTAGAGCTCTACAATGTGCACGGGAATGGCGGGACTGAAACCGATAAATGGTCAGCTCCGATGGACCGATCTCGATCGTGTAGTGGCCGCGAGTGTGTGCGCGGTGTAATCAAATTTGTCGTTAGCTGTAAATTCCATCCATATCTACCTCACGCTCTCTTTCTCTCTCTCTCTCTCTCTATGGCGTTCTGTGTTATTTTCCATTTTAACGAGAACCATTCGACGATCTGCTACACGAATATCATGTTACCTACCGTACGCCAGCTCTCCAGGTCACAGTCTTCTGTTCTGCACTTCTACTCTCCTCTTTATGGCCACGGAGTCGTTGTAGAATGTGTCTTGTTGTCGGTCGGTCGTTCGGTTGGTGGTGGCAGCCACGCCACGCCATCTTCCCACGTTCAATCGATGTTCATTCCGGAGCATCGATGTCTTAGAACTGAAGCTCTCCGCTTCGCTTTCCTTTCCCCTTCTTTCTGTCACTCTGGTGGGGACCAAGAGGGATTATTTTACGCGAAACTCCCTTCCCCTCTGTAACCTACCCAAGTGACAACGATGCGCCGTGTCGTGTGCGCTTTCGCACGCCCCTTCGCCCCCTTTTCGCTTCTAGTTTTTGTGTATTCAATTTTGCTCCAAGTTTGCGTCATTTTTAAGTAAAATTAATTAGGAATTTGATCGATGTTCCCCCGCGAAGGAGGAGATGCAGGTGTTACGGGAAGTGATAATGCAGCAAAAGGCATTCATCTTACTTTTCCGTGCCTGATTCTTTTGCCCTTTAGAAGCATTGGAATGATCTGCTCCATCGTTTGCGTGGCTACAAGGCATAAGCAACGGTGCTGGACAATTTATTGACCAACTGGGGCTTTTCATGATCCGTTTGAACGTTCTCCTTTCGCAACAAACGCAGCGATTTCACACCAATACCTTACGGTTCCATTCCAACGCTCCGGTTCCCGCTGACACCTGTTTGTTTCGCAAAACCAAGGCCAATATGCGACTGCGGGAGGACGGCCACCTTTGGCAAATGACCGTAAATTACAGGAGCAAGAAGCGATCGCAAGCTTCCTGTGGCCATCGAGCCAATATTGCCGATAATTATAACGATTTGCCCGGGGACTAAAGTGAAACACCATCATCACACTGACACAGGCGACCAAAACTGACAAAAAATAAGGCACGATCGACGATCCGTCCGATTGACGGGTGAACCCCGGACTCGTCCCCACGAATTCGGAAACGATTACTCACTTGTCAATTTGGCCGTCGTGACGCTATTTCTTTTGGTCAGCGGCACTATACACTCTCGGTGGCCCAACAATGGCCAACCACAACAACGCTATACGCGGCGAGGGATGTTGCGCAACCGCGCGGTCGCGGTCATCACAAACGAAACGAAATGGTGAAAAGGATCTGCGCGCCAACCGCTCCGCAGAACCGCAGAAAAGGTCGAACCGCCCGCAACCCCCTCCCGGACCCACGGGAGGACCATCATATTAATGTCTCTCATTAAGATTATTGTCTTTTGACGTGGTGCCCTCTCGGTGTCGCTGTGGCTCTCGTCGATTTGGTGGTGGTGGTGGTTGTCGCCGACGCGTCGGTTCGCCTTCATGTCATTCGCCGCATTTGCTTGAAATCTTTCGTTTGCATCGGCGCGTATCGAAAGAGGTCGAAATTGGACACTTTGTTCGGATCGCCGAGCGGTGTTCCTTTTCGCCGTCGGCATGGCGCTTGTCGCCCGGGCCGCCAACCCGGGGCCAACGGTATTTTCTCCTTCAGGGGGTTTCAGGGCTTTTGGCGCGCGCTAGTGTGAGGGCGCAAGGGCGCGAGGGCGCAAGTGGCCACCGCTGGAGTGTGCTGGAGCTCCCGAGGTACCACCGGCACCGACCCAAAGATAAGTATATTGATTGGCACCTGTGACAGGCATCCTCTCTCGGTGATGGCGGTGGCCGCGGCGTCGATTTCACGATTTCAGACTCTCTCTCTACCTTGCGCCCGATCCTATCTTGCCAAGCCACCTGCCAGCGAGGGGATCCCTGGGGGTGGTGTGTACCGTTGGTGCCCCGAGGGTCCCAAACCATTTTGGCCAGCCATTGTTGGTTGCTGATCGTGTAGCGTCCGAATATGTGCAAGGTCCGCGCAGTGCGGCGCGGTGCGGCGGAGTACAAATGGGGCCAGCGTCCCATTTGAGGAAGAGGTGACCTCGGGGCACATTTGGTTCGCGGTCGGTGGCCTTCTGGTGCCGCCTACCTTCCGCCAAGCCCCGCGCTTATCTTCGTGATGGCCATCTTGGATAGAGTGTAGATTAGTGTCGACCAGAGGGAGAGAGAGAGAGAGACCGGGAGAGCAATTTAAAAATGAATCTCATTCTCCTCTCTTCCCACTGTGCTGTTAATGGCCTCCATTGGTGTGCCCATCGCAGGAGGAAATCAATTTTTGGGCTCCCTTCCAAGTTCAGTTTGTCCAAGGCGCCACACACTGCTAGCCCATAGTGCAGGGCTAGGAGTCGAATGAAAGGAACCGGGCCGTTCGATGGATGGATGGATGGATGGCTGGAATGTGACGAATGGACTTGGATGTGGCTGTGGCCCTCCAGGCACTTGCCGGGGGCAAAAGATTGTTTCAAAAAATAAATAAACGACAACATCTTGCCGCGCATCTATTAGTCATCGGACGCCATTTCTTTGGGTCGTTTCGTCGGTTCAGCCCCCAAAGATGGTCGTTTGCTCCTTTTGCTTCTCTTTTTTCGGCACGTGCTCTTATCGCGAAAGAAATAGGAGGAGGAGGAGGTTGCGATGAACCGCTTCGCGAGTCCAACGGACCACTCCGAGTGCAACCTTAGACACGGTGTGCTCGATCGACTGGACATTATTTCGGGGTTCGAAGTGACATTTGGAACAGCGGACATTAAATTCAATACGATGCTAGGGATTTTGAATAGGGATTAGGGATCACCATTACGTTAAATCTTTCGTGTTAAAAGATTTTTGTTTTCTAAAGATGTTTTCTAATTCCATTCCTTTCAATCTCTTGTCGTTACAGATTATGACCGTCCCGCCTGAGTGCAACCGTACCAGTAGCAATATGTAGCGAAGCTTAGCTTGCGAAACCAATATGTAACGTCTTCCGTCCACTAAGAGCACGTTCTTCCGTCCAAAACGTACACATACACCGCTACCCTGTGATTGAGATGCAATTTTAATAATGTTTTGTTAAGAGATAAGAGAAGTTTTACAACCACTCGTTCGTACAATCATCGTCGAAAGGACACAGAAAACGAACCTCCTTCGAATGTAGAGTTCATCAGCGAGCCCCAGAGCCAGTGCCATACAGA
>NC_064878.1:42324063-42356563 GCF_943734665.1 Anopheles aquasalis | reverse complement strand
GTTTGCTTTGCTCTGGCATAAGTAACCGCAGCAGTGTATCAGTAGCAAGCAGATCGTTTATCGTTTGTTCATACAGCTTGACAGCTTATCAGAGATAATAGATTGTTTGGTTTGGTAAAAAGAATTCTATACAAAACACATAACCATTAAAAATAACTCTCATTACATCATCAGCTTTCGCTGGAGTTGCGCAAAATCCAATGTTCGATCTTTTCCAAACAAACCAACCAGACAAATCTGCATAAAGCTTCTCGCTAGCGATAGCAGCCCCACAAAAGGAGATCGCTATCATCATTTTATGGCTCAGCATTAAACCGCTGGCCCGCCAGGCACAGACTATCTGGGTGAAATGGCATGGTTGATGGCAATGGCTTCGGTACCGCGGTCGTAGCATTATTAAACCGAGCTAGCACGGAAAGTGGTTTTAAATTAACCGCAAAAAAGATCTCGCCATCAGCATCACCACCACCAGCTCGTCGGATCTTCGCTCATAATCAGGATCATAATTAAACCTTTCGCAGAAAGAGAGAGCGAGAGCGAGGAAGGGAAGGAGCACGCGAAACACGAGCTCACCGCAACGGAAAGGGAGTTTTTATTATCCTTTTTAAGATCCTGACGTGCATTTTGCTTGTGTATAACGTCTGCTCCGCTGGCCGAGGTAATCAAAAGCGTTGGCCGCGGCCAGTTCGTGGTTTACCACAAGGACAGCGAAGGCTATTGCGAAATATCCGCACAATTGTTGCGTTTCGGTTCGATTGGAGCCGCCGCTGGAGTTTGGTTTTTTTTTTGTAATTTAAGAAGCCGGCTTGGAACTGCGGTTCACCTGGTGCTGCTGCCCGCGTTGTCTCATCTTTACTATGTGCCATTTGCAAATCTTCCACCTGAGTGAAGGATGAGGAATTCGCTCGGTCGCTTGAGGGGCTTAACTCACGCTTTGCGGGTTCTGGTCTGGCGTGCGGTTAACGGATCGGCGCATGCATGCTTATGAGTTGAAAGGTTTCACACTCGGTAGCCCGGGAGTGGAGATTATTTTCACCTCGCGCTTAGCGGGCATTATCCTTATCAGGATCGTTGTTGATGAAGAGCTTGGGGATTTTTTTATAGCTTTGGGGCTTCAGCTTGAGTATGTTTGCTTTACAACATATCGCATATGAATTGCTACATCAGTTGTAGGTCCCACATCAAAAATATTTTAGAGTGAATGTACTGTTAGGGCTTATAAATGAAATTTATTGATATTGATAGCAATTACTAACAATTTGATTATAAAATTCTCGACTGCTTTTTGCCATTTAGCGCTCTCCACTTTCTGCAGCATGGGAACACTAAGCTAATGTTCTTATACTTGGAGATTTCTTAGTCTTTTGGTCAACTTATGTTAACGATAGCAATTTTCACATTAAAAAATGTTGATTGGCTGTCACGATAGTAATTTATGATTACAGTACAAGATCATTTTCACTACAAGCCACACTATTTGATTGTGATTTTGTCTTTTACGATCATATAATAACAACAATGATTACAATCGTTCACGTAGTCTTATCTTATGTTTCATAACGAATAATAAAAAAAGCAATGTCGAGAATAGTATGTATACACTGTCAATTTTTTTTATATAAAGTCCACATTTCACAAAAAAAAAACCGGCAAAAAACCCCTGTACGAATGCACCACTCATTGAAGTCACTGAAATCGTGCTGCCAACCACACATACTAGAGCTTTTCGGCGCTACTGATTTAAAAGATACTTTTTTATGGAATTCAATAATTACCGTAATTTACCACAAGTAACCATACTACCCTACACGACACTGCATAGGACTCGCTTGCAGAACGCTCGGACCTTCACGTGCGTAACAGATGGTGCTGCCGGCCAGCGCCAACCCGCACCGATGATCGCGAACGAAATTTCCTTAAATGGAGTAAAACCAGAAAACTCAAACATGAGCCCCATGACTGCGATTATCATTTATCGCTTCGGCGCTTTATTTTTGTTTTTCGTTTCGCTTGCTGTCACTCTCTCCCTCTTCCTCTCTCTCTCTTCTTCATTCTCTGCTCCCTCTGTCCCTGAATGCCGTCACTGGGTTGAGTCACTTAACGGGCTTGATTTTATTATTTGCACACGGCATACACACCCCGATTCTCTCGATCGGATCTCGATGCGATCGCACCACATGTTTTAATGGAACGTGATCTGAACCAACTCCTGCTGCTGCTGCTGCTGCTGCTGCTGCTGCTGCTGCTGACCGTCAACCCATCAGCATCATCATCAGCCCATCATCATCATCATCCTCCTCCTTCTGCTCGATGATCGCCATGGCCGAATCGGTTGGGAAGAAATATGTTGTTAAAAGTTAATTACCAATCGATAACTGTCGCCGATGGGTGCCGCCAAGCGGTGCCTGCTCCTGCCTAGCTGCGCGAGACGCCATTAAAAAAAAAACAAACGTTGGCGTAATAAAATGTGATATTGCCGCATGCGCGTATGCGGCAGTCAGAAAGGATCTCAGGTCCTCCTGCTGCTGTTGCTGTTGCTGCCCGTCTTCCCAGTTTTTTTGCAGCGATGGCCCGAGGACAAGTGCGACCGGTGCGCCATTACCATTCGCCACCGTTACCGCGCACGATCTGGATCAGGTGGAGCCCGAGCACACAGACGCTCGTTTTGCTTCGAAAACGATTAATGTAAAGGGGGAATGAAAAAGGGGGTAGTTTTTCGGTGCGAGCGTTATTTCTTTATCAGCATCAGCATTCGATGATGGGATGGCAACATCAGCAAGGGAGGTGGTAGAAGGGCTTAAGGGATTGGAAGTGGATCAAATTTTATTATTCCGTCAGTTTACGATAAACCTTCCGGAACCGTTACTCATTAAAAATAAAAGAACGCATATTCTACGAGGAAGCATCATAAATGTTTTTTTATGGCCACCACTGCTACGACTGGCTGGGGGAAGGGAAAGTCCAATGGAATGTTGGAACCATTGTTCAGCGGTTGATTGGTGCGTTTTATGTTGCGCGATCGATTTTATTCTTTAAAAACAAACTCAAAGTGGAAAGTGGCATGCTAATAGTATCGAGTGCTTCACACTCGTCGTCGGTAGCGTCGTCGCACCCAAAAAAGAAACATATTCATCGCAAAACATTCCCGACATCCTGCAGCGCCCATTCTCGTCAAAAGAGAATATCATAATGATCCAACCACCAGCCGCATTCACTTCTTTCGTGCGAGTTCCCTGTAAAAGGGGAACCTTTTTTACCATTCTTCTTCCTTCAAATCCATTGATAAAACATTTTATAAAAAAGCGCGCGCTCGTGAGCAAGAAATAATCACCGAGAGACAGAGAGAGAGAGAGAAGAATGGTGCGGTGGTGGTTTGTTGATGGAATTTTCACTCAGAAATGTGTCCCGTCCCTCGTTTTGGAGTGGCGGGAAAGTTGGGTTCGTCCCCATACAGCGGCCAAGGGGCTCCGTTCCATGCATAATGCATGATGCATGCACATCTCGCGCAGTTCCGCAGGCGGCCACCATCGAGCGAGAACACGCTACCCGCGGTGGTCACCGGTATGGGCAACAGTCCAAAGACAGTGCGGCCACGGCTGCTGCTGCTGCAGTTTGGGTGTAAAATGCGTGAATGCAAAACGGTGACATTCTCGGCCTCTCTCTCTGCCTTTGCGATTATGGCTACCGTGGCTGTAGGTATGGCCTTAGAGCGATCGGTAGCGTGCCACGAAAGGCGCGAGAACATGGCGACGATGGTGACGGTGGTGGCCATTCACATTGGAACCAATAACTCTGCCACAGGTTGCTGTGGCACCGCTAAAATGGTAATTGACCATCGACGACGACGACGATGCAATTGCTTGTGCAAATACACCATCGATGCTTGCTGCTGACTGCGTTTGGTCGCTTTGGTCTCGCGTGTTTTTGCGGCACCATCTTCGCGCCACGCGCGTTGTCGCAGCGAGACAAAGCGTACTGTGATAAAGATGCACTTTGAATTCGATTTCGGACATTGGAACAAAAACAAAAGACTGTTAGGTGGGGAGGCCAGCGACGATGCCTCCTTTTGCTATGTCCGGCCATCACTCCAGGCCACCAAAGGGCTTCACGAGGTTCGCGTGACGATTACCTCACTTCCAACACAGTGTCCTCAGCTGCTGAAGCGAGAGGATCATTTCGTTTGCTCGTTTGACACTCGATAGGAGGAAGGGGGACAGAGCCGCGGACCAGAGAAGGTTGGAGAGAGGACTTAAGTATCGGCAACCGGAGTGTCACTGTCACCGTTGTGGATAACATTATAAGCTCACTCCTTTCCCTCTGTGTGCGTGCGTGCTTTCTTTGACGTGAATAATTTAGACATTATTTATGAAAATGCTTACCCCTAGAGTGAAGTACCCTTGCCAGTCGTTTATGGTCAGCATAAATCATGCAAAATGCATTCGGCAGCGCACGGCTGGTAGCATTGGCTGAGTGCGAATGACGTCTCACTACTCAACGTTTAAGTGGACGAATGTTTACTGCTCTTGGCACGTATATTTGTTTGTTTAAAGTCGATCGCGAGATCGCTTTATTTTAAAACGAGGCACTGCGCTCCTTTAAATACTTTGTATCGATACAATACAAAATATGTGTGTCCAATGACTCGCTCCAGGTTGTAATAGAATCTCAGAATAGGTGGAACCGTCCGGCAATCTTGCCGGATTAAATCGAATTCCTGGGGCTAGACATTCGCCATTGGCGATATCATCGGTGTTTTGATTGTGTGAACGATGGTCTATGACCTTTTTTCTTTCCTCCCCGCTGTCCCGCTAATGGTTGGCACACGAAACGCCATCTCCAAGGCCCCGTGTGCTTATGACACACCTTCCCGGGCCGCGCGCCAGATGAGAATGAGCGCCCCTTGCCTTTGGTAAATGTTCATGTTCGCTACGCTTCGCGAAAACTGATTCTCAAGATAAATGATCACGGACCACCACCACCACCACCAAGGGGGTGGGGGGCAGGACAGGCGAAATAATTGCTAACCAACCGTGTAAGCAACCTCCACCTCACGGTCAAGGGTAGTTTCGCTTTTTTCGCGCGCCAAGCCGACCGCGAAAGGGTCCTAGGAAAGGGCACCGTTTAATTGAAAACCGGAGCCCTGGTCTGGCTTGGCGCAGGAGGTAGATGGACACGATCTTCACATTAGTCCCGAGGAGTGGCATGCTGTGAAGGGGTTCCCGGGGGTCCGGCGGATAATGCATGCAACCGACAATCTATCAACGGTCAACTGTTTCTATGCGCCACGTCTAGCGAGCATGTGTGTGCTTCAAGGGGCGATGTAATGTGCATTTGGCAGAAGTATTACAGGCGATGAGTCCCGAGATTCTGCCGGGATAGATGATCGTAGCGAGACGATCGTTGGCCGGGGTTTTGTCCTAATCTTTGTATCGGTTAATAGCAGAGCAGCAGCAGAGCAGGATGATGGGTTCTGTTTGGTTAATTAGTCCTGTTAGATGATCTTTTCATTAGCTGCACGATCCGAAACGGCGGGGAGAGAGAGAAAATGGGGGGCCTGGGACCATAGTGTACCGGGATGGGATCGGTGTCCGGCACCCAGTTGAAGTACGGTCACTGCGCACCAACCTCTGACAGGCACTGGCTAACACTAACATAAACTAACCTAATACACTCGGCACCAGCAGCAGCAGCACGCCGAGCAGTACACCGAGTGGCACCGAGCCTGTAACTGTTCCCCATGACCACATGCTGCGCGTGACCACAACTGTACTGGCCCTCTTCCTCCCTCTCTTCCTCTCTGGCACGCTCTCTAATGTGCAACGATGGCTTGCGTCCGTGTCTCTATGGCAGGCACGAGAGATGAAATTCGAGACAACACCGTTATGACCACACACTGGACCTCGTGATATCTGATGCAAATTCATTGGCCATCGTCCGCCGCTGGTTGACCGGCTGGCGTTGATGTGTCAGTGCCATAAATTTGGTTTTGCAACCGAGCTAGCTTGGGAGAGGGCCCAACAGGGAAACTCAAGAGTGGCCTCAAATGCTGTAAGGGCGAAAACCGTAGTGCGTCCAAGAACAAAGGAATCTGTGGCCGTGCTGGAATGGGTTGAAGAAGGAGCACCCAATTCGCCCCCTGGTTTCCCTTTTGAAATGGAGATGTTTTCGGGATGTCGATCATCAACGATCGATCTCCAATTGCCAATGATCCTTGGTCTCTCTGTCTGTCTCTCTCGGGAAGCGGAACATCCCACACAAAAACACTCGTCCCGAGGAGTTCCGAGTGCACTGACACGGGGGCGATGAAGACGATTAATCAGTACAAATCTCAATTTGCTCGGGACCACACGAAGATGAAGAGATGGCCGAGAAACTCGATGGAATTGCATTTTTGCGCGCTCGTGCGTGCGTCCGTTAGTCTCGGTCTCGGTGATTGGCGAGGATAAGACCTCACCGAGAGAGCACCGAGACATCTCTGTTCTCTGGTGGGCTCTGTGGTGTGGTGGTCAAGCGTATCCAACACCTACCGCGCACACATGCGTGCATCTGCGAGCGTGGGAGACGGTGAGGCCTCTTCGTGTGGCATCGCGATTTGTTGTTGGTTTGCAATTCTCGCCCGACGACGACGAGGGGGCGTGCCATGTCCGTGAAGGAGGAAAATTAATAAATTTAATTATTATATCCACCAACCTCAACCCCATCCATGGCAGCATCTGCAGCCCACACCTTAATGCAAGGCGCTGGAATGAAATGCTCCTCGCCGCAGCAAAAGGGATTGTTTCAGGGGGCCACCAACAACAGCTTACTGCAGGAAGGAACACACCTTCAGTGGGAGATTGATAAGATGACCGATCTTCTCCTCCCTGGTGCCTGGAAATGATGTCGGCAATGCGGAATACGATGACCGATGCCAGCCGCGGCCATCCGTTGACATAATTCTGCAGCGAGAATTATCGCCATTCGCGAACAATGCTGGCATGCTGCTCACGGCGCGGCATGGCACAGCAATCGCGGAACGAGGAACGTTGGATCGGTTGGACAAATCGACAAATCCTAACGGAACAGAGAGCAACAACGACAACGCAATGGGAAATGTTCGCATGAGCGCACCTTTCTCTTGGCCATCGCTGCACTGGCGTGAGTGAAAATGATGGCATATTTTTCACCATTTTGTCGCCGCCGACATTCTGGCACAGGGACAGGAGATGGCCAAACAGGGGCGGGGAGGTCACTCGAATGGGGCGATGCTTCTCTAATGCAGTGCCATAAATCAAGTTGAGCTAAAGATTTATTTGATGTTTCAGCGGTTGGTTGGTTCGTTGGTTTGTTTGTTAGGGTGTTAGGTACGCACGGTGGAATCATCATCGTCGTTGTCATAGCCAGTGCCAGTGTGTGATAGCAGAATATTTATTAGAAAATGCTTTTACGATCACTCCCAGCACCCCTCCAGCGCGTTGTGTTTCGCGATTCGCACCAAGCTGAGAATTGTATCCTTTCACGTGTCCGGGCGCGCTTATCAAGCTTATCACGGCAGTGGCTTTTTGGTCCCTATCCTCGTCCCCTCACATCCCCACTCTTGCTGCATCATGCTTCTCTTTTGCGACCCAACATATTTCATTCGTTTCTCGACCACGGGACACGAATTGTTAATTATTTCTGTTTTTTAAAAATGATTTCCCGTCCCCTCGGGACCTTAACCACCACTAAACATGTTGTTGAACGATTGTTTTGTCCGCCCGTTTGCAAAATGGCTGCTGCTGCTGCTGCACGGAGCTGTAAGCGAAAAAAAGGCAACAATTAAAAAAAAACCTTCGACGCGTTGGTTCTCTGTCACTTCAGCCACGACAAACGTCCACGATGATGATCATCATGATCATGGTGATCATGTGTGGAAGGACAAGCGCCACCGTGAGCGAAAGAGAGAGAGCCTGGTGGCGGCGTCTTAACATGACTCGTGGAGGTCCTCGGCGAGAGGACGCTCGTCAAGCCATTATCGGGTTGTTGGCATTATTATGGCACCATATTCTGTGCGGCATGCGGGCCAGAAAGACAATGTGCAGAAGATGACCAGAGAACAGGGAAAGAGGTGGGATGGAACTGAGCAAAAATTAAAAAAAAGGAAAAACCCCCTCTCCGGCGAAGGTTATTCGTTGTGGCGCCCTCCAGGGCCTTCCAACTCTCCCATCCTCGCCAATCCGCGGATGCATCTCCTCGGAAGGAAGGAAGCTCTGCACGTACGGATTGGATTGTATTATTATCATCGTTTATGGTAGCTTTTGGTTTTATATGATGGGTCCATATTATGTTTTTTTCCTCTCTTTTCGCTGCTGCTGCTGCTGTCCAGTTCGCTTCATTCCATTCGCATTTCGGTTTCACTTCATTTGCGTGCTAGCGAACGCGCCGGTAGAAGGGAGACGCGGACATACGCACGAAGGTCACAGCGTAGAAGCAGCGCCAGCACCAGCAGCGTCATCAGCGAAATCCGTCTCCGTCATCGATTGTCACTAAGAAGCGCCAGACCGCGAGCTCACACCACGCACACGCATGCACTTCCGGATTGCGCCGTTTCCGGCATTTTCAAGGTCCCAACCTTGGGGCCCCGGATGGAATAATGCGAATTGATGGGTGACCGTGATCGGTCAGATTTAGGGTGTCGCGTAGCAACACCATTCCACCATTCATTGGGTGATCGTGGAGCACGAGGGGCCTTTTTGTTGAATTTTAAAATAATTATCCTTGACAAGCGACAGACTCACATTCGAGATCGAGCCTGTAAGCGTCCCGAGAGATCCTTCCAATCACGTCGGCGTTTTCGGTTAAGAAAGTACAATTCATCGAACCGAACTCCGAGCAGTGGAATGCGGCGTGGAGGCCTTAGAACGCCGCACGCTGCGACCTCGAGCATTGCTCTCGTGCATCACGCTGTGTCCTATCGAGCGAGCGCCCCCGGACACTGCGACGAGGTGAGAGTTTTTGCGTGTTGCAACCGTCACCACACATCGGTGTTCATCTGCTGCTCCTGCTCCTGCTGCTCAAGAGGCGGTCTGCAGCGATGCAGCATGCAAGAAGACTTCTAGGCGCAACGCGCAGCTGGTGGATGCTAATTTGATCACGACTTCTAGATACCAAGCAAAAAGAGGAGGGAGAAGAAGGTGTAACAGTGGGCAGCTTGGGTCACTACGGCCAGCGACGACGACGCCAACGACTAGCATGCGATCGCCACTCGGAAAGGGACGGAACGGAACGATGATATCCCATGGTTCGTCGTCTTTCCCTCACCCCAGCGACTGGGCATCGGCCATCGGCACAGCGGTGTCGTGAGTTAATGTAATAAACCATTCAAAAACAAATAGTACCCGCATCATCCGCACCATCCTGCCCAGACCGCACCTTTTTGTGCAGATCGCCTTCGCCTTCGGCGTCGCCTTCTTCATGCAATGTTGAATCTCTGCCCCCCCCGACCCCCCAGTTCCTAGTGTCCTAGTGGCGTTGGAGTTGTGGTGGCGTGCTGCCAGCTTCCTACCTCACATGACATGCAACATCTCTTGACGTCCTGCAACAACAGCAACACGCGCACACACGAGGGAGAGAGAGAGAGAGAGAGCGAGGCCCCCTTTGGTACAAATTCCAATTCTGTTCTTGGAAGGAGCCCAACCGAGCTGCTGTCGCGTCGAGGCGAGAGGGTGGAAAGGGGTCTCTAGGTGGGACTGACCCATGAGTAAGCCTGGTCATCCGGACGACAGCATCCGCTGGACTCGAGCTAATAAAATTTACATTCCTTCGGCTTGCGCCTCTGGCATCTCCGGAGGAGCATCTCTCGTTTGCCCGGAGAGAGAGAGAGAGAGAGAGAGAGGGGGTGGATTGGTGTCGCTGGACAATGTTCCGCCTTCACCCGCGACCGCCCCATGCATACTTGCAGTTTGATAAATCACTCCTCACACATTCGGCGCGTGATAGCGTGAATGTCTGAGACCGAAATGTAGGTTAAGCGAACGTCGCTGCAGCGAACGTCACCGGGCTTAACAAGCGTACCATCGCTATCAGGATTAAGAAGGGAAGAAGGGGAGGGGTGGTCAGGGGGATTAACGTAGAGGATAGGCTATTCACTTCTGTGTCAGTAACGGTAGCTGTCGCGCATCGTCTTCCCAAGGATGCTGATGCAACTGTTTGGATTCAGCTGAGCTTGGATTCCGTTTCGTATGCGAATCGACGATTGATGACATCTGCTTCTTAGGTTGTAGGGGCGGACGGTTTCTAGCTTGTTCGAATAAACATGCGAACATGCTAAGCATTTGCAGGATAATTCATGGATCTTGTTTGTTCGGTTTTATTGACTATACCTTTTGCCGTCGTTGTTAGTATATTAATTAGAACGTTTTGGTAATTTTTTTCTGTTTTGTTTACTATATTCACTTTATTGCTTGTTTATGAAATTCCTCAAATGTTTGCTTTAGTGTTTATCATTCGTTATCGCAAGGATTTCAATTACTCAATTTTGTTTTCATGTTTCTTTTGAAATCGCTCGTGGATTCCATAAAAAACCAACAATCTGCTTTGCGATTAACTTTTAATTGCTTGGTATAAAGCAAGAATGAAATTCTAAAAATATAAATATTGGTTAAGTAGTTCTTCACTTTGTTATACAATTCATTTGCGATAGATGTAGCAAAACACAACAGTGAGCAGCTGTGAAACCAAATAGATTCCTTGTTTTGTTATAATTCAATCAACAATAACAATGAGTGGTTTTTTTTTGCTGATACCGTAAAGAGTGGGACGTATTTGTTACGCTGAGTCGTTAATTCAATAGAAATTACTTCATAAGCCTGACTGATTAGTTCAACAAGTTGTTTCATTTTCATTCAAAATTCCATTTTAATTTCACATTCCACTCTCAATCCCCATCGTTTCAATCACCACCTCAGTGCTTATTGCTAATGGCATCGTTATCGAGTTCTTATGCGCAATCCCGCAAAACTGCCCGTTCTCGGCTCTAGCTTCGGGTGTAACTAATCGCAAACAAGATTAGTACACTCTCGGGACCCTGTTTGGGGGAGCCAGCTGACTGGCAGGCAGGTAGGGCATAGATGAAAAAAGCTCCACAAGACTCACACAGAACACACGCGCTAATGGCATTCAGTACCTCCTGCGACTACTAAAAAGTAACGACAGAAAATGTGAAATATGCAAATTGAAACACCCTCATTACGAAGCATTTATTCCACCCGCCTGAGGGCAACTCCCTACACCGACTCAGGACCAATCGTTATGCACAATCGAATGCCAGTGGCATTACTGGCTTCATATCAGAACTCTCCCGGTGTTGGGGTGGCGATCGACCACCACCCAACCAAGAGTGATTGCTCTATCATCGAAGGCTATCACAAGCTACAGCAATGTAACGTTTTGGTGGGCGGTATCGAATAAGCTCTGGTAGCTCGGTGCTCCTGTCCCGTAAACGAAGCTTCATTATTGACCCTCCGTTCTGTGTCGCAAGTGTTTGTGAAAATGGTTCGCGTGACCTTGTTTTGGTTGCTGCGGAAATGTGGCGCGAAAATGCACATTTCGGTTGCAGGCAGCCAATACAGCAGCAGTAGCCAGCAGCCAGCAGCCAGCAGCCAGCAGCCAGCAGATCGGCGTGACAACAGCAAACCGGTTACCGCGGCCGGCCGGACGACCGTTTGTGTTGCATTTTTTTTTTCCACTCGAGAGCAACATGTACGACTCGCAAGGAATTTGTTTACGATTGTTGTCGGAAGGGCCCTCGTCCCTCTGCCCCTCCTTCCTATCTTACAATCTCGGACCGATCACGGCGTGGCGCGGCGCGGCGCACACACCTATGATATGCAGCAACATATTAAGATGTTATGGAAATGATATGGAAACAAGTTTATCAATCTATCGGTCGGTCGGTGGATGGTGGCATGCGCTGGCACCTCCTAAATCCGAGAGGAATTTGTCGACGATATAATGAGCCCCCCAAAACGGACTGGCAGCATAAATCAGATCATGGGCAACAAAGGTGCGAGAATCATAAAATGTATTTCGGTGTCGCTGCCGCTGCAGTTTGTGGTGTGTCGACATCCAGAGGGACTCCACTCCCCCAGGGGGGAGGTGATCGTAAAGAAATTGGTGGACGCAACGACCTCACCTAATGGCACCCACTCCCTGGGCCAAGGCTATACGGGCAGGTGCAGCACCGTTGATCCCTTCGGAAAAGAGATGTTACGTTTTGAAGCCAATATGTTGTGTCCCGTTGTCTCCTGCTGGGAAAAAGGAAAAAGGGGGGGATTTGTTGCATTTGGTTTCTTAAAACTGCTCTCCCTCTCTCTCTCTATCCAGCATTGAATTAACTCAAATGCTTCAAACTTTCATCCACAAACAAGCCTCTCGTCAAGCTCGTCGTCCACTCTCGTGAACGCTCCGCTCCGCGCTACATTTTATGATCCTCGTATTCGATCGAAGAGATTTCAGATTTATTGCCGCCGTTTATCTCTTTACCATTGCGCATCTCCCCATGCAATGCGGGCTGACTGGAGTGTAGTGAAGGAGAAGGAGATGCCCGGTGCATTCCGCACCTCCGGAGATGCATTATCTCGAACCGGGAAAAATCCTTCTAACGATGTGCAGTCGCGGTGGAGTGCGTCGCAGAATCGTAATCTTTACAATCACACGCATACACACTAACGACCCAATCGTTTGGATCGTTCCCGGGGAACGGGAAATGGTCGGTTAGGGGCCCAACACTGACCAACGGCAAGAGGATTGTCGTTTAGCATTTTTGCCATCATAAACCCCCCGCTCCCTCTTGGCGCGGCGGTTCCACTGTGACTTCGCGGCTAGAGAAAGTATGTCAATCGTCGGCCTGTGACCGGCCTGGCCGGGGTTGGCAGAGGAATTGGTGAATCTCGCGCGCACACACGCGGACGGACGAACGGACGGACGGACGGACGGACGGACGGTGTAATCTGGAAATCATATCAAAACGATCAGCCATTAGTGGGGCGAGCGGACCTTTTTGCCGGTTTGTGCCAAGCCAAGGGAAGACGATTTTTTATTTATCGTTATAAAATCTTTATGAATATCTTCCCCGGCGGAGCGATCGCGAGCGAGCGAACGAATACTCCGCGATTAGCCGGACTGAAACTGTGATTGCGCACGTGTGGGAATGCATTGTGCTTACGCATCCTCCCCCCCGCCGGGTCTTAATGGTGTCCCAGCAGCACCAGAATCATCTTCTCGTGACATCCTAACCATTTGAACTATGCCGATCGCCCGGCGACCGATTCCAATTCGTACAGGTGACAACTGCTGCTGCTCCTCGAGCAAGTGGCCAGATGGCATAGAAATAGTGCATGCTCAACCACCACCAAGCTGGGTTATTGGCAATCAAATCGATATAAATTATAACATTAATAGCGCACTCGCGACGACATTTGCCCTGGCAGGCCCCGTGGCATTGGTTGTTGCATTTTATGCAGCGGCCCGATTGCTTGAGACATAAAGAGTGAGAATCACGGTGGCACCGGTGATGGTGGAGGATCCAAAGCGGCAGCTTAGTGACCGGCGGCATCGGTGGTTAATTCTACTAATCCCCGCTTTTAATGTTAACAGCGGGAGAGTGACCTGTCCTGTCCTTCCCTTCCCCCTGGAACCGTTACGGTTGACCGTTGCGCTCTCGGAACCTGGCCACAGTTTGTTGCAGATTGTTTCGCCTGCCCCCGTTCTGCCGCCATCATATGCAGAGTGTCTTCGTTTGCAATTTTAGTAACATCGTTTTTTTTCTTTATCTGCTCTTTCTCTTTTAGGTGAGTTCTATGTCGGAATGATTTGCTTTGATCTTGATGCGCGATGATCGATGGTTGATGGCGTGACGGCGTCAGCGGTAACCTTCGCCGCCAGTTTCGTTGGTAAACAAATTGCCAAGGTCTTTACGAGGTCTTGCAGTTAAGTAAATATTATCCAAAGGGACTGTTAGAAGGGGGAGGTTTCTGTAAAGATTAAACAGCATTTCAGTGGATTCCCATCGGACTGTCGCCAGGCATTACATCTGCTTCCGTTTGGACGTTACTACCACGATCATTGTACAGTATTTCCAAGAAAGACCAAGATCGATTTGTCAACAACATTCGTCAGCAACGGTTGTGGCCACGCAAATAGCATTGACCTTTAGGCGTTGGCGCTGGCGCTGACTCCTCCCGACGATGACGTGTCTTGTCGATGTGGCGCCCATCATCGCCAGTAAAATTAGCAGCAAATCATCATCATCATCAGCATCACCATCGATTGATCCTCTCGTTCTTCCCCTCATATTGGCGATTGGATTTGGCTCAGAAAACATTCACGCACACGTACGCATGCACACAAACACCCCATCAGCATGAGTTATGCTCATCCTCGTTGGAGAACCTCCTTGGCTCGCTCGCAAACGAACTCGAGAAATAGATAACACTAATTGCTGGAACCAAAACCCCAATGATGAACCCCCCGTAAGGGTGCGGCAACAATGTCACAAATCATATGCCATGTGCTCGCCATGCGATGCTCGAGGTGTCGAGCCGTCGCCAAGCGAACAATTAAGATGCTTGATGGATGGTAATCGCGTATGATCACATCTATCCGTCCTGCTGCGACGGCGACGACGACGACGAGCGCTGTGGGTCCTCGCAAGGAAAGGTTTCTCTTCGGTCTTCGGCCACCTCGAACGTGTCATGCTGCGCCGCCACCACCATCGTCACCGATGATCATTCAATCAAATCATCTCCCCCCCCCCCCCCCCCCGGACACCCACGGGGTCCCGGGCTGGGTAGCAATTTCAGTTCGTTTTGCTTTGTTTGTTCGATTGATTGCGGCGGCGGCGCTGGCAGTCGGACGTGGCCTCACACCGAGGAGTGCAGCGCAATTGAATGTTTTGCTATCGGGAGAATGAGGGGGGAGGGGCCACAATCATTATCGTATAGCACAATGATTAGTAGATGCCCGGTTGACACTCATATCAACTTGCTACATTATTATTTGGCTTTGTCCGCTCTTTCGATTCGGTTAAACGGTTCGTTCTTCCACCAAGAAAGACACACTACATGCGACTATGATCCTTGCTAGTCGTGTGCGTGCACGCATCTCCGGCTAGATGAGGCTGCATCGGAACCGATTGGCCGAACAGATGGCACAGCGCGGTCATTTTCCCGTCAATCGCACGATCGCTTATTAGGCGATGACAACGGCGTTGCAACCGGGGGACGGAGCGAGCGTTGATCGCTCGTAACGATCTTCGTGCTGCACTTCTCGCTCTCGCTCTCGAGCGCCCGTGATCGAACTGTCCCACCTTCTATGGTGCGCATCCCTAACAAGAGAACCAAAGAGCCGATCCGTCTCGTCGGTTGATTGTTAATGACGATCGGCCTCAATTTCTGAATTTCGATGCTTGTCTCTTCTTTCGCTTTTCTTCTCCTTCTTCTTCTTCTTCTTCTTCTTCTTCTTCTTCTGGTGCTACTGCCACCAACGATCAACACAAATTAAACATCCACCGACCGATCGATCGATCGATTGATCGAGCAGGTCCGATCAGCTATCCGGTTGGCCGCCGGGATGCTTTCGTTGTGCCATCTCCAGTGACCGTTAGATCGAGAAGCCAAAGCAAGGTTTGGCTACCGCACAGAAACAACCCCTCCACAGGTTGCTAAAATGGCGCAACATTATCACAGATCATAAATCATGATTAGCGTAGGCATTGTTTAGATTGGCGCTCCGAGATAGCGCCCGAGATCGCAAAAGGGGCAAGCGCGTGTTTGTACTACTTTTGTTAACCGAACAACAGCCCGCTGTTCCTGTTGGCAAATGTTACTTTGTGAATGAGATTTGTGGCTCTGTGCGTCCGTTATCCGTGGCACACAGAGCAGTAAACTGTTATACTGTTATACAGGAGAACGTACTCCTGTGCACAGCTCGTACTCCGATCGTGCGCTCATTAACAAACTGATTCTACCTTCCATTCTGCTTCTAATGAGTGGTTATGCTCGTTCGCTGTTCCCTGATTCCCAAAGATGCAACCGAAAAAGGAACAATGTTCGCACAGCAAAGAATCTGCATCTGCAATCCTTCTCACCGGCGAGCGAGATAAGCATGGTCCACCGAAAACAAGCGGCGCACACGCTCGCTACTAATTACAATCATCCATGCAAATTGGCAATTTGCAACAACATGATTCCAATCACACTCACCGAACGGAGGAACGGAAAAGCAAATGAATTTATTTTTGAACCGTACAAAGGGACGCGTTCAGGATGTTAATTTTCATTTCACGCTCGATTGACCATTTCGTATCATTTGTATTATTCCCCCCCTCCCGGGAGGATTCGGCGCCATTCGGCACCCGGATTCCCTCTGTTCCTCTGCTAATGATCTGCGGTACAATCGACTTGGCGCTGAAGTCTCCTGTCGGTCGGTTCGGTGGATTCTACTGCGCGATGAATTGCGAACCGGAACAGGCAGCCACCGTAACCTCTCTCGCTCGCTCTTAATGGGGCAGCACGACGGCCGACGGTGGTCAGTGAGACAGTCGATCGTTAGGAGTGCGATTCGCGGCGAAAATCGGTCTCCACTCCGCTCTCGCTCTCTCTTTCTCTCATCCGAGGTTTTGAAATTCCGAAACCCATCAGCAGCAGGGTTGACACGCATCGTGTGCTCGGCCAAAGCAGCCGTGGAGTCGAGCGCGCACACCCTGGAATTACGTTTAATTAAAAACCCATTCGAACCTCATTAATAACCGATTGGCAAAAGGCAAAACTGACGACGCAGGACGAAGGACCACAACAACAACAACAACAACGACGACCACAACGACGACGACGACTGATGGGCCGCAATTATTCCCGATTATGTTCGATTTCAGTACCAGCCACAGGGAATGGACTCTCCTCACGTCACGACGGATCGGTGCGGTCAGATGGGACGAGCCCGACTCGCCGAAAGCGAAGAAAGGGATTCCACGGTTTTTGGCCGCACTTGGTTTGTGCGATTTAAATGTGTTCGCCACCGTCGTCGCCACGCCGCTCCTGGACCGCTGCTCCCGCTGGCGCTACAACATAAATCATTCCGCAAAGTGTCGCTTGACGTTTTGTTTTTGTGGCTAGATTTGGCAATGGTGGGCAGCAGTGGGCGTGTGGGTATGTAAGGATCCCCGCACACTAAATGGACAGGATCGCTGCTGGCTGCAGCGTGTCTCGGTGCCATTCCTTTGCGATCGCGTTGCGTAAGCGTCCTTTTGGGGCCATTCCCGGTGGCTGGCTAGGCATGGCACTTTCGCGCCCGGAACGGAACGTTCACGAACGGATTCCTTCGGGCAATCGCACCATCCTGTGGGATTGGAAAGGTGGATCAGAGGGTCCTGGGGTCCGCCGCAGGTGATTGTACTGTGACGCGGCCAAACCGATAGTATAGCAGCTACCGCGTACACAGCACAGCACACATTCACTTTCGAAAGTTCTTACGCCAGAGCAAACGAATCCTGCTACAGAAAGAAGGGGACGGACGGACGGAGTTGACTTTCAAATTTTCGATGCTCCCGATTCCCAATTATCGCCACCAACGACGACGACGACGGTGACGACGATGGCGGTGTGGAATATGTTGCTTGGACACTTTTTGCACGATGCGAGGGTGCTCCTTATCACAGACACAGTGTGAGTGAGTGAGAGAGAGAGAGGGGGGGAGTCCGTGATCGCCAAGGGGGAAACATGGACCCGTATGGTTCGTAGCACAAGTGCCCGTCACCGCTTCATGCCCGATGGAATACAATCGCCAGAATAAGAAGAGGATCGAGTGAGCAACAGCAACAGAAGCGAATGGCATCCCTTCAGGACGTTCTCTTTTTGTAACGTTGTAACGTCCCAGACCGCGTCCGTCCAGGACCGGGGTACTGCGCCACCTTATTGGGAGCGCGAGGCGATCGGCGGCTGGAAGGCCTTTGCTTGCTTGCTGATTCCCGATGAAGACCTTCAAATGTCACCCGCGCACTACGGGGTAGCGAAAGCGCCACTCGCCAATCTCCAACCGCACGGCGATCACGGGAGCAATGATTGATCGTCTCATCGAACTGAAAGTAGCGACCGGTGCGTTGCGCAACGCCGACTGATCGCCGATCGGTGCATATCCTGCTTCCTGTGCGATGCTGTTGATTGATGCCGATATCGATCGATCGATCGCTGATCACAAGGACACCGCTCGATCCATTCGATCCAGCTCTTCGGTCAGATGTTTCATCAAGCAATCTGAACGTGTTAGAGGTTTATGACAATTTTTTTTAACTTCTAAAATCGAAAATGAAACGCACCAGTTACTGCACCCTGGAATTGTTATGGAATTCTGCATCCATCCTTCGATCGGGGGGAATATAAACAAAAGGATCGAGTTTCGTTGCATCACGAGAGACATGAATATTCATGCACGACCCGCGGAGACTGGGGACTGAAATGTGTCTTTTCAGTCCAATTCCGGACCGAAACGATCGACGCTGAGCCCCATCTAGAGCGCGACCGTCCCTTGCTTGCGTGTATTTGCCGCCCCAAAAAAGGGGGGAGAATTGATTTGAATGACCCAAGGAGCAGCAGCAGCACCAAGTTAATGATTGGGTCCCTCGGGACCATCGCTTAGTGCTAATTAAGAGTCGGGATGTGAGGGGAAGCACGGAGAGGCTCTAAACCCGCGAGAGCGCTGTGCGCCCATGTTGTGTATTAATTAATCACTTATAAGGATCGAGCGTCTCCGCCGGGACCGGCAGCTGCAGCAGCAGCAGCGAGCAAATAATATTTTATCGCGACGCATTTTGCGCGACGACAGCGCAAGTTCCGTCTTCGGTTCGGTTCGCTCATTATCGTTACACGCAAAGGAAGAAAGTAGCCGTGGCAGCCGAGCATTCCTTCTAGGTTGCAACGTATGGTTACGCTACGTTCTGGTTGCTGTTGCCGATGCGGTTCTCCGGTGAAGCTCCATCCGGTGGCTATCATCGACTCAAACAAGGTACCTCTTTAGTCTTAAACGGTGTGCGTGCGTCCGCGTACTTTAACCTTCTCGAGACACGCAACGTGAATATTGGCGTTTCGTGAAACGAAAGACTTCAACGGAACGAGTAAGCGACGAACCTCGGTTTCACTTTAAAACTGTCAGGCGATCGAGAAAACAAAAACAAAACACAAAAAAAAACACCAAACCCAACGTCATCATCACAGCAGCATCCCCTAGCGTGCAGGGCGTTTGCTTGGCGAGCTGCGAAAAATGAAATGAAACACATTTGTCAATCTTGCCATCGTGACGACGCCAATGCGCAACCGATCGACCTGTGATGTGTTCTGTGAGGCTGGCCTTCATGCCGTGCCATGTTGTGCGGCAAAAAACACAGCCAGACACACGCAGGAATGCTCCCCGTTGCGGTGGCCCCGGGGGCGACTGCAGGTGCAAAAACTTGGGTTTTCACTGGCCACGTGTACGAGGACGGCGACCCGGTGGAGGAGGAAAATGCCACATCCAAATTCCGTTGACCGTTTACAGCAGCAAACAGCAACGGAGCAACGTTGTCGAGACGGGCGAACGAGCTGAACGGCCAGGAGAAAACACCATTGGCCTTTGGGGCCCGCGGGGATGCAACTATCTTTGTCATCTTCGTTGTACGCACAGACGCATGCACACATACACGGTCCAGTGGCACATCCAGTGTGTTCGCGCGACTCACGATCGTCGTCCACGATCGGTTGTCCAGGTTTGGTGATTGACGAGGAAGATGATGATGATGATGGTGATGATGATGAAAGCTAATTGTATGGCATCGATTGTATGGTTAGCTAGAGGCTCCCAGGTAGTGATCTGGCCGGTAGGTCAGAGAGAGAGAGAGAGAGAGAGAGAAAATGGACGAAACCAAACAAGCGACGACGATTGTGGTCTGCGCTTGAAACGGATTCGGCCAACATGGGCATGACATTCTGCAATTTTCTCCGCGCATGGTTGTATGCGCTTTCCAGGAGAAAAGGAGCAGCACGATGCACGACCAGCGATCACTCTTCCCCCTTGGACTAATAGACTTTTCAATGGAAACAGAAGACGACACACTAGCGCGCACTCGATGCGGTTCGGTTGTTAATCCGTGGCAGCAGCAGCAAGGAGCAATGACGGAAGGATATGGAATGTTTTAATTTGATTTGTATTTGTGCGATCGCGAAATTGTGATCCTCGTCGACGAGTTGATGCGTCTGCCAAAAGTCTCTCTTCCTTGTCATATCAACTGTGTCCGTCTGCGATCCTGGATTGGAAAACAGTCGGAGCGAACCGATTGGTGCGCTCCATTATTAATATTTACAGCCAGTTGACAGCAAGAGCGCTGCACTGCCCAGTAGTTTCAGTGCAATCGAGATGCACACACCACGCATCATGTTGGTCAACTCGCGCCACTTGCCCTTCCCTCTCTCAACGCTGGTGAATGTTTAATTACGCGTACCAGGCCAAGTGGCGTCCGCCAAGCACACCACCAGCAGCAGCAGCAGCAGCAGGGGATGTAAAACTGATAACTTTCAACGGTGTTTGCGACGGCACCAGCAGCACCGTACAGTGTGTGCCCATGTGTTGAGATGAGAAAATTACGGCCTGACGACGACGACGACGATGACGATGACCGTGGCACTTGCAGCGTTGCGCTGTGCGCTGTCCAAACGGTACATAAAATACTTTTACGCACTTCCAGATAGTGGCAAACCAGCTAGGCACGGCTTTATGGGCGTATTAACGCGCGCGCTGTGTGCATACGGTGCGGCGCCCGTTTGGCGGTCGATCACTACTGGCTAGCTAGCCAGCGGGACGAAACCCTTCGCCGCGTTTGATTCCTTATCATCACCGCACCGCCATGCCCATACAAACAGTATGCGGCACTAGAACGTGGAGGAAAAGAGGAAGATCAGGAGGTGGAAATTATTAATATTGCGATTTTTCATTTATCGATTTGCGCGGCTGCTGCTTCTTCTTCTTCGCGATGAGCGCACGATAGATGCCGCCAGCTCGATAGCCTCACGCCGCTGATTCGCTTTATTAAAACATTCCCATAATGTTCGGTCTGACGGCCCCTGGTCGGTGTGAAGCGATCGGTGCGGGTAATTGCTCAACTTTGACCCTTTCCGGAATGGAACTTGTGGGCCCGAGCCTGATCCAGCCAAGCTGATTAGAAGCAGACGCAAACCGCGTTGGTTGGCCGTAACTCCCAGGACTGCCAAGCGTCTGGCTGGGGGGCGGGGGAGACAACATTATATCTGCGAGACCACGGCAACTAACGGAGGTTGATGGTGGTGGGGATCGGAAAAATGGAAAGATTATTTTTCCTGCCATCCACGGCCCTCTAAGATCTCCGTGGACGAGGAGAGACGAGGAGACAACAAAGTGATAAAATTTAAACCATCCCCCCCCTCTGGGGAACACCGATAAACCCTTCGAGTTGATGCGATCCGTGGGTACCGTTCGGGCGCGAATCGTGATGATGACTGCATCTGCAACTGCACTCTGAGAGAGGAGAGGGAGAAAGAGAGAGAGAGGCAGAGAGAGACGACGACGAAGAGTCTTATCGCTAGTTGGTTTTGGTCCGTTACGCGATTGGTGACACTGAACGGGATCGTCTCCATCCCGGCGATGTTGATGATGATGATGATGATGGTGCTGGTAGGCCTGCAGGATTAAGGGCAGCCTCTGGCCGTTTGTCCGTGCGGGTCTCGGTTGACACTGGCCGCCCGGAGCACTTAATAACTAATAAGTACAATTAGAGTAATCCAACCCGTGGTCGCCTCCAACCTCCCGCTGGCTGTTCGTCCGGGATTAGACCTCTGTCCGCCTGTAGCTTGGCAACTCCGTCCAGAATTGCGTCGGGACGAACGGTGGGAATGTCGAAGGGATTTGCGTTGTCGGGCGCGTCACCAGATAGCAGGAGGGTTGACAGTCAGCCGGTGTAATAAGACGAGCTAGCGATCGAAATGGAGCTGCAGAGCGCTGGTGCAGCGACCTGCGGCAGTTGACTTTAATTTAAATCTTCTGTCTTCCACCGTCTTTAGAGCCGGTGGGAGTGCGATCACTTTTTGTCGCTTTTGGTTTGTGTTTTGAGGGGGGGCTTCGGTTTTTTGTGACACATGTTTTTAACATTTTTCCCTGAATGTTGATCCTTTCAAGAATATTGTGTAAATTTTATGGATCAATCGAGGAAAAACTGACCAAGTTACAGATTTTTGAAAATCCACGTTTCATACAAGGCTCCATGCAGCTCGCTACTTTGAAGAGCGTTTCCCAAAACCAACGTTTTCAAAGTCGGTTCCCATCGTAGCGTATAAACTACTGAACCGATTGATTTGAAATTTTTATCACATAAAGAAAATCTTTAAAAATTTGTGTTTTTAGGCAAAATGACAAAAGCATCACTTTTTCAACTTCAAAAATGTGCCAAAAATCTAAAAATAAGAAATTCATCAAAAACTCTCCGGGACTACCTTGATAAACTTATAATCTTTCTAACGAGTATTGATTTGTATTTTTCTGATAACCCATCATGCAGCTACGATGAAGATTTTAATCAATCTTCTCCCAAATAGAAGCAAATATTCTTCAAAAGTTGCAGTTTAATATGACGCACACTTGAAAGAATAAAGTTCAATGGTTCCTTCACAAAAAAATCGTCAAAGAAGATCCTTGTTTTGGTAAGAAATTACCGAAGCCCCACCCTTAACATAATACAGGAGTGAGCGAATTGAAAGCTCTAAAGTCAGTGAACTGACGTGAATGTTAGACACCGGAATTTAAGATGTTTTTCAATCGGGAAAAAGAAATTTTCGTCTTCAATATTAGAACCAAAAGAGGCAATTCTTCGATCAAGTGATCGCGCCGCAATCGCAAGTAAATTTGCAAACTAATGGTGTAATGCAAATGAGTTCCAAGACACAAGACAAACGATCTAATCGTATAAAAGAGTCTCTCGATGAGGCAGGGAGAGACCGAGCGCGCATCGCAAAGCCTGTGGCGCTAGTTCCGCGCGTGATTGCCGCAGAAATGATTGCTTCCTTGTGCGCGTCGGTTACAAAGCAGAAGCCAAGCTTAAGCTGCCCCCCCGCCCCCGCCCCGGGCCCATTGGTTGGCATTAATAAAAGCATAAAGAAACGATGAATGAAATCGGCACAGCCACAGTGCTTGTGCTTCTTCGGCCTAACCGGACCGGAATGCAATCAGTCGGACGGTGCAGTGTAGAGAGTGTAGCGGATCAGAGCATCGTGGCTCGATCTCGATCATGGCTACTGCTCGTTCGCGGCGCTCGCTCGTTGAGATATTGCTTCCCTCCTTCCAACTGCTTGGCTAGTTTCGTTAATTTAATCTACATTGCGCACCGATGCACCGGCGGTGATGCTCACGTGGGATGTGTGGTAGCCCATTTGGTTAGCGCCAAACGGCATCCGGATAGAATATACCCGTGGTCCATCCATTTTGTGCTGCTGTTCTTGAGACGATCAGGCCATTCCGGTGGCGGCTTCCGTTTGATTGGGTGTGATTGTGGTGCTCCCCGGTGGTGGTGATGGTGTCAGGTCAGGTTTGGCCGTAGTGCGGAACCCAGGGGAAAATTGTAGGCAAATTTTCATCGGACAGTAAAATATGTTTCCCGTAATCGGTTGCAATTACGCGCGGCGCTCCGTCTTTGCTGCGCGATCGTTTTGCCCCCGCTTGTTCGGCTCCCGTTGCCCTCAGTATCATTTCATTTTCCGCTCGTTTAGCTCGTTTCCCGCGTGGAATGGTTGGTACGGGTGCATTGCATCAATCTTAATACGTTCGCGTTTGTTCGCCTCATTGAAGTACATTAACTACGCGGCTATCGGTTTCGGCTTCTTTCTCTTCGTCCTCTTCTTCTCCTGCAGTCGAAAGGGAACAGAGTGTTGCAGTAGTAGGGAGTAGTTAGGCAATGATTTGCAATTGAATCTACCGGCTGGTCAATTTGCAATTGAAAGCGCTCCCGGTAGCGCCTTCATTTGATCAGGTTGAAGTGGATAAATGGCAGTCATTTGAGTTCGATCCTAATTATCTTTTAAAAACCAAATACTCTCTTCTGTAATCTGTTTGATGTCCTTTAATTCAATTCAATTTAATCCTTTCCGGTGCATTATTTGCTTTAAAAAGAGGCTAGTCTTTTTCACTTTTAACACTGGATTTTAAAAAAACTGCTTAGGAGTTTTATTATCAAGAAAATTGATGGAAATTGTCATGTAATCAAAATGTTCGAACATGTTTCTTTCAAATTTAGAATTTCATCTTTAATTCGTTTATTTCATGAAACATATTATCCTTATCTAGGCTTTTAGTCTTATTAATCTAACGTTTTCGCACGGATTCTGGTGTATTGTGGCATACAATGCTAATTTTTTGCAGCATTTTTTGGTTTCCTTTTCTCAAAACTTATAGTTCTTAGGTATTAATATCGTCGATTTATACCGAACAATCGCTTTCGAGCTTCTGGAAGAGATTTCTACCTTTCTTGGATATTATGTGAGACACGGGAGAAATGTAAGAATTTGAACAAAAGAAATTTGAAGAAAAACAAAAAACAACATCGTGGCCTTTCTTTCAACACTCAAGGATTTCTATTTCGGTTGTTTTGAAATCAAAACTTTAGTCGATTGATGTACTACGATCACCCATATGATTTGCAATTTATATTTCAATTATTAAAATTTCTTTTAGTGTTAATTCTGTTGAATTTCGAAAGCGAATACTCTAAACACCTGAACAAGCATCTCTAGCAGCAAATCTATTTACGTGCCTCGATGAATATGCTGTTCAACCATGAGGAATGTTGTGCACACTTCCACCTAAACAATTAACGATCGACCTTTTCACGATTCCTTGTGCGAACTGAACCGCATTCTGCACAACAGACAGCAATTCAATCAGCACAATCATCTCAAAACCAACGATCGACCCTGTGCGATCGATGCCGATGCTCGAATTCATTCTTGCCCGCCTTCGGGGGCTTCGTTAGACAGCCAACCATCTCAACGATACCTCGTCGTCATCGTCGCCGACACCGACGCTGACGATCGTTCATTCATTAAACGACACGATGATGGAATTATTCATCAGCGTGGCACGACATCCGAGGTGGTCACGTTGCCAGGCCACGTTGACGAATTAGTGGCCGCTCCCCTCCTCTCCCTCCTCTGTCCCTGCAATGGTCAACAATTAACTCAAACCCTCGCCCGGCATTCAGCCCGGAGGTGCGGATATTGCCGTGTTGCCAGTTGCGGGCCATTTGATTATGATTAATTGGTCAGAAATCAACGCGATCCTCCCACCTGCGGTGCAGCGGCCAGCGCTCATCCACGCTCGTCCTCTGGCTTGTAATGGCTGTCATTTGGCCGGGCCCGGTGCTCCGCCTGGTCCGCCTGGTCACCGGTATCGGGGATATATGATCGAATATGCAAAATTGGTGTTGCCCCCCCCGGCCCGGAGGCACCAGCAGCAGCAGCAGCGCTTGCAGATCGTGCAGGGGATTCGAGAGAGCGAGATCTCCTATCACTTCCGAAACCCCGGACGACCAGTGCGACGATCGCGCTCGGTTGTCAGGTCACCGCGACAGGTTGTAGCGCAGCGCAGCGCCGCGGAATGTGCAAGTCCAGGGCCTGTTGCACATTTCGACGTGTTTAGAGTCGATAAATCACTGTCAGCTGCGGGTGTAGCGGTGGATGCCTTGCACCCAGTCCAGGGCATAATTGAGCGCTAATATGAACACTTGTCGAGCGCGCGCGCGCCCGCGTTCAAACCGGCAACGAAACGAAACTTCCTACCAGCAGTAGGAGCAACGCAACGGAACCGCAATCAATGACCACGGTCTGCAAATGCCTCATATATGAACCTTGGAGGAGCGGTGAGAGGAATGACGGCCGCGGGCGATGATTTTGGCCCCGGCATGCTGTGTCGTGCTTGGGCACAACACGAACCCGGGCCACACCGCGGGTCCAAGGTGCAAAAATGTTTGCACAACCTCGATCCGATCCTCCGGTCCGGTCTGACCTTTTTGGCCGAAACTCGTGCCGCCATCAGCATGTTCGCGTGGAGAGATCGATAGAGAGAGAGAGAGAGAGAGAGAGAGAAAGAGAGCGAGTGAGGGGTGGTGCATGATGATGATGCTGGTTCACGCGGGGAGAGAGATTACGGTTGGTGCATAAATCATCGGCAGCGTCGGCACCGCGCCTCCTTCCCTTATATGGTGTTCGATGTCGTTCGTTCGGTGCTCCAGGTGCTCCAGTTGCTGCCGATACTAACCTCTCTCTCTTTGCTCTCTGCCCTCTCTGCTCTCTGAAAGATCGCCTAAGGCTAGAGGCTTCTTCGAGAGTGTATGTGTCATATCCCATGCGCCAATCCATCACTGTTTGTTAAAACAATTATGCCACTTGATCTTGATCGTGCCGTTTTTTGTTTAGTATGTAAGTAATTTTCAATTTACCAATCGCCGCCGATCGCCAATGTCCAGCCAGCACTTGTTGCTAAGAGAAGGAGCAGGGAAATCACCACCTCGGTCCTCCTGCTGCCTGGCTCCTGGCTTATGGAGAGGACGCACTTTCCCCCCTTTCCTAGCGGACAGGTGAATTAATCGCACGCACCGGCCAGCGGCTTGTTGCGCTGGTAAACAATTTATAAACATCAGCCACAAACTCGCGCGCCTCGCTTCCTCAACAGTCAACCGTGCCACCAGCCCATCGAGGCGCAGCGCAGTGTTAAAAAGAGGAGGACACCGGTGCCGGTGCATCCGTCGTCGAGTATCGGTGCACGCATGCGAGCATCCTCCTTCAGGGGGGTGGGGGGAGGAAAAGCTGACATCGGAGAAAATGGATGGCCTGATCTGAGCGCTCGCCCCTTATCAGCGATTTCTATCGATCGCGTCGCGTCGCGGAAATCGGTTCCGTTGATCGGATGCTCGCTCGCGGATCACATTACTCTCTCTCGCGCAGTGGCTCGGAACTTGGATTCGTCCCATGATTTATCGCGGCCCGATCGTGCGTGCAACAGGATCACGAAGAGCGGGACCCCTCCCTTCCCAGCAACCAGTATCCGTTCCAGCGACCATTCGATGATCGATTCCTTCTTTCAATCACCCCCAGACCATCTGGCGACCAGTGTGGGGCCAGTGCCGTAAGGTGTTTTCTCCCCTCGTGAGCCACACGCTGTTTTGGAGCGATGATGAAGGAAGGCCACAAACAAAATCGAACTGCACCGAATGTGGTTTTGATTTTCGTTTCTGTGTCACGATTCTAAATTCAAATCTGAAACCAAAAGGACTGCTAGCGAGGTGGAGCGTGGCCTCAAGGGCGATACAATCTGCATTTGGTGCAACGCGCAATGGTTGCGGCTGCGCAATTGTTGCTCCTCGAGGGCAATCATGTGTTTTTTTGTGGCCGCACAGAGGCTGTTGCTGTTGCTGGATTGAAATTAGTCCTTCGTTTATGGCGTTTACGGCACCCCGTCCTTCGCTGCTGCTGTCTAATTAGATCGGATCTCCATTAAATGGTACGGTTTGCGGGAGCAACGGCATCAAACGAATGAATTGCCTGGCCCACAGAGCACACTATGGGCGTCGGCGGTGCGCAGGAAAGGTAAATTATTTATGATCGCGATGCGTATCGTGTCCGTGTTTTTCGATTGCAGATCGACAGTTTGTTCGTTTTGTGATATGATTAATGATCCTTTTTATGTTTTCTCTTGCGCTCTAGGCTTATTTGCTTCTCATTCGTATTGTGCATTCAAAGGTACCTTAAACACAATCCAGTTCAAGGTTTGCCCAACGAATTGAGCGCCATTTTTCCCATAGTGATCCACTTGGATTTGGCCAGTTGCTGCTGGCGGCAACAGCCCCTCTTCCTGCCTGCCCGTTCCTTACGACGGTTACGAGCAACTCCCTCTAATTTTGCTCAGCAGCAGCAGCACCGAGCAAACCAATCGCGAAGGCTTCCGCATAAAAGCGATTTATTGATTAGCGGCGTCAACGCGGTCCTGGCTGGTGGACACTGTAGTATTAGGTGCGTGGCCAGCATAAGTGGCCAGTGGCGGTTTTCGAGATGAAATCAAAGCAAAATGCGCGGTTTCGCCAGGTACTAGCGAGCGAGTGCAAAGCCCTAAGGCCTGTGCCTTCGTCTTGCGTAACCTCAATATCACATTCGATACGCTCCTGGGTGGGTTTGGTTTTGTTTTTAGTATTTACCCCCTTTCCTTGCGCCTTCGGTTCAGTGAAGCTGTAATTACGAGTGTGGCAGCAAGTGGAGCATACATTTGTGCGTCTTAATGTATCCACTCCCCCTGCACTGGACGTCTGCTGGACATTCGCAAGCTCATTAGCTGGAGTTTGTTGGATTGGATCCGCCCGTCTGATTGGAACTGGAACCGAACTGGAAGATTATCTCGATCCGTTGATCCGCTAGTGAATAGCAGCCGCGTATCAGTTGCTCTCCCCAGACGCCGGACCATATCTTTAATGATTTCCACGAGTTTCTTGTAACTTTTCTTCACTTCGATTCAGCTCTAGCAGTGAAATCAATATCACTCCGTCAACCGGGGCAGTCAGTCAGGTGGTAATGCGTTAACCGTTTGGAAATCGGTGGAGGTTGGGAGGAGGTTACCACCCCTCGCTAGAACATATCAACCACCTATCGCCCAAGGGTGAAATAATTAATGGGGTTTGGTTTGGTTTGTGGTACCGACTGGTTGCTGGCTAGCTGGCCAGAGCTGGACTGCCACTGCCAGCTAACCCCGTACCACGTCCCGGCGCCCAGCCAACCATCATCAGCCATATCATTTGCCATTCCGTTTGACTTTGACCGGATGGAGTGTCGGTGTGCATGTGGCTTAGCGTGTGCTTAGTTCGCGCCTACAACTCCAAGTGCGCCATTGCAATTGCTGCGCAACCGAGCAAGCCGGCCAATGGCGGAAATTTAGAAATGGAAAAATAAATCCAACGACCATCAATCTACGTGACACCGTTAGCAGCAGCAGCCAGCGCGCAGCCACCGACAATGTATTTTAAATAATCCGTTCCGGAACGCCAATCGCCGTGCGCCCGGTGAGACAAGCCACCTCCCCGCCACCAGCCGGGGGGTGGCCCACCTGAAGGGTAGCCACACGCTCCGCCTTCACACAGCATCCAGCGCGTGGTGTGTGCCGATGCGAAAGGATAAGCTTGATTTAGTATTCTGTCCATCAATCCCACCATGGTCCTCCAGCTGGTCGCGTCGCGATCATTCAATCAAGTTATGATAATCATAGATTTTAGTGAGAAATACTTCTATGCTACCCCCTTGAGGGGTTGATCGAGCAAAATGTAATAAAATCAAATTACGGTCGCCAGTGGCGGCTTGCGCACACTCATACCGGTCAACAGAGCGGTTGGCGGACGACGGAATTGCAATTCTCATAATCCTCGCCTCGAGCACGCAGGAAATGTGCTCCACTTGCTGCTGCTGCTATCGATTTGCCCTCGGGGATATCGCACAAAATGCGTTATGTGCGATCGTATGTGCAGTCCTCAGGAATCGAAGCTCGTATCTGGCGGCTTATCGGGACACCATTACATCTAAATTAAACGTTTCGAGTGCCGTCTTGCGGTGCTGGCGGTGGTTGCAACACACTCGCATTCGCATTTCGCTATCGATCGATGGATCTAGCTCGATGAACTAATTCTGTTAGTGACGATCGAGCAAGGTGGCCACCTGATCGTTTGTGGTTCGCTCGTTCGTATTTTAAATCGGTAACTTGCAACACAAGCAACTTTTTTACAGGTTTAATAGTGCTTTACTATGCTTTAATTTTATTTTAATAGTTTTTACTTTAAATTTCTTAGTCCTTAATTTTTTTAAACCGTCTGAAAGTCACACAAACAAATTGAGCAAATTACTGAGCATTAAACAGCGGACACAGAGCTCGCCCAGAAGGCTCAGCAAAATGCTACATAACATAACGGTTCCACGGCATGCTGCACCACGGACCACGCTCCAGGCATCCGGCGATCCGAGATGTCCGATATCCGTGATGCTACGCTACTTTTGGAATTGGCCATTTAGCGATGCAGGATGCATCTCGCGCCGCCGTTGCTCTCGCTGTCCCCGTGCATGGCATGTTGTGAAAAGAAATTCTTTCCTCCGAACCCCACTGCACACTCCCATTTTCCCCCTGTGATGCACGCACGCACGAGAGCGATTCGATCGTTTCGGTCCCCATCTTGTGGAGACCAATTTGTAAAAACAAAGCAATAATTACACACATACACACCAACCGCTTCGCTCCTTGGTGCGCAAACATCCCAATCGGGCACTGCAGTGGCAGATGGGCCGCAGAGATGGCGACGATGACTGTTTATGGTGGTGGCGGTGAAGATGGTCGTGCGCGAGGCATCCTCGAGCCATACGATCGCCACATTCGGTAGCGAACCTCCCCTTCCTGGTAGAGCGCTACCCTCGATGCTCTTATTCGCAGGACAAACGACAGATCACTTCACCTTCCCGAATGGATTATGTTTTATTATGATCGCCATCACATTGAGGCACATTTGTGGTATGATTTTTTGTTTGTAAAAGAAGCATAAAGCTGCTAAAGAAAAAGGCGATTAAAAATGCAAAACGAATGCATTTCTCTGGTGCACTTTTTGTCTTTTGTTGCTGCACAGGAACTCGGAGGGCACCATTATCCCTGGGAATAGTAAATACATGCTGCTCCAGCTTAAATAATGCCATTTTCCTTCCTTCGCACCGAGCTCCAATTCGAATGCACCGTGCGTACCGCGTTTTCTTCACCAGAGTGTTGATTACTAACGAAAGTAGGGAGCGACTCATGGCACAAAACTCACGTCACTGCTCGCTGCACTCGCATCATCAGCCAGTCGCCCATCGGCCATCGCGTCCATCGGTTATATGAGATCCAATCAGCGCGCGATCGCACACCGTACGCCAAATCGCCTTTTTCGGAATCGAACGAATTAATTATTTATTCGGTTCGTATTATTAATTATGCGTCTTCAGGCGGAGGGATGTTTTTTTTTGTGTCCTTCTGTCTTTCGCTGTCTGACCGTACGGTCGGTGTCCAGCTCCAGCTGCCATCCCATTGACCATTCCCTGATTCTCTGCAGTCGCCTGGCTGGCCATCCCTTGTGCGTTGTTTCGTTGTTTTTCGTTTACGCTGCGCGATCATTCGCTTTACGCGCTTATTCGTCTCAGTTTGTTGGTGTGGTGGTGGTGGTTCGGGATCGCGATCACCCAGCCCAGCATCACCCTGCAAAACCTTCATTTTTCTCCCATTTTTGCAGCCCTCTCCAGGGTACGCAAAAAAGGGCATTGAGCTGGACACTTTAGCTTACTAATTAGAGTGCACACAGTGTCCGTCGGTGGCCATTGCCGTCCGTCATTTATGTCTTTCGTTCCACCTTCGCGCGCGCACTCACGTGCCTTGCCCCCCCCCCCCCCGCATCTGGGTGTCTGCTCTACCTGCTTGCTTTCTTCCAGGCAGCGACAGACAGACACTGTGTCTGAGGTGAGCGCAGCGCACCGCCATCGGAAACGCGAAAGTGCAATTGCAACAATTTATGATCGTGTCGCGGCTTCGCGGTCTGGAAGGAAAAATGATACTTCCCTTTGCCACCACACCTTGTCTTCTCTTTTCTGCATCCTCTGTTAGTGCCGTGGCCAGTGCCTGGCTGTTTCCAGTAGCGATTCGAATGATTTTTCGCATTTCCACCTCGAAAGGTGACCGATCGGAGATGGACGCCTCATGGGCGCTCCACCGAACGCCGATGGGCCCCAAAATGATAATGAGGGAATATTATTCCTGTTTGCTGCATCCATTCGATGGAGCTTCTTTTTCTTTTGTGTTTGTGATTGTTTTTTTTTCCTTTTTGCTTCACGAAGTGAAAATTTTGAATGTTTTATTTCTTAATTTGCTCCCCGTGGAGTTCGTTTGTTGTGTTGTTTGCGATAGTGGAGGCGAGGGGGGGGGGGGGGGTTCTCAAACGCTGGTGCCAAAAACGGGGAGGACAACGAACGACAACGAAACATCGTCGTTGAGAAATGATTATAAAATCATTTTCTCTCCCTTTGCTCAGCTCGTGCTTGATGACTGCTGGGCGGTTGCGTTGGAGGGGAGTGCGATGAACTGATAAGCACCTGCTGGTAGACGAGGACTCTGACGAGCTACCATAATTGACAAGCGGTCAACCTTTACCGGCTGACCACGTTCCGACCGGCGAGTCCTTGATATTTTCCTGAAGACTACCGAGCTGTTATCGGTTTAATTTAGTAAAATCTCCACCACCAGTGATCGTATTTGTTTTCTCTCTCCGCTCTCTCGGTGCGCGCTAAATGAGCTGACAATGTTGGGTGACCTTTTTTTCTTTCAATTTCTTAGCAACATCAGCTCAACAGCTAACCCAAGCGATCGGGCAGTGCGTGGGCATTATCGCATCCTGCAAACA
>NC_064878.1:42304063-42319063 GCF_943734665.1 Anopheles aquasalis | reverse complement strand
CATCTCTAAACACATTTACCTTGTCGTTGTCTTGGTCGTCGTCGTTGTCCCATTATCATCCTTCATGTGCCATAACAAATCAAGAAATACCATTATCGTGCCGGTCACTCACGCTCTCGCGCTCGTGTTCTATCCGCGAGGTCCGTTCAGGGTCAGATTCGGTCGCTTTTCGGTCGGAGGAGGGATTAATCAGAGCGCGGACAAACAAATGACTCAACGGACGACGAATTAGAAGCGGCAAGCGGTGCACGGGAAGGGTGCGCATGGTTTTTTGTCCAAAAGTCCAATTGAAAGGCCAAGGATTTCAAGGCCCTCGGTCGCGGGTAACCTTTTTCCTGGGCCCCACCGGATTACGAGCCACGACACATTAGGACGCGCGATACAGGCGCGAGAGCTCGAAGGCTGCTGACATTGCCGCTGGTGTGCCGCGATCGTGGCCAGAGGATAACGCGGATCCCTTGATTCCCCTGATGTGTATCGATTCGGTTGAGTCGAGGGCTCGAGCATCGGTGACCCTTTTACACCGCACCTTCATCCCGTTGCCCCCCGGGGGTCGTGGTTTAAGGATTGTGTTCCATTTTTTTTTTCTATAAATTTGTCTCTAACGCACCTAGAAACCCCTTTTAGCTGCGGGACAAATGGATAAAGTAGTCTAAGAGCAGGTAGACAACGGGGACATTAAAGGGACAGCACACATTCCACTGTTGGTGCTCCGGTGGTGATCGTGAGAGTTTTGAAGGCCGCACCATCGCGAACCGAACCAACGGGGTTTGGCCATTTAATTGGAACCCTTCTTCACTCGCTCCGTTCTATCATATGCCGCATGGCTGGCATGCTGGCTTCATTAAAAACCCTAGGAAGTTTCATTGCAATTCCGTAGCGTAAGGACCACCATAAAATCATTATCATATTGCCGGTTTATCGATATCTCTCGCCCCGCGAACCACGCATCCCAAAACGGATCGCGATCGACGCAGAGACAACCAGAAGCAAACCCACCAAATGGATGGTTCGCCCCCCGGCTCCGCGTTGCCACATTGGCGTAATAAATGTTTTTCAATTTCTCATTCATCCGCCACCGTCCGTTCCGCGCCACCCTAATCCACGCGGAGGCAACAAAGTCGTCCCGAAAAGTGTTTGAATGTCGCCGCGCTGCATCCTGCGCGAACGTCTTGGAGTGCCAGCTGGCGAGGGGGTGCCAGGAGTTGCACTTGTCGCGCTGCAACGGTAAACACGCTGCATCATTGGCCGTCGCCGATCACGGAAGACCACGATCGCGAGCGGCACTCACCTCGCGAGAGATCGCGCGCACATGTGAGCTCGATCCGCGATCCTCACGATTGCGAGCTTTGCTCACAATCCCGATCGAATGGTGCCGTCTCGTTTGCGCACGGCCAATCGAGAAAGAGTTCCTTCGCCCCCACTCCTGAAAGGGGGGTCCATTTTGGAGCGAGCTCAGCTCGTACGATCGCACGGTGCTTGATCTCTTTCGCTCCGGTGGTCGCGGCGTGAGCGAGAGAAGCCCTGTGTTCCCCGTGCGATTGGTGGCCAACGTGAGCGAAAGGGAACGCTCTAGCAACGGTGCCCCACGGCTGGTGCCGAGCAAGTGTTTCCTTCGTTTACCGATGGCAGCATCCAGCCAGCCAGCCAGCTAGCGAGCACGATCTCCTTTCGGTACTCTCCACACGAAACCAGGTGTTCGTTCGCCATTGCCGTCTTCTACCTCAGAGGTTTCTCTCTCGCTCTCTCTCTTTTTTTCTCTCTCTCTCTCTCTGATTTGCCTACGCGGCTGGACAAACCCGGCGCTGGACCTGCACGCTGGCCACCTCGCTGGCTCCTATAGTCACCGAGTTCAGCGAGAACGACGAGGACGTACCGGAGAGACGTGTTGTGTTTTGTTCGCGGTTCGTTCGGTGTTTTGTTTACTCGAGATCGCGAGTGCGCGCGCGTTTTCCATACAAACGAGTGAGTGCGAGGTCCTTGAGCCCTATTTTTTTTGGTGTGGCTTGTGAAGTGAAGAAGCTCCCATTGGAGCTCGTGATCAACCGTAAGTGTGCCATAATACTGTGTTTTGTGTCAACCGGTGTCGTTGAATCCGAAACGTGGAATCCTTTGAAAAGACCCCGATCCGCTCGGTCTGAAACCCTCGTGTGACGCAACGCATTGCATCGTGATCATCCTCTTGGTATCTATGTGGTGATCGTTGGCAACACAGGAGGAGGTCGCGTGTTGGGTCGATGCATCTGATCGTCCCACATCCCACCAGATCCATAAAACGGCGTGCGCCCGAAACTGTGCCATCCGCCGAATCGCGGCCCGTTCGTAGTGTCTGTCGCGTGTGATCGTATCACGCAAAACTCGTAAAACAAACCAAATCGGTGGCCCACGCGTTGATCGCAGTGGTCTCGAAGTGAAATCGAATGCGCATCAACAGCCACGAGGAGAGGCAAGGATCGTAGCTGGCTTTGTGGCCTAGATTGACCGTTCGCGTCGTTTGTGTCGTTGTCGCGTAGTCGCGTTACTGTTCGTCATCAGCACGATCTTCATCATCGTCGTCGTTGTTGTTGTTGTCGTTGTGGTGGAACCATATGCGCGCAGGTGGTTGCCGCAAAAGCCGTCAAGCTGGATACCGGAAGCGCGTACACCCTGGCCTACCCGGATTGGCTCAGTGAGGATAATCGGTAAATGCCAGCCAGAAGAGTTTTTGAGCCGTGGAACGTGAACAACAACGAAACCAATGTAACGAAACCTCGGAGTACCGGTGCCGGTTGGAATGTTTGTCTCTATCCTCGGGGAAAGAAGCAACGGAAGAATGGTAGAAGAAGGCACGACAAGCGTCTAATGGCCGTTTCCGCCTTCTCGCGGGTGATAATTGTCAAAACAACCGGCACCTTTCGCTGTGCCATTAATTGCACTCAAGAGGGACTCCTGGGGAGCGGTAACTGGAAATGATCTACCGCTCTAGCGTCTCTAGACGGACCAGCTTCCGAGAGGAGAAGGGTTGAGACGAGAGCATAATGTCCGTTTATGAGTTTATTTCGCTTCTTATGTTTTCCTTCTCGGCACAAACAGTGCGTCCCATTGAATCGAACAGAGAGGGAAAGCAAGAGAGAGATGCGGGGATTCTGAAAACGAAAAAGAAAAAACGTAGACCACCGGCCATGCCGGTCGGTGTCGGCGTCATTGTCGGGTGCTTTCTTCAATTACTATCCCGCCTGCCTGCCCTGGCACTGGCCAGAGCTTCCGGACCTCCTGGGCATCGAGCTCAGGGTGCTGCTGATGGGTCAGGTGGAGCAGGAGAGGTAAAAATTACAAAACAACCCCGTCAAGAGATGCGCCGGCACAACAACAACAACAGCGAAAACAATGGAACAATGATGGAAGGAGGCCCACCCCCGGGGCAGGAGGCCGGGTGGTAGAATGGACAAACAAATCGAGAAAGGGCAGCGGGTGCAGCATTAACAGCAGCTCCGGGAGCCCGTACTCGCGAGACGGAAGCTGGAAATTAACACTTTTATGCGAATGGACCCCGGCTGTGTGTTTGGGAGTGTGTGGAATGGTCAGGGCCGCGACACAGGGACCCATTTGGTGTGAGGGAAGACGATCAAGAAGCAGCAGCAGCAGAAGAGGAAGATGCGAAGTGAAGGATGAATTATTAACCGAAATTATTATCGAAAATTGTTCCATCGATCATCGGGAAGGGGGGTATAATGGTGCAGCACGGCAGGTACTGGCCACAGAGGCACCACAAAACCGTTAGCGAATCATCTATGTCTCTGTATGTGTGCGTGTCTGATCGGAATCTTCTGTTAATCTGTCGGGAGATGCAGATCCTGGAAGCGACCAACGGTCTCCGACCTCTAAAACCGTTCCCTTTTGTGTGTCCTGTGATGTGTCCTTGAATGTTTCAAAAGGGAACATCCCTTCTAGCCAGCCCTGCTGGCGCCAGCACTGGAGTGCTCTAATTAGACACAGACTCCGGGCCGGTGTTGGTGCAACGGTGAACGTTTCGTCGATCAGTCCGAAAGGATATTCCGTTTTTGCGTCGCATCCCTTCACGTACTCGAGCGCTTATCCCAGCGCAACTCAGTCATCAGTCAGCGGTCCGCGTGCGCCGCTGTCCATGCGGTGTCCCTGGTGGCCAACAACAATCGGCACCATCGGAGTTCGTGGTAGAGGACACAGGACAGAGGGAGATAAAAAGAGAAGGAAAACAACGGGAATGAAATAAAACAAAACTTTCACACGGATCGTACACACCGGCTGCCCGCGAGCTGGCCTGCTGGACGGATAATGATGGACCCTTCAGACACAGACGAAGAGAGAGAGAGAGAGAGAGAGAGAGAGAGAGAGAGAGAGAGAGCGAGCCCTTGGTCTGCGCCGTGCATCCTTTCCGGGGTATTAATCCTTGCGTGTTTACCGGACCCCGGTGTGCGTTCGATGGACAGCGGCAAAGGGGAGGCCACAACCCTTTTTCTTCCCGGCCAGCGCATACCGCGTGACCTCTTCCGCTTCGCTTCCCCCTTTTTTTTTGGGAGATTTTTTTTATCCTGGCGATCCTTGGACCTTGGATGAGATCTGGTCTCTCGCAGATGAAGCAGAGGAAGAAAAGGAGGAAGTGTTTCGTCCTTTTGATGCCACGCACCCTCTCTCTCTCTTTCACTCTCTGTCTGTGTCTCTTGTGACATTTGCATTTGTGTTTGCCAAGAAGGATGGCCTGGCTATTATGCCAAAGCGCGCGAGCGCAAGCGCAATGGCAATGAAAGGAAAAGGACCCTCTTCGTCCGAGAGATGACCGAGCATCACGCTCCCGTGTCCCTCCGTTTCTTGGTGGGATTGTGATGCTAATCCTGCTCATGCTGCTGCTGCTGCTGCTGCTTCTTTGGTTGTCCTTTCTTAAGGCGCACACCAGGAGCCGAACACCTTCGTTCGTTCGGAGAACCAAGGGAGCGAAATGGCCTCGAGGGGACAGCAGCCGCAGCAGCAGTCCGTTGTCCGTTGCGCATAACGTGGCATCTTGTCCGTTCCTTTTCCCCCTCCGGAATCCAAACGAAACCCTTTTGCGGAAGGGCAAAGTCCGCCAAAGACAGTGCGCTGGCTGCGTCCATTCGTTCAACTCGCGTAATTTGGCTGCGGACACTGCGTCAGATCCAAGTAAGTCACAAAAATGCCCCTGGAATCCGGTTTTGGCTCGCGTGGATCGCTAATTAGAGAATCCTGCTCGTGGGTCTGATGATCCCGTTTTCCCTTTCCGTGCAAAATCCGGATTCGGGACCCTACGTTTCGGGAACCGGTCAACCGGGCAGCAGGATGCTCCAGTGCCCTGGTTCCCCAAAAAGAGTCGCCGCCGCCAGCGTCCCTGGTTTGCACAGGTGTGCCTCCGCTGGGCGGGCATGGTATGGTTCTTGAACCGGTTCTAATCGACCACCAGACCACGGCGTCCGACCCGGTGGACCGGTTCCATCGGAAAGCCGGGTTTTCGGTGGTGGCGACCCATCTTCGGTGGCTGTTTTTTTTTGTTGTTGTAGCTTTGTTTTCGGGTTTGACTCCCTTGTCCCGCCAGTGTTTACGCTCGTCGCGACGGTCGGAGGAGGATGCTAGCACGTGATGGGACAGAAATGAGGTCCAGAATGAACGCGCGTGCCTCGCGCACTTGCTCGCCCGCCGGTTCCTTAGCCGGAACTGGTTCTCCCGGTTAGCCCATCGCCGGCCCAGGATGCAGACTCCCGTCCCAAGCCGAAACCAAGCCGGCAAAAACCGGAATTAGAATGCGGACATCAGGCCGCTCGGTTTCGGGGTTCTATTTTGGGACAAACCACTTTTCGTGGTCCACGGCACGAGACCAACCGGCACGCGAACGGCGTGTGAGGATGGACCACTTGCCACTGCCGGTGTGGACCGTCTCCAGAATCCGGTTCCGGAAGCTGGTTCCAGACTCTCTCTCTCTCACTTTTTGGTCGATTTTAGGGGGACAGCAAAGACTTGTCGAACGGGTTTTTGGTTTTTATTTTCTGATTTTTGGTAACCACCAACTGTGGCACGTGGCACAAGGACATTAATTGTTCGAAATGGTCCTTCACCAAAAGCGAAAGTCAACAATCGTGTGTGGATCAACCAGAGATAAGGAGAAGGCCACGAGGGGCGGAAGCAGCGATCGGCGGAAGTCACACGAGTGGCGCTGCACCCCAAAAAAAAACAAAAAAACGGCTCCATCACAAACTCCCTGAACACCGCGTAATTGATTTGAGCTAACGAGATAATGTGGCCTTTTCTTATGATCGGTGATCATGTTTGTGGAGAAGCAAAAGGCAAGCGCGCGCGCGCGCGCACTCTGAACGCTGTTAGCTGCAATTTATATAAAATGCACATATAATCAATCATCCGCGTGGTTCGGTGGCCCCAGGAGCTAACCAGTGACAGAGAGAAAGAGAGAGAACAGAAGAGGGGCCACAGATTGAAACCCTTTTTGTGCCATTTGCGCGTGCCCGGTCCATGCCGAGGTGGCGTTCATTGAGCAAACACATACACAATCACTTGAACACTCCTAGCGGCACCCTTAGAGTGGCCGGTGAGGAGAGGGAGGAAGACGGAGGACCCCAGAGTGACATCGAGCTTTGCGAACGGGCAATGTGTTACAAAATGAGTTATATTATATAATCAATCGTTTCTCTGTCTCTCTATCTGCCGAGCTACCTGTGCCACTGCGAGCACACGTACGCACAGACAGACACACATACAGACACACGGGCACCAATCAGCCGCCATTACGCCTTCTTCTGTTCGGAGCGGGCTAATTACAGCGACCGCGACGTAGCTCCAGCCAGGCCACGGTCTAAGCCTCTTCGGTGGAGCAATTTTTCATGAGCTCATTGCAGCAGCGCGGAGGGAAATGAGCTTACGGAGCCAGCGCGCCAGCGATCCAAGTCCGAAGAAGGAGTATCAGGAGGTAAGAGGTGAGCTTCCTTCGTCACATGATCTATCGCGGAGGGGAGAAGATCGAGCTTGGAGAGCTGGAGAAATTCACTTACTGAACTCCCAACAGCAGCAGCACTCGAGGTGAAGCTGGAGGAGAGAAATTAGATAAAAAAAACGATGAGGCAAACAACAAATAACAACAACAGCTACAACAACCAAACCAATCAATCAACCACGCAAGGAATTCATTCATCCTCGCGCACGAGCACTCGTTGTCCCGCTTCGTTTTCCAAAGGGAGAGACACAAAAGTAGCTACGACTGCGCCCCCCCCCCCCCCCCCGAGGAATTGAAAGACATGAGCGATGGAGCAGGAGACGAACACACCGATTTCCTTCCGTTCGTTCGTTCGTTTGCCCAGCTCGTCGGTTCCTCGCCGTCGTGACGAGAGACGATCGCTGCCAACTGATTGACTCTGCGGCACTGGCACTTGCCTGGCCGAGCTTCATTTTCTCAATGAAATATCGTCGAACATGATACGGACTGGTGGACACCGACGGGACGGGGACGGGGACGCCCGAAGGGAACGGTTTTTGATTTATGTTTATGCTGCTGACTCGCTGCTCTGCGCTGCGCTGCGCTACGCCACACGGAACACCTTCCTGGCCGTGCAGTAAACGATCTTCAGCAATGGGGTGCCAGCAAATAGAATAACTACAAATCATAATAAACGGACACACCAGCCGGGGAAGAGTAGCCTCGCGATGAAAGCCACAATCCGGGAGGCACCCGGGGAGGGAAGAACATTTAATATCGGAGTTTATTGGGTAAAGATTTTAACTACTCTCTCGTGTCGCTCTAGATTCTAGAGACTGGCCAAGAGAGTGCGCACACACTGAGAGACAGTCGCATCCCGTTAATCCGGATGCCGCGATCGCGTCCGCGTTAATGCACGCCGCCCCTAACCGCGTAAGCGGCAGTAAACATTTAGAGCGAGTGGTAGCGGAAAATGTTTAATTCTCACTCACCGGTCTGCGCGTTGGCTAATTATCGGCGCAAATAAAGCGTTGGATTTTATGTGTTAATTAGAAGCTTAAATACACCACGGGAGCAGACCGCGGACAGTGCTAAATCGGGACAGTGTGTGCCACAGGATGGCAGGAGGCTAAAAACGGCTAAAAACAATCCCCCAACCGATGATCCCATAAAATGCCGACGTTCAATCGGGAGGGAACTTGGTGCACGATTCGCGAGGCAGCAGAGGAGCAGTTTTGGTTGCGTACCTCTGCGCCCCTTCCTTTTGCAGCACGGCAACAACATAAAAGCGCTCTTAATGAGGTGTTTCATCAGCAGAAGCAACAGCAGCAAATGGCCACGCGCGGAAATGGTTACGCCCTGGGATGGCTGCTGGTGGATTGAGAAACGGAATTGAGTTGTTCAACACGACACCGTACATGTCGGGTGTGTTCTAGAAGCAGCAAAAAAAATGCGACGCGACGCGTTGGAAAACAATAAGAAACCATTAAACTGATATCGTCATCGGTTCAGAGAGATGAACTCTAATTGCGGTTCGCTCTTCTTGAGCAGCGGCAGCAACATCGGAGCATTTGCTAGGTTGCCCTGAAATCGGATACTTTGGGCATCCTTTCCCCTTTCCATCGCTTGATGCGGAACTAGAGCGGTACAGCGAAGGCTTACGACAGCTTCATTAGCACCTCGCGTGTGCGTCTGTGTCTATGTGTGGTGGAGACCGAATAGCGCAATCCTGTTGTCCTGTTCGTTGTCCTGTTTCGTCCACCCAGCCAACCGAACAGCCTTGAGGCTCGCTCCTTTTGATTGCCACAGAAACCCTCTTCGAAACCCCCTCCCTGGACACCCGCGCTGGCCACAACACGGAATGAAATACAATCTGCCATCCCTTCTGCCGCCACGGCCATGGCATCCTTGTGGCCAAGTGTGAAAGGAAAGAGCGTACGCGCTCGTCAAAAAGGGAGCCTCAAAACCTCAAGAATCTCCGTCAAAGTTAGTCGGCCAAATCGTCTCCGATTACTGCTGCTGCTGCTGCTGCTGCTGGTGATGGTGCTTGTGTGGAAGCCAGCGCAGTCGCCACGACGCGAAACGAGACTCCTGATGAGCTCGGATACGGTCGATCGAACGATTTACGCGCCCCGAGGGTTTGTCCCCTTTGGGAGTCCTTGCCACTTGTTGGAAATGTCAAATTCCTTCCCCGTGCACACATTCCCAACGCCGATGCCCACCGATAGCGACAAGCGATCGGACAAATACATTGTTTCGGGGCGCCCCTAGGGCCTGGAGTTTGTAAGCAGCGCGCTTCCTTCCTTGCGCCATTGTCAGTGGCGATCGCAGGCTCCCGATCGGTCTCTAGTCCTCTCCTGCCAAGTGCCAGGGGCCGAGTGGAACGATCCGTTCAGTTACGCTGTTCGCTCACTCGATAAAGAATCAATTAAACGGCTTTCAGCTTTAATAGAACGTTGTGTAGAGCGCGAGCGCGCGCGCAAACGACGGTGGTAGTTGGCCAACGGTTCTACTTTGATCGCATCGACATCGGAATTTATAATTGGAATTGGAAGCAACAGCAGCGGCAGCGAGCGAGTGAACGAGGTACGGCGCTTAATAATAAGGAAAGGAAGTCATTTGGTTGCGCGCCCGATGATCGCGAGCAGCATTGCGTTCTCTCGGGTGTCCATCAAGCATATGAGCAGTGGAAAGGGGGGAGAGGAGGTTCGTTGCTGTGGTGTTGGCTGTATGTAAATTATTTATCAAATCGCAACCCTGACGACCTTGAGCTAGACGCGGGCAGCGGGAAGGGACGCAAGCCGCAGCGAGTGTGGCGCCTTCGTGATCCTCATTCGTCTCTTTGGTACCTTGTGGCTGCTTGCCAGGATCACCACCATCAGGGGGAAGTGGTTTGGTTGGTCCTTTGTTTCTGTGATCGATCATCGACCATCAATGATCGACGATCGTCATCGTCACAGATGGGAACGGGCTGGATGGTTTGGTTGAAAGCATTTTCTGTTTACCTTGGCCGACAGCGATCTTTGTGTTTTTTTAGGTTCGAAAAGGAGTCGGGGCCATCATAAAGCGATTAGCAGAATGTTGATCATTCCACCACTCAACTGCGATCTTCATCCCCAACACACAACGCACCGGACCGTTGGTTGGTCGGAAAGCATCCTCCAATTTCGAGGATTTCGATCCTTCCTTCCTTCCGTGCCATTCCATTGAAATTTTTATTGATAACCGCCACCCATTTCGTGATGGTATCATCATAAAAAAAAGCCAAAAGGAAAATCTATCGCGCCGCGAAAGCGAAATCCAGCGTGCCTTGAGCCTCGCATTAAGTCGAAGCTGCTGCTACGGCTGCTGCTGCTGCTGCTGCTCAGTATGTGGTCCTCGGTTCCAATTCTGGCCAATTTTGCCGCCGTTTGCGGGCCGGGATTCACTTTTGAAATATCGCAGCCATTAGAAGCAAACAGCGAGCATCGTGGCGGTGGGGAGAGATGGGGCAGAAAATCCCCAAAACATACTCGTCGACTCTCCCCCCCTGATGATCGTAGATCGCTCCTACGATCTGTGGTGGCACCTGTGGTCAAAACTAATTTTAGGAAGTTTGGTAGTGGAAGACGAGGAGTGGAGGCTTCACAGTTTATTGGCAGAGCGCGGGCTGTATAATTTCCATTAATTGGGATAACGAATCCAATTTGTACTTATTAGCGTGCACAGCTAGTGGCCCCCCTTGGCCATCGTTGGTTTGCTGGCTCAAGAATGAATTGCCCAGGTGAGGGAGATCATCTTCTTGTGCTCGCCCTGGCATGTTATAAAATGATGTTCGCGCTCGATGTGTTTGAACGAAATGAAATTCAATTCTTTTAAATAACTTTCTATCTAAAACTCCCCAGCGCCACGTAGAGACGTCGATGTGACATTAACAGTTGTCCCCGAAAACGACCATCGATCGACTCGAAAACAGATGAATCCTGCGATGATAATTTTCCTCGTCGTCGTCGTCGTCAATCTTCGTCAGTTTGGCGCACCAAGCGAGTGATCATTAATAATCCTCCCTGTTGGGATTGAGTAGCGAAACTTGGCGGCCCAAGTATTTCAATTGGAAAGTATAGGATGGAAATACCAGAAACCTAGACGGCCGGAGATGATATAAGAGTCTGGGCGAGAGTGGCAAGAGTTAGAATTCCAAATGCTAGAAGCTCGGCCTCAGCACCGAGAGCACCTTTTTATCTCGTGGAATGATTCATTAGGTGTGGGAGCTAGAGCGCTGACCAGATAGTAAGGCCAGGAGGAGGAGGAGGAGGAGGAGGAGAACCTGGCATGGTGACAGTTACCAGGCGTCCACCAGGTTTGGTATTTCGTTGGGCGGACGCACTTGGGGATTTTTTTTTCAAGAATTAATTTCCTCAGCCCTAATCTGGACTCTGCTCACCACCAACAGCAGCAGCAGCAGCGATCGCTAGACTATGCGCCAGCACACAAATACACACTCACGCACACAGTACATCTCTCGATCGCTTCACATTAATCTCCTCCTGGGCCCGGGCCGGGCCGGGTACCAGGACGATGGCCTCCGTGCCATCGATCTTTGGGGTCCCTCAAGCCCGCGGCCACCGCACCGCCGACCATTTGACAGCAACAACCTCCGGATCGGTTCGGAACGGGTGAGCTGGCGACACCATCGCCGGTCAGTCGGTGGTGACGCGTGTTTGCAACACATAAATAATCATTAGCGCTAACATACGAAGCGAAACACCGTGGAGACCTCACCACGGCCGGCTCCGTGTGCGCTAGCCTTGCTGTCCGCCAATCCGCCATTCCGTCCGCCTGTTCGTCCTTCCGCTTTATGCTCGGAAAGGAGGTGGTGGTGGTGGCCTGGGAAGGGGACGAGCTAGAATTATGCAAGAAAATATGCAAACAAAAATGTTGGCACCATCGTCATAGGTATCTGCGACACCACGGCGGCGAACCCATTTTGGAGTTATGAAAGCCTTAGCAGCGTTAGGTGTTGGCTGCTGTTGCTGTCCTCGATCGCTCGATCGCTCGATCAAGGGTCACGCCAGCTCCCGAAAGTGATACCAAATCGAACGAAACACCGGGGAACGAGACGGGGGGAGGTTGCTCTCGCTGTAAAAGGAAACCCAAATCGTGCGAGCGCGCTCGGGCTCGGTGCGTGTCAGGTGCCGAAGCAGACCAGGCGCACCATCCGGAGCACACCTCATAACTCATCTGCGCCCGGTCCCGGTGTCTCAACGGTGGCGGCAGCAGCAACAAATCCCTTCGCGAGTGACCACCGGTGCACGATTTCCTTTTCCGTCCCCATGTAAAGACCCACTGGGCCACTCGCGAAGGATGCGCGCATACCGGCCACACCATCACGCTAATGGCATCGCCGAGTAGAGAGAGAGAGACCATGAGGTGTACACTGGATGGCTGATGGGCTGACTGGCTACGATGTTCGGACACGATTTACAATTTGAATATAAATTCATCCTCATTTGCATATTATAAGCCAAAGCGCGACGGCGACAAACAACAACGATACTTGCGCCATCCGTGCGGACCGACCCGGGATCGGGAGTGCTGGTGTTGGTGGTCCCCGGTGTTTATCTTCTTCACCGTCACCGTCACCGTCGCGCATGTCGCGATCGCCGCGATCGTGTGCTGTGCGATCGTTTACCACCACCCTCCGTGGGCACTTTCGCACGCTGGGCTGGCGCTGAGTAATCGTTTTTCAATTCGATCAATCTACTCACTTTGCGCTCGTTGGTAAATGCTCTTTTAGAAGGAACAGTTGGGGTGGGGGGGGGGGGGGGACAGCAGAAGCAGACAATGTATTGATGGGCACCTCACCGGTTCCTGTTCCCGGTCCTGACCAATCACTCTTCTTCGCTTCAGTTTCGTGTCGCGCGAATTATGTTTGATCGCGATCATCGTGGTAAAACGGAACGAAAAGGTAATCAATTGGTTCAGCAATTGGTGAAGAGGGTGCTGTTGGGCGCAGGCAATTGATAGCAACAGGTTCTTTAGACGACAAGAGGCTGATAGATTGTTGGATGTGTGCGACAGGCAGCAGCTACTGTGCGAATGGAATGAAGATCGTTTGTGAAGTTAAGGAATGTTCTAGGATATCGTAGACATGACCATAAGGAGCAGTGTTGCCTAAAGCTGCTTGGTCATTATAACTATTTTCAAGGTAAAGCAAACATTTATTGGTTGTCATTTGAAGGGTTGAGTTATTTTATTTCAAATGCATAGCAACGAAAGATAATGCAACTATGCAACTAAAAAAAACAATGATTTTGATAGTTCTTCACAACGAATTTTCTACCGAGCTGAATAAAAGTAACTTCGGCTGTAAAAAAAACTTCGTTCATCTTAAATGTGCTCTGTCAAGCTAGCAACTTTTTTTCAAGCTCTTTTTGACAATTCTTTACGTAAAACTGGTGCTCGTACACTATTACAATGATTGAAAAAACTAATAAATTGAAGAACAACAAATGGCGAAGAAATGAATATAAAACATTCAATGCACATCAATTGCAATAGATAGATGTCCAAGACATTGCATAATTATGTTAGATTCAACTGGTTTAGAGTAAAGCTCAATAGTCAATCATATTTATAATCAAACTCCTGCGGAATGACCAATACTTATCAAGCCTAGTTGTGCTAATCTGTATACAATTTCGAATCCATTTCACTTAACCACTTAAATCAAAACATGATCTTGCTATCATTCCTGGTCCGTTTCCTAACACCCAACGGAACGCAGCATCCCAAAAGCAAAAGGCACCTCGGCCACGAAAAGAGGAGAGAAAATCCTTCACCCAAAAGGCTACATAATCCTCTCTCGCTGTGTGACGCTTCTCCCGTTCCCTATCGATGCCACCAGCGTATCATGTTCGGGGTCCCAAGCCTGGTCACTTGCTGCTCGCTGGCTGGCTGACAAACACGCTCGCTTGCTGGTAAATTAATTACGGCCACTTCACCCCGTTCCAATCTGCCAGCATGTCACCCCTACACAGACGGGGGAGCAGGATAGAAAAAAGGAGGAACTGAATGGGCAAAACAGATTATAACAAATCTAAGCCACAACCGGGGGACAAACACAAATCCCTGCCCTGAACACTGGGTGCCCCGCCATCGTCGTCCCGGTCGTCGTTTGGTCCCGTTCCGTTGGTCAATAATTAATATCGAATAATTTATTATGTAAAGCGACGAATGTGACGAATGGCTACGATGTGTGCTGTGTGGCGTGGCAAGGCATAAACTGAGCTCCCCCCTCGGGGTCCGATGTAGCCATGGTAGTCAGCAGTGGCCTAGAAGACGAATCCATTATTTATCGATTGCGCTGACCGACCGCAAGGAGGGATTAGTTCGGTAGCGACAGAAAGGCATCTCTGTCGTGAATTGATCTTCGGTACCTTCTGCGAAAGGTGCGTCCTGGTGTGTGTCCTCGATCACCGTCTCCGGGGCGATGGGCGCGATGATAAGATTAATAAAATGTAGCAATAAATTATCTCTCCTTCCAGAGAGTGCGCACGTACATGTCGAGCGATTGCGCGATCGCACACATTGAAGGTAATTCCCCATTTTGTGTGACACCATTTACGAAATTTAGAAATGGCGATGAAAAATGCTTTCCAGCTTCCAGTGGGGCCATGATCTCCCCTTGCCTAGCTCCTCACCGTCGTCATCGTACTCTTTGTCGGTGACATTATTCATACGCTTCCTGATCAATCATTGCCGGTTGGCATGTGTTTGTTGTTGTTAGTGGCTCCTTCTGCCGCTGTTGCTGCCCACTTGAGCTGAAGCTGAACCAGCTCCCAAATATCGCTCCATATTCGGTCCGGTCAGCATATTAATAATGATCGACGGTGACGGCGGTGAAGGTAGTACCGTAGTCGCTGTTGGACACCGACGTGCGTTGTATCCCCGCCACACCGCACCACACCACTCCCGGTGGTTGATAACATTTTGCCGGTGTCTGGTGTCTGGTGGCAGACAGGCAGTCCTGGCACGTTTGTGACCGAGGTTGTGATCATTAATTAGACCAA
>NC_064878.1:42274063-42296563 GCF_943734665.1 Anopheles aquasalis | reverse complement strand
ATCGATCGATCGACCTTCTAGTGCAGTGGAAAGGTTAACTATGCTCCCAATAGGGGGTGATATTTTTATTATTATTATTTTTTGGTGAGCTTCTATCGCGATCGCCCCAAAGTGGCTCTATTCATGGCTCCCCAAAAAAGGAATGCCGCGTGGCCCACTTTCTTCGGGGCGGCGGCGTCTGCGTCGGCGGCACGAATTTGTTGACTTCATCACGATGATGATGATCATCTTTTGCGACTCTTCTTCAGCGCCATGACGCAGCACATTGGATGTCGGCAAAGTATTGTTAAGGAAGGAAGGGGTGCGGTCAAGGTGCGATTTTATGCTCATCCATCATTTGTCACTTGTTTCCACTTGTTGTTCCACACACCTAGACACAGGGAGGGGCGCCAACGGCAAACAGAGCTTTTTTGTGTTCTTTTTTTGTGTCTTTTATGCTCTTGTAGCGATCCTCCAGCGATGTGTTTATGATCTCTTCCTCATGGATCACGGATGAGAGAAGAAAGAATCGCACAAAAGCGATGTGCGGTGGAATGGATGGCCATCGATCACCAGCATCCACCGGAGGCTATTCTGGGGACTTTGTGGTTGGGGCAAAGCATTCACCATACGTGCCTTATATGGGAGCCACATGAATGGAGTATTAGAATCCTCGCTCTCTCTCTCTTTTTGTTTCTCACTTTCTTCTCTCTCTCTCTCTCTCTTTCTTTCTCCATCTTTTGGATCGATTGTTTATGTCAAATTGTTATTTAAACACACCATTACAGTGCACACGCTGGTACTTATCGTGGTGCATTGTATGTGTTGTGAATGACGATGATGATGATGCTGCTGTTGATGACGGTCAAAGAACAGTTAGAAAGCTAACGGTGGATACCTGCGTGTTGGTCTTGATATCTAAATTTATAACCACCAACTCGGGAACGAAGCTCTCGGATCTGCAGTGGAGCGTAAGGAACCTCACCTCCTCGGATCGTCCATCCTTATCATCGAAAAAGGCAATCCCCAGGCCCCTGGCTGGACGTTGGCCACCCATTGTGCGAGCCAGTAAGAGAGAGAGGCGACCGCGATCCACCCACAAAGTTTTGCGCGAAATCGCAAACCACCCGTCCGTGCCATCTCGTGGGTGTCCCGTTACCGATCCTTATGCTGGTCGTCGTGGTCAAGCAAATACCTGGAGGCGGAACAGCAATCAAGACGTACCGTACGACCTGTTGCCGGAAGCCCATGTGACCGCGTTGTCGAGGAAGAGGAAGAGGTTGCGTTGTGTGTAGGCTTGTGTTTGACTAGCCGCCCTTACACATTAGACCACCGCTCGCTACCTACTACTAGCCCAGTGGTACTACGCAGAGGCACTGCTCGATGATGGTTGGTGGCACCTGCTGGTAGCGCGAGCCACGATGATGGTGCGGCCATTAGGACCCGGCTTTTGGGCCCATTAGGCCCCACCTCATTCCAAATCAATCAACACCAAAGACGTCTTCCTACTTCTCGGCTTTTCAGAAGAAAGAAAAAAAAATCACATCACCATCATTGTCACACCAACAGCTCATTTTGCATAGTTAAAAGGATTTTTCGATCATCGTGATTCCCCCCCGGCCCCAGGGACCCTCCACAGTAAATCAGCAGCAAACAAAACTATGCTTATCATTTATGATCCTTCACATTCGTCGGTTTGAAAACGTTTGAAATTTATTTCACACTCCGATTTGGTAAACGGTGACGACGACGACGACGACGACGACGTTGCGTTGGTTGCTGCGGCTGCTGTCCGAGCACCGAGCGAATCCCACGGATCATTCGATCTGTAAGGTACTTAATCACCAAAACACCTCCCAACCACCCAACCACCATTCCGCCAGCGTAGCGAATGGATTCCTCTCGGTTCCGCGCGAGATCGATTCCGGCGACCGGGACCCGGGGCCGAAGATGAATAAATTATCGGAGAATCAGTGGAAGGGATGTGGCGGCTACGGGTATGCGGGAAACACACGGAGGCTCATTGATTTATGCTCCAGCTGATCATAACGAGCAATGGACCATCGGCGCATTCTTTCTCGCGCTGTGGACGGCGGTGGTGGCGAGCGAGAAGTGTGAATAATTGAAGCGAAGGCACCGCGTACCGCGTGTATAATCACACACCCAGACACACTGGGGAGCTCTCTCTCTCCCTTTCTGTCTCTCTAATCATATCCTCTACAACTAGGAATTAGGATACGGGATACGAATGTCTTGCGTACCACAAGGGGCATGCTACATGTTGCTGCTGCTGCTGATGTCTCTCGAAGAGAAGTTCCTTTGGCGGCACCTTCACCGTCGTCGTCGACAATCGTTTTCGATACGGTCTCTCGGTACCACACGGCGACGTGCGTGGTGGAAAGTGAATTCTGCCTCGCTTAATCCAATAAATTTTAATCCATCGCTGGATAGAAGCGGAAACGGAATGAGGGGGGAACTGCTGCTGCTTCTTCGTCTTCGCCTCGAAGAAAGTAGGTGAAGGCGAACGGGCGAAGAAAGCAAAAGAAAGAATCGAGAAATCGAATCGGAATAGAGAGAAGGATATTGAAAACAGCTTCGAAAAAGAGTCAAAGCCCACCAACGGGTGATGATAAAATACGGAGCAATCTGAGATCTGAAAGGAACTCTGGATTCGGTTCCAAAGCCACCAATTGTTGACCAAACGCCAATGGAAAAACATTTACTCACCTGAAGAGAAGACAGGCACACACCGAGAAGAGAAAAGACATTTTCATAAAGTGTCACCTCAGAAACGCACCATTCGCGGGATGTTATTGAATGTTTTCTATTCCGATAGTTTGCATATCAATAGCGCTGAATGGCGCTGTTTGTGACTCTATTCCACCGTTTACGTTTCATTCGCTGATGCGATGGTTTTGGGTGTCGCTGACCATCCTCGACATTTCTGCTACCAAGACCAGGCTTAGCGGCGATGCTTATGATAAGGCGATAAAGTCCTGATAGACGTGGTAATCTCATCGCCTTTGGCCGAACGGTTTCTGCTTTTGACAATTTTCATGAAGGTTTAACAGTTGATCGTTAGTAACTGTTGTGGGTTTACTGTTTCTTACATTAATCTTAACAGTACACCAAGAGGCAACCACAAAGCAAATGCTGACATTAATGGTATGGTTCATTGAAAGACAGAAATAGCGCTGGAATAATCTACAACGTTTCGTGACCTTCCGAAACTCATCGGAAGCAATAAAGCGGCCCAATGCTGGGGAGCGATGTCGAGAGCAGAGTGCTTCACGCTACCGATCGCGCACCGCCATGCCCGGTAGGAAACTATTTTAAATCGATTAATGCACGAGTGGACTGCGCAGTCGCGTCGCGTCGAGTCTCCCAAAACATGGTGACATAAATTTGAAATTGGACACAGACGACGACGGCGACACGGCGAAGAAGGAGCGGGCGCGGCTCTTTTTAAGCGAGAAGCCACAACTCCATCGATCGTCGATCGGTTCCGTGTCGGTCCAGGGCTCGCTTCGAAAGACAAGCAAAGGTGACTAGAGGCGGAGCGATTCGCTTCGGAACGATTGAAGGTGGCCATCGATATGTTTTTCAAATTCAAATTCCTCCCGATATGCCATCGATGGGCCTTTGTTGGTGACGCGTAAATCGCTCCGAAAACCATTCTCATGCTCGAGGAAGGATGAAAAAGGATAATAGGATGGTTTTTAATGATCTTTTTTTTTCTCTCTGTTCGAATTCGACATCCGCTACGTTCATTATTCAATGGCGTTTTATGTTCTACATTCGAATGGAAAATCTAAATTACCACCACCAGCGACGGAGGAGATAAAATTATTCTTTTGTCTTCAAACATCCATTCCATACGCCAAACCGAATGTGACGTGTTTATGTTAATCGATTCGAGCATAATAGAGTGTAGCCCACCCCACCTGCTGATTCGTGCAATCGCGCTAATCGTTTTGGGATCTCCCCAGTTCCTGTACGGAACGCCACGGCACGCGGTGGTCGCGAGCAAAATTTACATTTCTTCGACAAATTACCTCTCTCTATCTCCCCAAATAGCGGGACGCCTGCGACGGTCCTGACACTCACGGACACAAATTGCACTGACCATGCATGGGTTTTTGAATAGGGAAAACCTTTTTCATCATTTCCATGCCGCGAAGTGAAATCGTGAGCACACGTTGAGCGTCGCGATCGAGCACGATCGGGCACGGTGCGCCGCACGTAAAAGGCAATAAACATGCAATTCAATCTGTGTCACTCCTGCCTGTGGCTCATCGCACACCCCGCACCACCGCATTCCTAAACCGTCGTAAAGCCGTCGATCGATTAGGAAGCGGTGCGCCTGGGGAAAAGGATTTTAGACGTGGAGACGGCGTGGCGGGAGGAAAAACGGTAAAATCTGCCAACTGAAGTCCGGCCGTCCGATCGATCGATTTGGTGGCGGTCAGGCCAGGTGCAGTTCCCAGGTGCAGTACGATTTGCATAAATTTCAATAAACGCACCAACCCGGGATGAGTACTGCGATGCGAGGATCATCAATCCAATCGGAGTCCGAGTCGGTTCGCGATTGATCGATGAGGGATGTTCGCTGAGCAATACTCTACATCGCTCCCCCTGGGGGTGAGAAAGTGTTTTCTCGTCTTCAGCCGTGTGGCGATGATTGATGGGAAGCAATTCATCATCACTTCCATGAGTGGTGCATTTGAAATGCAAATAAAACAATGTTGAAGAACCTGGGGATGCCTCACAGGTTTAAAAAATTTCACCAGAAATGTAATGTGGAACGGAAATCATCGCCCGGAAGGATCCGATTCCTGGTTAATTAGAGAAAATTGATGAAAAGCACGAGGGAAGAGATGAGACTGTTCCCTGTGATGATACATTTGAATAACAAGAGGCATTCTCTTCGCTACCAATCAGCGTGGCACTGCCGACTACCGTTAGGTGGTCTGTTGATAATATTGTTTGCACAATAGCTACCGAGACAGGCACGGGATGTGGCTAATAATTTAATATCTAACAGCAGCAGCAGCAGCAGCAGCATCGATAGGCTAACGAGTCCGCGGTAGCGACAAAGAAAGTAAACAATCGACAGATCGGCTGCAAAGACGAGGAGGATTGAACGATTTTGTGTAAATTTTCACCCACCGCTGCCAGCGTCGCCACCACACATATTGACGAGACAATTCCCGATCATCAGACAGGCGTGTGAGACATTTGTTCCAATTAAGAAGCTGCTTCTCCGCAGCGCGACCAAAAGATCCGAAAGAGATAAGCCCCCAGATGGCTCTCCACACTTGCTGCTGCTGCTACTGCTGCTCTTTGGTTCAGGAATCAGATCAGCGGAATCCTCGCGGAAGGGCGCGATACATGGAGCGAAAAAGGGAGAAAGCACCTCGCACGCACTGGGCGGCGGTTCGTTGTAACAAATGTTGGTAGCAGCTTCCGATGAAATGCTTCAGATTAGGACGGGGAGGTCCAAAGTGTGTTTTTTTGTGTTGCTTTTCTACCGTGGATTAGGAGCTAATGCGGGAGCGACGTGGAAACCGTAATAAGACCATTCTCCAGCTGTTTAACTCGCTCGATAACTGTTGCCGCTCGCTAGCTGGCTGGCAATGGCTGCGATGCTTGGCGCACGATAACTAAGATCAACGATCAACGCCAGAGCTCTAGGGTCCAGGATAGTAACACTTCTCATCGGCATCGCAGAGGACGATTCGAGACGGTCGTTTGGGGGGTAAAAATGTAGATCCATCCGTAGATCGTTATCGGTGACGTTGAACAACTGACTTGTGTAACCGATGGGTGGTGGAAGGATGAGGTGGATACAGTTCTCACCATTTGGAATGTTTTTTTTTAATAATGAAACACACACGACCGGCGTAGGGCACAGATTCTGATCGTCGCTGCTTTGTTTTGTCTGTTGTTTTTTTCTCCCTCTCTCTTCGGTTCGGTTGAAACCTCCAGTTATCAGTCCAGATAGAAATGGGGATCGTCTTAGTTAGTCACGCCGCGCGACCGTTACCATCGGGATGTCAATCTCATTTCATCTCGCTCCACTCAGCCAGGAATTCTTCATCTCTTATTAAACGATTTAACAAAAAGCAAATCAAAAACACAAAACCGAACGGCGTTGGTGTCGCCTTCCCATATGCCGACCGTACCGGGTTTTATACCGAGTCTGGGTTGATGATCTAATTCCTTGCCGCTCCATTAAGCGCTCATTCGGTTGCTGCCGGTTGCTGGTGCTGCCGATTGGTAGCTGTTGTGATTGTTTCTGGGATTGTTTCTTAGCTTCTTATCCACCATCACGCTTCACCCCCTCGGCGAGTGTGTCACCTGCTACTGCTGCTGCTGGAACGGACTCTTGAGCTTCCTGAGAATTTGCTCTCCGGTGCCCGGTGTACCTGGCGAAGGCCCCTGGCTACTGTCCTGAGGCGATCGCGATCGAGGGATAGAAAAGAGCATATTCGGTCACCAGCACCACCACCACCACGGGACCCGTCACCAGGCTAATCCGGCCAACCATTATTGCCTAGACCGCCACGGGGACACGGAAGGGACTTGGTTGGATTCTTGGAGCGATTGACAGAACAACGGGAGCCCGGCCAAGGCTTTCAGAGCGCTGTCCGTTAACTCTTTATCTCTTTTGCCTTCCGCACGATTTCAACCCGCCAGGGGGTGGCTCAGTCGCGAGTGCTGCTCAGTATCGGCTTATTGTGATCCCGATGAGAAGTGGCTTGACGACCGCGCGCGCGCGCGCGCCTTGTAGCCTGGTTCGGAGACAACAGATGACTGGCGAGCAAACTTCAAAACTATTTTCGAAATGAAAGCATCAAAATGCCAAACTACTGCTACTGTCGGTCTCCAGTAGCGTGATGGCATTGTCTGTTGCCTCATCATCATCATCGGCATGCCTAGCAAAGCACCACCACCACCACCACAGGGAGGCTTAGCGATGGCTCCCGTTCCTCAGTTCGATCATTCCGCTCGCGGACATCAGCCTTAATCTGGACTGACGTACCGTTTTTCGGGAAAGGATCTGTGTTTCTTGTATTGTAGAAATGGTGTTCTGGGATATGTCTCCCTCTGGTGCTGGTACCATGGCCACGAGAAGTCAAAATAGAGTTCAACGAATTGTGCCACGGGGGATACTTTGGAATATGGAACAAACCTTTCCTCTGGCGGTTCGGGAGGGTTAAAAGGAACAAATCTCCTTCCTGCTACCCTTAAAACTTTTAACTCAATAATCCAATTCCTTTCACTAACAAAAACACATAAATTAAAATGAAAGAAAAGGAAAAATGGAAATAAAAAAAAAGTATATATCTGTTCCACTAAAGGCGCAGTAGAGCGCCTTACCTATTTCACAAACAACTGTTGCAAGGCGGCACAGCTCATTATTATTTATTATTCCCGAATTGTTATGATTACGGAAGCGACATTCCGTTGCCACCTATAGAGGGAGAGAGCCAGCGAGAGAGCGAAGAGAGAGACGACGTTTTTGTATAAACGTTTTCACTTCGCGCCCCTTCGCCACTCCGGTGACTGTTGGAGTGGAATTTAGATTTTTTTTTTAATTCCCTCCTCCTGCCTGCCACCCCTTTATCGCTCTGCTTTGCATTGGATCGCGATTTACGCGCGGCCGGGTGTCGTGGAGGGAACGCCGTCGATTGGAAACGTTTGTGCAGCGACCTCCCGTTCCACGGAGACTAGCACCGGGAACGGTAGCACATAATTTATAGCCACCTAGAGGCGTTTTCCTTAAACACTCGCACACTGTCGCCTTTGATTCCTCCTGTTAGTTCGGGAAGGAAGGAAAAAAGGATCCAGGATCGAGCAGCAGAAGGAAAAAGGAGCACAGCGCACCGGCTGCAAGGATCGTTTTCAAATCCCAGATTAATTCCTTTTCATTAAGGACGTTCGGTCGTTCGCTCATGGGATGGGACGCTCTATCGCACGATCGCTCGCTCGGGAAAAAGCTAAATTAATCCTCGCGACCGAAAGTCATGAGAACCACCGTCGTCGTTGGAATGTAATTGTGCGCGGATCCCTCCCGGTGACGTTCTCTGGTACCTTATGGTGTCGACATGTTGCCTTTTTGTTAATCAAACATTACAAGCCATGTCACAACAGAACATGTGCTCGTTGCGTTCGTTATCGCCACCGGAGAAGAGGATGATGGTACTGGGATTCCGGCGCTCGTTAATGAGAGTCCATGACAGGGCCAGGACGAGAAAGAAGGACACTGATTGCTGAGTGCAGACGCCCGAAAAATGGCGTAATGATTATGCGTCGCTCAGGTACATCATGGCGACGTCCTCGAAGCTGTTCGTCGTTCTCTAGCTCGGTCATCAACAAGACAGGAGACTGTTCGACGAGACCATCCGCGTGATGGACCCATAAAGAACGCATTATCACCCAGTCCCTTTGCCAAATGTCGAGACGCTCGTTTAAAGGACTCAACCGAGCACGCAGACCGACAAACGAGCGTCAGTCTAATTAACGGGGTTGGTGGTCGTCGTCGCCACCGCTCGTAAACTGCTTTTCCGGTGTTCTTAAATAAACTTCCTTTCCATCCGTTTCCATGGCTGTAAAGATGTGTTTCAAAACATCAAAGGGCACGTTCTGGTTATTGTTTTGTATCGTAAGCAAACTGAGCTTCCTTTTGATGTTTTGCGAACCGTTTGCTTGTGTAAAGGAACCAGGAAATGTGAACATATTGAACCGAAATGGTCAGGCCAAGGTTCAGGAGTGATTGGTGCGTCAGAGAGCATGAGGTGGTTTCGCTTGTTTAGCATAACTTTCCTCGTGCTTGGGCCACCTGTTCACTCCACGTGTATGTGTGTCTGTTGTAAACCTTTTTACAGCCGGATCATTCGACTTGAGATCCACCTTTCGCTAGCTAGCAGCAGGCAGCAGGTTCCCGAAAAGTCCGATCATAATCGACTCCAACAAATCGAATTCCGCTCGCTTCCCACTGTCCAGCCACCCTATGGTCAATCACCATAATTCGGGGCACGGTGCGAGATTAAATACCGTAAAGTTTACACCATTTTTTACCCTCATTCCATTCCGGTGGTTGAGCCCATAAAAATATTTACGACACTCCGCTCCAGATATCACGCACCGCAATCACACAATTGGTGGGTGGGTGGGGGGGTGCTTGGAGGGTGGTTATTGGGAGTCAATAAAAGAACGAAACAGAAAAGAAGAAAAAACGCACCAAAGGGACACGCAAGGAGGAGGAGGAGGAGGAGGAAAAGGAGCAGCATCATAAAAAGTCTCTCACTCACTAGCGGTCTACGAAAATGGGTTCGATTCCGATTCGATTTTGATACCGAAATTCACGGATTCACCTTCAAAAGAGCCAACGCGCCAAGCTGCGATTCCCTCCAGAGGACGAGGACGATTTTTACGATCAATCAGTTTCTTCACTCCCTTCCCCACAGCCCCCTAACCCTTTTCTTTCTACGATTCTTGAAACGGCACCTCGGCCAGTCCGGACACGGAGGGACGTACCTTGTATTTATTATGAATTTATGTAAATTGAATCTGCCGAAATGTTTATGTTCCTTCCCATTCTTCTCAAGGATGATCACCGCTAGTACGTGTGGGCAGAAGAGGGAGGGATTGAAACGGGGGGTTGGTTGCGCCCTCGATTGCGTTAACCGCCTGGTCCAATTTGGATGTTTTTAATTAGTAACATGAGATGCCAAGCCAGGCGATGAGGCGTTCTTCTTTACCGAAAGCGAATTAGGCAAAGTACTGCCCATGGACCCTGGGACATGAGGAGCATTCCACGAGTTCTTCTCGGAGAACACGTGCGTGCTGGCATGCGATTGAACTGATTTCGGAGAGGATCAGAAATGCACGCACGATGCATCGCTGTTCGGCTGCAACTTACAAGCCTCGTTTGGACAAGTGTCTCACTCAACATCGTCGATCGTTACAACACGCAGCCAGATATTGGCGGTATGGTAACGTTGTGGCCAGCGCGCAACCTATAAATTCATAAAACCATAAATGTTTATCACCGTCTGCGAGCGTCGCGCTCGTTGTGTTGAGGTAAAGATCGATCGCTCGCTCGCTCGCTCGATTGGAATCGGCTTTCACTGTGTACCTGCCCGCGGATGCCCGGCGCGGTGATACATATGTATAAATATATTAAATATTATAATTACATTAATAAAAGGAGAGTTTTCTGTGCTCGATGTGTGTGCCATGCACGGCATCAACGCATAACGGACCACCGCACGACACCAATAGAAGTGGTGTGAGCGGAGAGGGAAGGCCACCGGTTGAATGGCCGCCAAGGGGTCAGGCACGCATAATGTTAATATTTACGCTCCCTTACGCCTGCATGCTGCGCCACGCAAGTGCTGTGATTGAGCGAACGCCGCATGCGCGCATGTGTCGAAGGCTCACTTGGCGTCACCATCACGCCGAACCGTTGATTTGATGATTTGACTAACAACGCAATTGGCCACATAATTTTTAGTTCATTTTCAGACAAGACCAGCAGCAGCAGCAGCAGTCTGTGCAGCGTTGACAGGATACGCGACAGTCTGGGGCGAGCAAATGTCGCAGCATTTTGACCGAACACAGCATCCCAACAGCAATTTATGACACTTTACACCACGGTGGCACCCCGTCTAATGAACTGTTTCGTTCTCTCTTTTTCTCCCTTACGATCATGATCATCGTCACCGCACTTCGATCGCGATGGATGGATGCTGCGCGCTTTAATTATCTGCCATCCCATTTGCTTTCAACAACGACGACGACTTTGCGCAACAGTAATTCCGCGAAATTGACCACGCCTCTCGACGTGTCGGGCCTATCACAATCCGACATTCAGGGCCTACTGATCGGCTCGCACCAATCGGCGATCAACGTCAAGCGCGAACCCGAAGATCTGCGCAAGGAACCGAAAAATCCCCGAAGCCAAAAGGTAAGCTCAAGCTGTGATAATGACACTAGTGTCCTCACGATTGATTAGCCTTATCAGCAACGCCTGTGTGGAAGGATAAGCTGTATTTATTTGCCAAAAAGATCGAAAAAATCCACGTGAAAATGCGCCTCTGTTCGCGGAGACTGACGGAAAAACCGAACCGGCGGCACGAAGCGTCGTTCGTCGTCTGCTGCTCACCCAGCTCACCGGCTTCTCTCACCTGTGCTCACCTCGATCACTCGTGAGCTCACTTGAGCACCAGCTCACGACTCACGAGTGTATAGCACTCACCTCCCGGTCCGGGTCCTGGGGAGGAAAGTTGTTTAAAAAGAAATTAAAAAATTAAGAAAAACTTGCTCCGAAGATTGACTGAAATCCACCGACGAGATGTCAACAAGATGTCACCAGTGATTATGTAATTTTCTATTACGTTTCGGTTCGTAATAGAAGCACAAAAAAAAACAGCTCGTGCAATCGCGCACCACGCACGATCTTTCACTTTTCCGCGCGATAATTTAATTTAGCTTGACAGCTGACAAAAGTCCATTCGTCCGCCATTCCCTCTCCCGTTGTCAAACATCCACTGGCTCGGATTTTTTTTCCTTTTTTGGGCATCTCGAGCATCGGAGCGCCACCACGAAGAAGGATCCTTTCGAAAACGGTTTACATATGATCCCCCTCCCGGCCCAGCTCGAGGACGGCGACCAGGGAGGCAGCAACCATATCATTTGGATCGTTTCCAGCTCGCGATCAATCCCACCGGGGGCCCAAGCGCGATCGCTCTAGTTCTGGTTCGCGTTATCGCTCACGTTGGAATCCTTTCGGTGCGATCATCAGGTGCGCAACGAGAGAGGGGCCCAGTCGGGTGTTGCTCGGTGTGCGCCCACTTAACGCCACATCATTACTTTCCATTTCGCTCGAAAAAGGCAACGAAATTGGACTATCCAAACAGGTTGCGCTCGAGGAACTCTCCTCCAGTCCGAAAGTGACAATCGAAAATGCGTCTTTCGCTAGGGGCGGAGTGCCCTGCCCTGTTCTGCCCTGCCCTGTCCTGTCGTTCAAATTCCCTTTCGATTTCGGAACGGCACCTGCCTGGTACACGCGCTGGGGCTTTGCTGGGGATCACCACCTTCGTCGTCGCTCTTCGAAGGATATGGTTGCGAATTGTGGATTCTACTCAATCCAACGTCCCTCTCTCCCATTTGCTCCAGTTCCCGGTTCTTTTTCTCTTTCTTTCGAATGCTCCAGTACGGAAGGATGTGCAGAGGATCCTTTCGAATTTGAAAGTCGAGTGAAAGCACCCGGTCCAGGGGGTTGGTGCTGGTTGATCGATAACAATTCACACAGGCACACCCCCTGGGCCCCTCGCAATTGCATCGAACCAAGTGTGAATTACCTTTCTACGCTCCGGATCCGGACCTGCAGTGCACCGGCATTCGGGAACATGCTGCGCTGCGAATCGGTGATCGTTTGCCACTTACCTGCTCAGCAGCAGTTCCGAAGGGTTCTTATTTTGCAAACAAATCCCCTGGCGCAACATAAACTGCAATGCCCAGGAATTGCAGCATCCCTTTTCTTGCCGGTTTTCTGCACGCTTCCGTCCTCTCGAGACGGGGGCTCAGCCTTTCTCCCTACCTCCTTTTGGTGTTAGGGACCGGCATAAGCATCCCGTGGCGTAGGGAAGTGCAGATTTGATGCAATTTTATTATTCGATTTGAAAGCCGCCTTTGGGGTACGGCACGGGCACCAGGTCAAGGCATCGTAATCGATCGTTCTGCAGGGGATTGGCACTGGAAAGGGTCTTTCCCTGTCTTTGAGCCTTTTTGTGATTGAAGGCAAAGAATGCGCGCGTGCATGTTTATTATGTTTGTGTATTAATGTGCAGAATTATGGTTCCGCTGATGTCACAACATCACTCGCTGCACATTAGCTCGAATTGTTGAGTTCGGTCGAGCATAGGTTACGACACTGGGACAGAGACTCTGCCAAGGTCACTTATTCGACGGTTTCTTAGAAGAGCACACAAAGCTCCTAACCTCACAACAGCGCAGACAGAGAGTCACACATCAACATGACCTTCAGCGTTTCACGTTTTGGACCATTTGCGCTGACAACAGGCGCTCGAACCGGCACATAAAGACGGTCAGCCAGCATTAAAATGTTTTCTATGCCAACATCTAAATCAGAAAGCTTCCGCCGCCCAGGCCGGAAGTGGGACAAGCGGTGCACGCTCTCGCTCTCGCTCTCTGCTTCTAACAATTCACCATTAAAAAGGCAACTAACGCGCCGCGTAAGATATTTATATTTTTATGACCCATTCTGTGAGGCCTCCGGATAGTCCCATCCTCGCTGGCATGCTTTCGTTGTCGAGCTGTTGTCGGCCAGTATCTCGGCGCCGAAGAAGCCTGCCGCTCGTGTGTCTTTTTTCTTGGAAACGGGAATTAATCTGACTTTAGTTTAATGTTTTTCATGATCGTTGAGTTAGCGAGAGAGATGCAAATGGCTTCACGGAACATGAGCAAATGAATTACAGAGCAGGCTGATGTTGCTCCTGGCAACTCCAAACCCCGAAATGCCTCCTTGGACTCGGCTAAGCGCAGGATATGCTCGCAGGATTGGCTGCGGTCTTGCGTGGCGCTCACCCAGCAACGCAGAACCAGGACATCGCTCGATCCCTTCGATTTATGGAAAACCCTTCCTTCCAGCGCACGCCACAGGAACCGAGGTCTCGACGGCGGCGCGTCTTCGTCGGTCCGGTCCGTCTTCGGTCGAGTGAATGGAACGGAAGACGCTGAACGGCCACGGGGTGTACCTACACGCGCGCTGTCTCGGGTACTTGCACACCTTTCCTCGACCGACCGTTGCTCCGACCACTCCGTCTCGCTTCCACGAGATGGCCACGATCGTCTCGTCTTCTCGTTCCCTAGCCGAGTGTCCCTTCCCTTCATGTGCTCTCTCTCTCTCTCTCTCTCTCTGTCTCTCTTGCACTCTCTTCCCTGCACCTTTGGTTAATGGTTTAAAGGTACGGAGCGCGCGTACGGACTACCGCTCCGCTACCGCTGCCACTGCCACTGCTGCTGCTGCATTCCTTTCACTCCCAAGACGGGTTTGCTTGCTGGTGGCTCTTCGGGTCCCGATCCCGGGTCTCGTCTCCGCGGGCCTTGCCTTGCGCTGATCCCCTTGCGACCACGACGACGACGACGATGACGAAGACGACGACGCGCGGACTTCATCGCACGTTGATTACGGGTGTTCCGGGAAACTTGATTTAGTTTGTCATAAGACGTTGATGAATCGAGATCGACCGTGTGTGATCGTGCAGCGTATCAGCGTCCCGTGTGTTGCGCGTGCGTTCTTTCGTCGTCGTCATCAACGTCGTCGTCGTTCGTAGCGTCGCGTGCGAGTGAACCGTGAAGCGGAATTGTCCTTGTGACTTGATCGTGCGTGCCTTCAGTGTGTTTCTAGCTGTGCACGTGTCGTTTGCATTTTAAAACAAAAATAATTAAGAGGAAAAGTAGAAGAAAAAAGGTTGAAGCATAATCCAAACCAAAGAGAAGCAGTGACCAAAAGATCCGAGGCGGGATCCGTATCGTCGAATTGGAATCCGTAGTGTTCGGTTGTGTGCCGTTCCGGTGTGGCCTTCATCTCGACCGCGTCTCGGTGTTGTTATCAGACGGGTGTTTTTATTCAGAAGACGAGCGATAAACGGGGAAAACATCAGTTTGCCATTTCTCTGCACGCTTCCTCTCGCTAAACTAAGCAAAAGACTGTCGGTGTCGGTGAGTTCGAGTTGTTCGAGTGTCTCTCGTCCTGCGCATCGCAACGCAAAACCCTCGCTATCCGTCTTGGCTAGGCTTCAAAATGGTGCTTCATTCGCTGGAATACGATTTCGATTGGCTATTTTGTTTGAGGGGAGAGGAAACAAGGAAAGATAAGCGCGGAAAGAGAGGGAAAGGAGCAAAGGCCAAAGTGCCGATTTGACCGATTTGGAAGATATTATGCAAAAGGCCGAGTCCGCGGAATCGGGCTTTCGATGGATTGTCGGCGTCCTTCTGTTATTGATGGTGATGCTGCTGCTGCTGGATGATGATGATGATGATGATGCTGATGGTGCCTACGCATCGCTCGAGGATCGCGTATCGATAACGAATTGGGAAAGGAATAATTATAACCATAATGATGATGCTGATGGTGATGCTGCGGCTGATACCGGTGATCGCTGGTGTCGATTGATTGAAGATGGTGGTGATGGTGGTGCTGCCCGCCGATCAAGAAGAGACGCCGCAGACGACGCGTTCGAGTGTTTCGAGTTTCGAGGTTCTCGGTTCCAAACAATCGATCGTTTCATCAAGTGTTAAGCGAACGTTTAAAGCGGCTCCACCACATGGCGTGCCATCATGCGGCGCTTAAGAGGAGACGATCGATGCTCCGGAACGTGACGATGCTCGAGTGTTTTGTGTGTGGACTGTGTGCGCCAAAAAAGGCGCCAAACATTGTCCTATCTTTCGACACTACCCCCTGAGTGGCTATACAATGTTGACAACGAACATCGAACAACGCTGCACGGATCTCAAGTTCCATCAATCGTGCGCGTTCGTGCTACGTGCCCTCAGCCTCGCCAGCATTGTGGACAGTGCAGTGTCGCAAGATGGACAGTAATTTATTTTAAATATGACAGTTTAAAGCAATCTGGCTGGCCTGTGATAATTTACTCGGTAATGTGCGCGAGTGTGTGCCTGGCCACGAGACGTGTCGCCACGCGGTCCTCGCTCCTTTCGGCGATCCTTTTTTGTGTGCGGTTCGAAAGGATGGTTCGAGGATTCGCACGCACTACCGTCGCCACCGTCGCCTGGCCGGGCCTGGCTAATTGTTCCTTAATGTGATGGCGCGCCAAGACAGCACGCCACGCCACACCAGACCGGGCCCCTGGTCCAGGATACGGCGCTTCGCGTGATGTGTTGGAGCAACTTTTAACTTTTAATTTTAATGTCGTGCCTTCCATGCGTTTTGTCTTTTGTTTTTTTTTTTGCTTGTTTTTACCTTTCCTTTCCGTGTGTGCAACACCGTTGCCGCCGATCTTTTGCAAGTGATCGCGATCGTGCGTGATTGCGTGCCGGCAGAAGGCTGCCGATCAAGGTGAACATACCGAGCAACCAACCCATGACTTGCCTTCGCTCCCTCCCGGATCGATCGATTGGCTCGGTGGCCATTGTTTTGTCGGCCACTGACTGTCTCTCTGTCTGCCTGTCGGCTGGTGATGATGTCGGCTCAAAACGAATCACTCGGGACCAAAATGACCCCAATTAACCGTTTTCAAACCCGGGGAGGAGTGTCATTAGTGAAACAATGAGGCTATTGCACTTCCGTTTTGCACTGATAAAGCGTCACAGAACAGAGGAGCCACGCTGATAACCACAGCGCGCCACAACATGCGACTTCAGTTCCGGTGCGTCCAAAAAGTGGCACAACGCTGCTGTACCACGGCGATCGGTGGCTTCCTTGTTCTGCATTCTGGCCGATTTGACACACACGTGTATGGCGAGCGTTCGTTCGCGCATAACAAATGACAATTTATCGAGCCATTATCTTGGCAGCATAAATTAACCCCTCTCCCGCTCTCTCGCTGGGGAGGGGTGGGTGTCTATCTGTCCACCCTCCATTCGGTCTGTGGTGTACCGTGCGATCGCGCAGACCGTGTGTTTGTTTTGTGTTGTAGTTTTTTTTCTTTCTTCACTTTGCTGTTTTGGAGGCGAGATATTGTTTTCCATTATTTTTGCTGCTTTCCGTTCCGTTTGCGTGGCGTTTGCGTGGCATCATGGGGTGGGAATTACCGCTAGAAGCATTCGAGTGTCTATGGCGATGAATGCGCCAAACGCCAAAGACCGGCGACCATCTCCGATGTGTTGTGTGGTGTTAATTTATACGGAAAACCATTTCGTGTGGATTCATTCCCAACCCCTTCCACCACCTCTCTTTCTCTATCTCTCGGTCATTCGGTTGCTATCTCTAAATGCTTCCCGCTATTAGTAGATTTATCATTAATTAGCGGGCGAAAAATGAGGTAATGTTTGTACAGCGCTGCGGGTGACAACCGCAGCAGCGAGTGTGAGGCTCTCCGGGGACCAGGGCAGCCGATCGGATGGAATTCATTTTTGCTAATGTCCACAACTCGGGGGGGAGGGCAAGCTGAATCACTTCACGGCAAATCAAGACAAACATTTTGGGGGGGCATTTGCTGCCCTCTCACTCTTTTTTTACTGTCTCGAGATCAGCATCGTCACCGCTTGCGCATGAGAATCTAATTTACGAGGAAAGTTGATGAAAGCGCGCCAACAGAACTGTGTGCAGCACAGTGGTGAATCGCTCGCACACCCAGACACTCGTATCGTGATGAAAGAAAAGAAAAAACGGTTTGGAAAAAGACAAAAGTGCTCGCTTGCGCGACGAATGAGGTGCTGCAATCTTGCATCGAGCCCGCTCGGAAGATGAGCCAGCGCTAACGCTAGGAAATTATGCAGATTCCATTCGAATCGAACATCGATCGACCTACCTTCCTCCGCCGCCGAAATCTAGGCGATATAAATATTCATAATACTAATGCTCCCCGCACCCTCTACAACCTTTGTTATCCCCGGTGCGACACACTTGATGGCGCATCCGATGGGATTGGCAGCAAGCTTGGTGCGGAGCGCGAGTAATCCGAAGCCGCCAGAAATCTCAGCCTTTGCGCCTGGGAAATCTGATTAAAAATTAAATGAGCTACCAATTCCTTCATCTCGAATCGAAACGATATTATATCGTCGTTGTCGTCGTCGTCGTCGATCGGTCTGCATGGTCTTAGCATTACTACCATCACAATCATCATCATCATCATCATCATCATCATCGGCGTCGTCGGCTTCATTGTGATGATCATCAGCATCATCTTCCGGGGGTGCTCTAAGTATCGAATCATTTCAAGTGGGGTGGGCAGCGATGGGGAGATCATTCGAGCCTCGAGCTTCGTTGTCGCTCGTCGCCGGGTTCGTCGCATTGAGTCTTTCGTAGTAGTCGCTCGCTTTTTTTTTCTTCTCTCGGTTCGCTTGGTTTTTCTTTTTTTTTTATTTTCCGTTTTGTTGGCCAATGGACGATGGCCAATGCGATAAATAAAATCCAAATTTATTGAGTATAATTAAGAATCGAAGGTAATAATTTCAATATCAATAGGCTGGCTGGTGGCTGAGGAGTGCGAACGAGTGAGAGAGACAGAAATTAAGGTCCTCGGACGCGGCCGCTACACAGCAGGTGATCCCAGGGACCCTCTCCGGAGTTGGCTAATTAATTCTTTTTCCAAAATTATTAGACCCCGCTGCGGCTGCTGCTGCTGCTGTTGGGTTGGGAAGCGAAACCTCCAAATTCGATCGATTCGATCGAGCTTTATAAGGGGGCCAGGGGTGAAAATCGAAGAGTGTCACCGAATGTGGTGTCCGTTTGGGTGTGTTTCTGTGTCCCATTTTGGAATGTTTCGCGCCCGAGAGGATGTCACTCAGAGCGTGCCCGAGAGTGTGACCAAATGGGAGATGTGCTCCATTGGTGCTACAAACGGTTAAAACGTTTTTTTTTTCGCGATTTTTTCATGATTTTACTCACGCGTAGCGGTTGATTGAAAAAGGAGATCTCCCGCTTCGTCAGCATCATCGCTGCTCATCAGTCGATCGGTCCCTTGGTCGAAGATGAAATCCCATAATTAACCATCAGCTTCGAGGCTTGCGGAATGGTTCGAAGTTAAAACAGAAATAAGTATTTTAAACGAAAGCAATCGTATCCGCTCCGCGAACGAACGGTTGCTGCTCCGCCGTCCGCACGCCTGCACGTCTGTACTGCACGCCCCTCGCCCTTCCTCGGTGTCCTCGGTGTCGTAAAATGGTTTTTGCAATTAAAAAATATTAAATGTTGAAATGCACTTAACTTTTACGGCTCAAGTGATCGTGTGCGTGTACCTTCGTCTTCTTTTCCGTGATCGTGAGGATCGTTTTGGGCGGGAACAAAGATGAGCTCACAGACGGGCCCGAGCCCGACAATAAGTAACTTAATTTCGCGAACCCCATTGCGTGTGTAATGGTGGCTCGGACATAAAGATTGTGAAATCTCACATTTTATACCCAGGCCAGCGTGCCAGCCAGCCGGGTTGGTGAAACTCCCGTAATACACTCAAACGGTGATCCTTTTGCTGTTTTTTTTTTTGCCAGAGTCGCTACCGCGTGGCATCAAATGATCGAAACGCTACTACCTAGCTGCACGGTCATAATTTATGCTTTGCTGATTAAAAGTTTCCGATATTTTCCCCTCCTGGTTGCCGTTTGCACGAACGCGGATTGAAAAATGATCACCACCACCACCACTGGCACCAGTAGCAGCGGCGTTTGGAGTTGGAGCTAAATTTGAAGAAAGCCAACAGCAAAAAAAAACAGCTTTGGTAAAAAAAAATGGCAAAACGGGCCTCCAAACGGTACACATGTCACATGATACATCGCTGATCGTGCGCATCGATCGATACGATTGGTTTGTAGCCGTGTGTTACCCGCGTGATCGAGGAGCTACTGGAATAATTTTTAAGTTTATCTAAATTATGCAACCAACACACACTCGCACGCACACCTTCGGTGATCCTCTCGCTGGTGATCAGATTGCACGCGTTTCGCGCTGTGAGCTAATTTATTACAATGTAGCGAGTGTGGAGCGGCGCGCAGAGTACATTTTCTCCTTATTTGCGTAAACAGGATCCTCGCTGACTGCGCTGCTGATTGATCCATTTTCGGTCCCCCTCTCCCGCCATCCTTTCGAGTGGCAGTTCATAAAATGGCTTGCAATTTGTTTTCGGTGCTTTCTGCGCTGTGTGCATGCGCTCCAGAGTCACCTTTCCCCCTTCACTTTATTGGATTTAACTTTATTTTGTTTCACGTTTCGACGTTTTTTTTTGGGTTTTCGCAAACTGTTGGACGGATCCTCGGCTGCTGGGGCAGTCAGGCGGGGCAGCCAGGGACAGGTGGCCAGGGATAAATTAATCCTTTCTCACTGGGCCGATTCGGATCGCCATTCACGCCCCCAGCTCTGTACGAGCGCTTCCTTAAGAAGAAGGAATAAAAAAACGTCCCCGTGGCGTGGCGAATCCCTTTGCGCGGTCACTCGCGATATGTGATTTAATTATCCAACCCGAATCCGGATTATCTGCCTCGACAACGATCCCCTCCCCGTGGCCCCGATTGGCCCCGGTTTTGTTTGTTTGTTTCTCTCGCATTATGAACCCAGCAGTGGAGCAGAGATACAAAGCAAAAAAAAAACAAAAAAACAAATGAACCGCACCATTTGCGTGCAAAATATGCCCCGCCGTTCGAGTTCGATCTCATAAATTAACGACAAACGGCTCATTCGGCTGACAGCGCGTATCAATCGCGTCTGTGCTAATGTGATCCATTTTTGTTTTCGCTTTTTTTTATTCACGTGTCTCTCGCTTTATGCTTGCCGTGTGGTTGTGGGTTTTTGGAAATGGGGGGGGGGGGGCCTTGGTGGACAGCAGACGGTGATTTGTTTTAGGACGGACCTTCGCTTCTAGCCCCGCTCGCCGCCTGTCCGCAAACTGTCCGAAAACTTCATTAATCGTCATCCAGCGGGCCCGCGGGAGGACATTTGGTCAAGTGTGCTGCTGCTGTCGATGCTGAGTAGCCTGTAGCGTTGCTTGCAAGCTTGTTATTTCCTTTGTATTTTCGTTTCTTTTTTTCCCTCTCCCCATCTCTCGCTCTCTCCCTCTCTTTATTAAGCATTTGCTCTTGTTTGCTCCAGCACAACATTAAAATCAAACGCACTTCTCGCATCGCGTCGCGTCTCATACGGACACATTCCGTGGCACCAGGGAAGAGAACCAGTTCTTCCCCTGCGCCGCGAATGCGTAACGGTAGCCGCCTTCTTTAATCAGTTTCCTTCAAAGTTCGTTTGTTCGGGCTTCAGCATACGTTATTGTCGGCTGGCTTGGGTTGGGTTAGGGCCGAGCGATGGATGGAGCGTTGTTTGATGAAGGAATAAGGAAGGAAAACATTCTTTTTATCCGATTCGTTCGTTGTTTGATTTTTTTTTGTTGTTCTTTATTAAGCCTACGAACGAACGAACGGCAGCGCGCCCCTTCATTTCATCAATCGGAGCCAAAAACACACAGAAACGAGAGTGATTGGTTGTACGTAAGGATCGTCGTAGGCCATAGCGTGACGTGCTCACGTTTCCTTCGAGTTGGAGCTAAGCCTACTCCTGCGCTGGCTAAACAGTTTGCGCTCGTCTAGGACGCGCTTGTTCGCTCGCAGCACCGTGGATGAGGAACATTAAACAGATCAATCATTTCCACCAGGCGAGCACAGCTCCCCCCCCCATTCGCTGAGGTGTCCCTGAGACAGCGTGGAAAGAAGGAAGGAATAGGAAGATGGAGACCGAAAAACGGCGCAATCATCAGTGCGCAGCGGAAATTGATTTTTGACAGTTGTCATTTTGATTAGAATCAGACAGAATGTATTGTTTTCTCTGCTTCTCAACCCTCTGTCCATTTTATCATTATTCATTCCACCATTTCTGCTGCTGCTCACTCGCATCATTCTTCTTCGATTCCGTGTCATCATCGCTCATGATGGCTGCCGGGAGAGATCGATGAGGAGACGGCCGCCGTGTGACTGCCGTGGCCATTCGCCCTTTTTCTCCCGTTTGTTATCTCGCTGATAAGCCACAGAAACACGGTCTAAAATGAGAAACCAAAATTATGCTTTAAAACATTAACTAGAAAACACAACCACCGGGCTCTCATCAATCGAATTAGGATTCGATTTCGTGCCAGCATGCTGTAATGTTGAGCTCCTTCAGCGGCAATAATGAAGTATACGGATGGGTCTAGTGAAGTGAAGGGAAGAAATCAATTCCACCGATCGCGATCGAACGGATGGGCGTTCCTGGTCGATTAGAATTGAACGGCAGTCGACTACGGTGACGAAATAATGAGGAAACGCGACTGCGAATGGCCTTTCGCACACGCGGAACACATGGAACTAGTAGTTTACGGTAGCGCGAGATAAATATGCTTCCTCCTCCGTGCTGCTCCGGTACTAAAAGTGGAGTTACTTCCGCCACGTTGCTGTTGTTGTTGCTGCTGTTATGGCCAACACATTCACAAACGCCACTCGCTCGTACAGGGAAATTGGACAGAACTTCAAATCTAAATAACATCATCAAACGACCGCTAAATTCACTTTACCTCGATCCCGTGACCGTCATCATCATCATCAGGGGGACATGAGGCGTGCCACTAGCAGAGAGCACTCGCCGCCGCCGCCCTGCACATGCGATACGATGATGATGAGATTGTGGCGAGCGCGCTCCACGGCGTATGTGTGTGCCCCGTGGCGATCAAATCGGGAGCTGCTGCTGCCACATCAAATGGTAGCATGGCAGCAAACCGCGAGGTTGAGGTTTTCAGGCTCAGATCAATCATCATGTTGTTTCGCTTTGCGGCGCACGATGGTTTCATAATCGCC
>NC_064878.1:42254063-42256563 GCF_943734665.1 Anopheles aquasalis | reverse complement strand
GGCTGGTCCGGGCTGGCCATCACACGTGGTCGCAGAATAATAGAAAAACGTCGAGCGAGTCGCCGAGTTTACGGGGGACACGCGCGAGTTACGCGCAAATAAATCAACTGCCAGACCGTCATGCGACGGACGGACGGACACACGCGGATGCTGGAAAGTGTTTGCAAAAGTTGTCGCCAACGTCCAGCCCGTCGACGACGACGACGACGACGGTGAGGATTGCGTTGGTCGATCGAAACCTCCATCGATCGATAAACTCACCTGCGGTGAGGAGCTAGCGGTGTATTGGGTCGATAACTTCTCCTGGCCGCCGCTGCCTGCGGGCCTGGGCCAAAGTGTGGGTAGTGATCTCGCACTCGCTCTCTCTCTCTCTCTCTCTTTGTCTCTCCCTCTCCCCGGTGGCCACCAACATCATCAACGCGCCGTGGTCACGCGGAAGTGTTGTCGCGGACGTGCGTGCGTAGGCCACTGTACCAGGCCAGCCACGAGAGGGACACTCGCGATGCGTCATTGGGAAAGCGACGAGGAGGAGGGACCGACGAAGTGATGTCATCGGATACAGAAAGCTCTCCCTAGCCTAGCGTGTGCGGTTGTCCCACGTAACGAGACACTTTCCCGTCCGCCCGGAGGTTTTGAAAATTAATATTTCGATTTCGAGCCGAATGGAAGGGGGGGGGGGGCAGGGCTCCAGGCGATGGAGACACTCGGACTTTGTTGGTTCCGGCTTTTGCTACAAAGTAGCACCGCTGGAGTTTCCGTCGATCGATAAGCGATAGCGATCGATCGAGCGTTTCTTAGCGTAGTCTAGTTGCATTGTGGAGTGGTTCAGAATGCGATCTTTGATCTATCTTGATCTCCATTTGTGTGTCAATGGGGACTGATTAGTGATGCATTGATTGCAAGAAAGTAAAGAAACAAACAGACAGAGACAAGAGGTAGAGAGAGGGAACGATGAGATTGCATTTAATAATCTCATTTTTAGTCTCGTTGTCACCGATCGAGTCGATCGATTCGCCGGCCTCTGGTCAGTAGTGTATGTCGATGTGCCGCTGTGTGTATTGTGCGCAAATAAAGCTGTCTGAAAGTAATAAAAATTGATAAAATATTACTCAAACGAACGCGCGCACCAAGAACGAGAGACAGAGAGCGAGAAAGACAGAGAGTGTGCGGAGGACTCATACACATGGACCTCGATCGCAAAACGGAAGAAATCAATTCTTGCCAGCACTCGCCAGCATTAGCGCCCTCGATCGCCTCCTCGCCTTCTTCTACCGCTCTGGCATCATGCTCAGCAGCAATGATAAGATCGGGGTGGTGCAGTTTATGCACCGGCGAGTGGCAACGATGCAAACTATGCCGTCGATCGGCTGCCTCATTAATGCTGTCCGTCTGTCCGTCCGACTGGTAGCCCATTTGGCATTCCGGCTACCGCCCTGACGCCGTCGATGATAAAACCGCATAAGAGATGACGCCGTTTTTGGGTTTGCAAGAGAGACGTGTCGAAAATAAAGCGATAATCATTAACGTGGCTTGTACTGCTGCACCGCCGTAGCCTGGCTGCTGTATTGTAATGGCCCCGCGGCAGCCGCACATTTTGACGATCGTATGTTTTCGGAGAAGGAGAACAACGAGCGTCATGCTACTGTCTGCAAGTTGAAGGTTGACCAAATTGAATCGAAACTGCCTCCGGGGCCGAGTTTCGTTCATGCCGAGTCAGTGTTCTTCACAACGGCATCAACATCATCACACAGCACACAGCACACAGATCGATGGTTATTGATTGAGGCCGAAAAGATCGAACCGATCAAGACACCTGCAATCAAATTTTAATGTTTTTCACCGTTTGTCTCTGTCTCTCTCTCTGTGGAACACCCAGTAATGAAAGCCAATTGAACCGCGACATTCTCGATCATCAACGTCACTAGAATCTGGAATCGTTCGCACAAAGTGTTGCGAAAGCAAATGTTCAAACGATCGTCGAAGTGAGTGAAAGTCACAACAACAAACCGAACCGCGATGGCGATCGATCAATTATTGCCACATCGTCTCAGACCATCAGCTAGTTAGCTGGCACTGCTGCTATTGCTGCTGCAAAGTGTCACCGAGCGCACCAGACACCAAATGGGGTCACAACAAGCGCGCGCAGTGCAGAAAAGCTGATTAGATTATTCTTGTGCCAGATGAAAATCACTGGCAAACCAGCATTAGCACCACCAGCCAGCGAGTGCCGAGAGCCGCAATTATCGTTAAACGCTTTTAATAAGCAAAACAGTACCGAGAGCCCGTGCTGGCCACCAGCTCACCAGCCAATCACTTTTATCACTCGACCATCACTCCCTGCTCACTGGGGACTATAGCGACGGTCCTAGCGCTGCTGTCTGCTGTGGATTTGAGCACTTTTTTCTCTCGATTTTTCTCCATCTCCATGATGACATGATGGGTGTTGCTGGTGCTGCTGCTGCTGCTGCTGCTGCTGCTGCTGGTGCTGCCAAGATGCTAC
>NC_064878.1:42241563-42251563 GCF_943734665.1 Anopheles aquasalis | reverse complement strand
GAAACCACCTCTCCCTGCCCTGTCTTCTCGCTAGGACTGTGGTGCCCAGCAGGCCACCAAGTTCCCATGAAATGTCTTGCCGCATCTCGTGTGCGAGCGAGTGAGCGAGCAAAAGGCATCGTGCTCGCTTAGTAGTTATGCTAATAATGATACAGCCTCCGTCCCTCATTCGGGGGCCGAATATTTGACGCTTGTGATGGACATGTGCTGCTGCTGCTGCTGCTACTCCCCGTGACCTCGACTTACGGCTTCTTTCTGTCCGCAGTGGAGCGCATGGTGCCGGGCTAGTGCTTGGCCTGATCTATCTCCGACCGCTCGACAGCTCTAGAGCATGTCAAAATGCGTCCGACTCGGAAGGATTTTTGGCTTTCCTGAAGGATTTCACCCGAAGGCCGTAGCCACGACGTTGCGACCATTTCCAATTAGCTCACAAGACGACGTCGAAGGGAGGGGGGCGAAAGCATAGGAGACACGGACCGGAGCTAGTGCCCAGCGATCCGTGTAGCGAGCTGATGATGCCTTTTGACATTTGAGAGGATCGTGGTGCGTTGGACGATTCCGGGGGGTACGAGAGGCACCCAACAGATAACCGAAGCGACGGCTACACGGGAGGAATCTCTAGCGAGAGCCGCGATGCGATGGAGATTCGGAATCAAGATACGGACGGACGGACGGACCGGCGGACGAACGGGAAGAATGTACAGTTTATTTGCTTTACATTATGAACGCTTTCAAGACGATTCACAAGACAAGAGAGAACGCGCAATGTGTAGAAGTGAGCCTCTGCTGCAACAGAAGATCATTCTGTCCGCCGCCCTCTTCTCCGGATTCCCTAAAAGGATCACCATCGATCGGACATTACAAAAACAAAGATCGAAAAGCCATGGCGCAAAGTAGACAAAGAAGGGAAAAGACCAAGAGAGAGAGAGAGAGAGAGAGAAAATCAAACAATTTTTATCTGGCTGTCATTTGAGATAAATCCATGAATGAACATATTATAATATCTAGCTTCGTGGAGAGGGCACAGACGATGGATGAGAAGATGGATGGAACGCGATGCATCTCGCGACACCACTGCGGCAGGTGTTTCCGTTGGAAGACAAACCAATGACGGGCCTGGGTGATAAGGGGAAACGTGGGATGGAAATCGAAAGGATCAAAGATCAGCCTTTACCTTCGTCATCGGGCAACGGGCATACGGGGCCACGTTAAGAGCATATTCGATTCTGGATTCTGTTCCGTAAGTGATCTGTCTCACAAATCCGCCGACGACTAGGACGACGATATCTTCAAGTAAAGCTCAGCTCCGTTCGTCCGCGGGCGCGGCTCTTATCATATCCTAGCACTAAAAGGTTCTCATTGGCCTCAACGATTCGAGATCTTTTCCCTGGTAGAGCAACAAATGACATTTTCTTATAATTTCTTCGCTTTCCTTTCTTTCTCCTCCGTCACAGGGCTTGCCGCTTCATCTGCAGATCGACACGTTTGAGGATCCGCGCGATACGAACGTGTACCACCGGGGCTACTGTCAAATCAAAGTCTTTTGTGATAAGGTAAGTAACGTTTTCTTTCACCATTTTTTTCCGTGCATTGAGGGGAAGATGGTGCTTTCAATTACCTTGGCCCATCGCAGAGAGATTAAAAGACCCCTTCAGGCTCCGACCACGCTCGCTCATTAATCTAGCTCCACCGCGTGACGAGTGGAGGTTTCAGGGGGGGTTAAAGCGGGAAATGTCCTCATTTTTCTACCCCCAGAGCGCATCGATCGCAATTAGCGGTCCACCCCAAACGTTGGTCTAGGTTCAATCGACCGTGGCGCAGGTCCACCAAAGACGGGTGTCCTAAAAGTTTAAGCTCCCGGCTACCGGTTGCTGGCATGCACCGTGCCAGCATGTAATCGCCTCTCGGGAGCCTCCGGAGAAGTTGAATTTGAATGCAAATTAATGATAATTTTATGTTGATACTTCATCATCAGCGCGCACGGGGTGGTGTTTGAGGGGGGGATGCGATTTATTAAATGACGTGGACAACGTAACGCCGATAAGCGCCTCGCTGGGCCACGGCAGCAGGATGCAGTGGGAACGACCCGGGCGGAGAGAGCGAGAGCGAGGACATTTTGTTGCACGAAGGGGCAGCCACGAAGGGGTAGAGGAGCATGAACGCTCCAGGCCAGAGGGCACGCACGCCCAGACGGTAGTCTTGTGCCTAATCGATGCCAAGTAGCCTAACATAAGCCCTTTGCGGTTATCACCGATCGATCGATCGATCGATGCATGTGTGGTTGGTGATGTGATGACAACCCCTTTTGTTAGGACCGATCGCCATCGTCATCGTGATCGCGCGATCGTGAAGTGAACGGTATGCGTGCGTGCGTGTCTGCGTAGTACGCGCCACGGCGCCATTACAGTCGATCGCGCACCCGCAATTATACGCAATTTGTTCTATAATTGATGAAACGACAGCTCATTACAGCGAGCGAGCGAGCGAGCGATCGCGAATGGCGCGAGTTGTGGAAGAGAGCGATCACTTGTGATCCTCATCCCCTGTCCACGAAATTGGTGTGTTTATGAGTGTGTATGTGTTGGCGCAACAGCTAGCCAGCTCTTGAACTGCACTTTTCGGTTGGCCTCCAGGATGCCAGCCAGCCAGCCACTTGCTGAGGTCATCTCGTAGCTGATTGTTAAAATGGCCACGCCACGAACATGCACGCACGCACTAGGTGCACTGCCCCCTCTTTTTTTCAACACTGCCGCGTCCGATTCGAGGTCGAAATCGTCGCCACAAATGGTAATGGTGACACCGCGCGCTCGCTTCCTTCCAGGTCGTCCGATTCGCGCACGCAGTTCAATAAACCTCTCCCCCCGCCCTTCCCTCCGTGAACTCACTTTTCGCTAAAGTGTCCCCGAGGGGTTGGGGGATGCTCTAATTAAAGAGTCATCGCCGATCGCGCGGATCAACGGAAAAAAACGGAACGGAACGGTGGCGCCCAGCACAGTACGAGGGGAACAGTGGGCCACTGTCTCGAGGATAAAGTCATAACCGCATGTGCATGTGCATGTGTGTGTCATTGGCATTAAAATGGTCTTCTTTACTGGCCAGAGATCAGACGAAGATCAGGCTTCGGTGTGCTAAGTGTTCAAAGTCAGATAAAAAGTAATTATTATTGTCACTGGCGGCGGCCTGGCGACGATTGGCCACTAGCCTAGGCCCTGGCCACAAAACGACACTAGGATTCCCTGGATCTCCTGTGCCATCTCAATAGCGCCTTGCTCAACATCATCATCGCCATCGCGGTGAGCAGTGCGGGGCGTTCAACGATTTGCATAAATACCGTCACACTGTGGCCACGGTCCGCGGAACCACTGCGAATGCTTGCGAACGTTTTGTCCGTGAATCCCACGACATCAATTTAGATGTTCCACGTTAATGCGCCACGGACCGCGGGCTAGTTTTATGAGTGTGTGCTCACAACACATTCACACTCGATCACTTGATCTCTGGGATCGCGCTCTCGGATAGGTGTATGTATAGAGCGTGGCAAACGCAAATCAAATTAATGGTCAATGTTACACTCGCGTCGCAAGCACCTCGGTGCAACAAATGTACTCAACGAGGGTGCGAGAGAGAGAGAGAGGGAGCGGAGGATGCGTCATACTGCGCACCTTAATCTGGATGGCAAAGGCCCCGGAGCCCTCGATGTACACGACCAGGTACCCTTGTTTGCCATTTGATTTTATGATAAATTCCCATCCCCGCTCCTATTGCCTACAATGTAACGCTACGCTCGCTACGGGTCGGATGCAGAAGGTCATTTCCAGAGAAGATCGAGAACGGTCTCTTGGCTGTGCATCTAATGTATCCGATCGCTCGCGTTCCCTCGATCGCGCCCTATTACGCCGAATCCCGACGCCTCAAAACTTTCCTTTTTGTCCACCTGCGGACACACGCGCGCATTATGTAAACGAATGTATCGAACAGACTAGAGCGCCTAGAGCGACACCCAAAACGGTCCACCGCGCCAGTGCGTCGGTCCTGGCCCCAAAAAGGTGACCAGAAATTCCATCGTCGTCATAACAGGGACAGGCCAGGGCCCGGGTGGTGGTTATGTGGCCGTGCCCTAGGACACACACGCGCAGCCATGTGGTGTGACAAAGCGAAATGGGAAGGTTATTATGATAACGAGCGTGCGCACTAGGCGCGATTGAGACGTTTGACAGGTGTCAAACGCGCTGACCTGCACTGATCGAACCAAACTGATCACAGGAGTCTAGTAGCAGCAGCAGCCATCGAAATTGAGGAAAGATAGTACGATCAACAACCAAACGAGGGTGTGGTTTTTGGGGCGTTTTGCTTTACACTAATGGAACGGAGCGGCCGCTGATGGCGTGATATGCTGCTTTCTGGCTCCTAATATACATAATCGCTATCGCCTCGAGCAAACTCGGCTGGAAAGGCTGAGCACCCGAACTAATTTGAATAAAGTAATAAGAAATGTTTATGCAAAATTCTCTCCACCGCTCAGCACAGCTCGATCGCTCGCTATCGATTGAAAGGTATTCGCTGTCTGTCGATCGCTAGAATAGAAGGAAGTACACACGGCACGGCACGGCACGGGTGCATATTCACGATATTGATTAGCTTTAATTGCATCTCGTCTGGTATTTGTGTGTGCACGGTGACGATCACTCTTCCGTTCAGACGCGGACAAGACAGCAAGACAGCACACGAATGGAAAACGACCAAATGACGATGTACGACTGTCAGCTGTGTGCCACGCAAGCAAACGCCATCACCACCATCAACAGCAGCAGCAAGTGCATTCTATCGGATAAGCAAGGGTTCCAGTTATAAAATCATTTAATTGAGCCATTTATGCATTAATTATTCATTTTTTATCGCCACCGCGGTGCTGCTGAGTGCTGCCTGGCCTGGCCTGGCGGCCATCGAGAACATGATGGCGCTAATGATGATAGTGGTGGTGGTGGTGACTGTTGCGGTTTTCGGTTTGACGAGGAAATGCAGGAAAACAAAATCCCCATCCCGGGCTTGCATTCCTCTTTCCTTGCCCTCTCCAGCTTGGTACATTTTCATTGAATAATCTGTCAGCACACAGCCACACGTACACACATACAAGCATAAGCTGTTCGCGATCGAGTACTGCTGCTTGCTTAATCCTCTCCACTCCGATCGGTCGGGCGCTGTACCATTCCAGCACGATAAGAAGAAAAAGGTGGTGTACTCGGTGACGGGTGCCCCCCTGTGGCCCTGCCTCGGCTCCATTCACAAACATTTCGCAAAACACGTCCCTCTATGCGAGGGGATTAAAAAAAAAATGCGACGAGGTGAAGTGCATATAAAACTTTATATCACTTCGATACAGGCGACACTGCACTTGCCGTGCTGGTCATTGCGCCCACCTGTCAGACTGCACCGTGGTGGTGGTGGTGCTGGCACACGTACAGCTTGGTGCTATCGGTAACGGCGAAACAGCCGCCGGATGCTGCCGGATAGAGAGGGGCCTCTGGTTAACAATTTTTCAATAAATTTTATTGGAGTGATAATGGCGACCGCCAGTTGCCGTCGTCGTCGTGGTTCCCTTAGTGGTCATGATGGTTGCTGAAAAGGAAGCTGAAACTACATTGATAGATGGCCACCGCACGGGAATGTGTAGCGCAGTGCGTTCGCGCGGGAATGGGGAGCTTCTGCAACCCTGGGAAACACCACATTCGCCTCATTACTCGGCCACGACCGTGTCGTCGATCGTTGGCGACACGATATTAACAATCTTCTGGATCCCAGGCCAGAGAGAGAGAGAGAGACAGAGAGCGAGCGAGCAAGAGAGTGATCCTGTTATTGTCGACAACCGTCCGACAACGTGTCCGATTCTGATCGCTAATGAGCCGTATGGGTAGGACTTCCGTTCTTTATCATGTTTTGTGCTTCGATACCGCGTACCCCTCTCTCCGATGGACATGCGAGACAGCTGTGTACAGAGTGTGTACAAGAAGACCCGGGAAGGATCATTGCAGAGAGAGAAAAAAAAACCCCCGAGAGACGACAGAAGATTGTATTCCTCTGTTTTGTGCACCTCGGTTGTCCCTTGTTTTCGACTCGGTTCTGCTTCCTGCTTTGCTGCAATGCACTTGGCTAGAATGGGAGCAAACCTGGAGGGTGGAACACGTTGGGTCCCGGGACCCCGTCGTCGCGCACACAGTGACAGTGACATTTGTCGATCGCTCGACGATTATTGGTTTGTAATTTATTTGTCTTTCATTCCCTCCGGGTGATGAGGTGCGTAATGCGTGGATGTCAACGCTTGTCGCTTCATCGTTGCGATCGTGTGACGATCACGCGGCCCTCGAGTGGGAGAGAGAGAGGCATCTGTGAGAACGCACCGCGATCGCATTAAATTTCAGATTTCAATCTGCTGATGATGATGCTGTTGCTCGGTCTCATTCTTTCGCTAGAACTCATGCATCAAAGAAAAGCAAAAAAAAAATCACCGTTCCCAGTGGCGTGAGTTATTACCCTTTTCCACGATCACAAACACACCTCAGCATCGTCCCTGTGGGGACTTTCTTCACCTGAGCGCTTCTTCGGTGTCAGTTACGCTCGCGATCGTGCGATTGTGCGACCGGTGCCGTGCTTTCTAATAAATCCCCACCAGCTCCGCCCGACTCCCTGTGCGTGATATCGTGCTGATTTGATTCCGCGTTTTTCGCGCACGCCCATAAAGCATCGCGGTCTTTTGGTGTTGATCGGTTGATCAACCACAACAGACAGTGGAGCGGAGCACAAGCGAACGGCCATTTGTTATCCTATGTTGCGTCCAGCGAGCCGCTCGATCGATCGCGATCGCGGATTCGCCGCATCGGAGGTTCATAAATCTGCTTCTGCTTCTGCTATAGTGCACCTGCATCTAACGTACGTCCGCGTTGCCCAATTTGAATGATTCGTTGGGGTTGGTTCGTCGTGAATTTTATGCGCGCGCTCGCGCGATCTACGCAAACGGGGTCACGGGTCCGTTGAGTCACCTGAAGCAGCATGGCAGCAGCAGCATGGCAGCCAGCTGGTACCATAAATCCTTGCAAGATCAGCAGCAATCGGGCGCCGGTGCGAATTCGAATTCGAGGGAATCGCGGCGTAAAGATCCCGGATCGGATCCCGGGTGAATGTGAATTATTTGCTTCATTTGTGTGATTTATATCCTGCCGATTATCAGCAGCCGGGGCCCGCGTGCGTTGCCGGTTTGGGCCGGAGAGGCGAGTGGTTTGAATATATTATGCGCAAATGGGGTGAATATTGATCCGGGTCGCATTTTTCCTCGGAGCCCCCCAAAGCTGCCGCCGAATGGAGCGACACGCAACACGCCTTTGAATGGGTGTGAATGCTGGAGCTGCAGCCTCCGGTCAGCCAAGGGTCATCGGCATGTGGAGTTCCTCGTTTTGTTTAGGATCTCGTGGATGCTCTCTCTCTCGCGGTTGTTGGGTGCGTCGATGGTCACACATCATTAAATAGCGAAATATATGGCGTCCCCGATTAGATCTATGAACATCAGAGAGTCTCATCGAAGCGCACCAGAGACAGAGAGAGAGAGGAATTCCTAGGAACGATCCACGGATGCCGGTCAGTCAGTTTGTGTGCACACCAGATGACCTGACCATACCAGACCATCGGCTCGAGCATCGAATCAGATTTATGGTTATTAGTAGTATAAGAAAGCACCGTTTCCAAAACGGACACAGGTAGGGGAATGAACGAACGAATCGAACTCCGTGGCCGCAAGCCATTCGCAAACGAAAGACTCACCAAGCGACGAACCCCCCCGAAGGTTCTTTTTTAAGGTTAGCTCGAACATCACGATCGAAAGCGATGTTTTGCAAAGCAGCAGTGGCAGCATCAGCAGCAGAGCCATTAGTGGACACTCGAAAATTGCCAATTATGCGTGTCGCCCAGAGTGTGCCCCAGGTGTCAAAATATGACAAACACTCCGGGTGTGTCTGTGAATTTTTGAAGGCAAGCGATGCTGCCTGTCCAACGACACCATCGCCTGTAGGCACTTGTTTGACGTGAATCCGGTGGAAGACGGATGGTGGAACAACGGGCAGGGAAACAACAGAAGACAGAAACAAGTGATTGTGGAACCAATTTTTTACAGCCTCATCGCCCAATCGGTGTGTCCTTTGCGGTGGTCAACTTCATCGACCATTGTTCCTTCCCTGCACGTTCGCTTAAGTACATTCGCGATCGTCTCTTCGAGAAGCATTCTCTCTTCGTTCCTCTTCTTCTGTTTCCTTAAACTGTGCAGCTCTCTTTGCTTGCGATGCACTACAAGGCACACATCCTGCCGCCACACGGTTTTAATGTCTTTCTCACGATCATTTCGAGAAGAAAATCGACAAACATGTGTTTTTTTTTTACAAAGAGAAAGAGAAAGAACAAGAGAAAGAGCAAGAGAGAGAGAGAGTGTTCCAGTAATAAAAACGGAATCATTCTTTTTAAACATATTTTGTAATCCCTTGAAATTGGCCACCGCGCGCGAACGAACAGCCATAAAAAGTCAACCCACCAGTGCGGATCATAGCGCCCTCGGGGGCACTTACCGGCACTTGATCATCGTCAGGAGCCTCTCAGGGAGTGACCGTGGAGTGTCTGTGCGCACGGTGGGCGAGCACATGCACGCCTTGCACTCCGCGCTCCTGGCTCTAGCCTGGCTCTGCGCCTGGTGATTATGATGAATGTAAGACAACATAATTCTTATGTTGGCACGAATAATTGCGCGCATGAATGTGTTTGCCCCCGCAAACACACGCTCATACACACTCGATCCACTTCATCCCAGCAAAAGCGTTGCTTCAAACTAACAGAGAGACAGAGAGAGCGGAGAAGGATCGCGATCGCGGCGAGGCTCATCCCCGGTGCGCAAGATGACGCCCCCTTGAATGTTTATTAAAATCCCATTATTCTTTCATTCCACGTCTCCCGATTCCTCTCGAGAGGATGATCATTGCTCTCTCCTTCTCTCTCTCTCCTTTTCTCTAACAACTCTCCTTCGATAATGTACGATCTTCTCCTCGGTTGCACGCTTGATCATGCCCGGCAATGATCATCTTCCAAAGCTTCTCTTCGCTTCTTTCCTGCGGTGACTGTTTACGATCACCCCGCGCCAACGAGTGCTCCACTACTGGCACTAGTAGCACCGCGAGGAGCCTGTTTGATCGCGCGTGGCCGACACCGAATTTCGCTAATCTCATTATGTAAACCGGCCCCTGACTGACTGACTGGCCGGAGTGGCCAGCGGCATTACCAGGCCTCCCGTTGTGCGCTCAGGCGCGCGAGAGGTGCATAAAATCTCGAAATGACACTTGTCGTGCGCACGTCGCGGACAGTGGCCCGGGGGGGCACCATGAAAGCCATGAAATGGGGTGTAAATTTATCGTTCCCGGCGTTCGCGCTCATTGTCACGTCCTTCTGCGTCGTCCTCCTCCTGCGTAACGGATTCTCGAGCACCTGTGTTTGTCACCTGAGGCGCCCCTCATTCTCGGCGTCCCTGGCACTGCAATCACTGCATCAAACGTCCGGGAACAGATGACGCACTAACAACAGTATCATCCTGCTGCGGGAGGTGCATCCTTTTTTCTTTCTCTCTCTCTCTCTCTCTCTCTCTCTCTCTCTCTCTCTCTCTACACCTGCTGTCAGGTACCGCTGTGCGCTAGTGCCACGCGGTCAAACAATTTTACGATCCAACCCCCCTCCGCTCTGTGCGAACTCGTTCTTCGTTATTAGTAGGACAAACGCGCAAGTAGCAGCAAGTGCAGCGGTGCGCTTCCATTCATTCGATTAGCGCTATTCGATTCGGCCCCCGGGGGGGGTGCATACGGGATTCGATCCGATGATCGTAAAACGTTGAAATGCGCCTACTGGCACCGTGAGCCTTTCTTGAATAGAGTGAGTTTCCTCTCTTGCCACCGTGTCACGGTGGCAATCCCATATTTTATGC
>NC_064878.1:42196563-42231563 GCF_943734665.1 Anopheles aquasalis | reverse complement strand
CAAAATTGCAAACAGTTTACCAACCCCAAAGCGGGACTTAACTGCAAGAGCGACATGAGAAACTGGTTAGGGTGGAGCGTAATGGTTTGTTCATCATGATTAGTCATTTGTTTGAATACTAAATGAAACAGCCCACGCCTTTTTTATACATGATTTGTACATGCAAACCAGAGGAATTCGTGCGGTCTACCTCTGCTAGAAAAGTTTGCCCAGGTCAAACATTTATCACTGAATGGTAATGCTGTGAAACTGCTTGCATCTATCGGTAGAGGTACATTGTTGCGATGATTATGGATATCCACGAATGCGACATCCTACGCATTTTTCTCCAAATAAAAGCCACAACATTCCAAGGCCTTTGATTCAGTTGTAGCTCTCTACTTCACACAGTTTGGTGGCCAGCCTCTTCACGACAGATCAGTTATGGTAAGATACTAGCTGAACATCTAACGAATCCACTTAATAATTTCAATATTGTTTCATCAGCAATCGTTAGAATGTTGTTGGTGGGCTACAGTACTGCTATCAGTGGCTAACATCGTCCATCTCGCACCATCCACAAAAGTGGATGATAATCTTCTATATTACGAAAGCGAGCAAAACGATGGAGGCTATAGATTTGAATACCGTACAAAGGACGGCCAGTTTCGAACAGAGGTCGGTGTGATTGATCCTAAAAGCGGATCTCTTCGAATCTCCGGAAGTTACGAGTACAGTGACGACAAAGGAGGGACCCAAAGCTACAGTTATAAGGCGGATGAGAATGGTTATCGTCTGGTGCCAAAAGAAATCCAAAGAACAGGTGTTCCAATAGGAAAGCCCGTTTACGTTGATCCTTCAGCTTTGCCTTTTTCACCGTCATATGATAGGATTGGTGGGTATGGAGGTGCGTCTTCCAGTGGCTTTCGAGGATCATCGGAAGAGTATGATGGGCCACAGCGGAAAAAGGGGAAACATTATCATTCACTGCTTGGTGGTAATAAGCGGGTCAAAACGTCCAAGCAAAAGGCTAGCCGCTAGGTCTCGGTTGCAACTGAAGAAGGGTGCTGATTGAAAAATTGATAAAAGAGATTCCAACAAAGCTTGACGTACTTTGGCGTCACTAGAGGAGGACAGAGGGTCAACTGTGCCCTCATCATATTAGAAAATTTGATTCATTTCCCTTTTCTTGCAATAAAACTGAGTAAACGTTCCGAAAATGATTGAAAGTGATAGCTTTTTAATGCTATCAATCGCTGCTGCCTAACCATTGTTATTGAATATGTTTTATCAAAAACATTCATTAATGCCATGTGATCCGATGGAGGCGCATAGCACCTCACATTTTCAACCTTTCTCATGTTCACACATTCACAATTTTCATTCATGTCATTTTCATTGTAAAAATGATTCAGAGTGATTTGCATAAATTTGAGCAGTGTTTTTGCAACCTTAAACCCGTCATTATATATGTTTAAAAAAAATGTAACCATTTTTTATAAACTTTATCAATAAAACATGTTATCAAATAAACAGTAAACACATCACCCGAAAAAAGTCAACTTGTTGGAAGTATTCCAGCTGAGAGATTGTGATACCGCATTCCTATTAGACGGCGTGTAGATTATGGTTCTACCGAATAACTCTTATGAATGGGAGCATAAAACGCCATTTGTCAGCATTACGTATGAGCACAACATTTGATTTCGATGCTCATTCATTCCTGTCTACGAGAGTGCGTCACTCTGATTTGCAATGGAGCTGATAAAGCATACTTTTGGTAAGCAGACAAGCCGCATTGGTTATCAGTAGACGAAATTTGTGTCTCATCCAAGGTAGATTCAAACACGTCTGGCAATGAGAGATCATCGAGCAAGGCTTATCAGTTTCCGAAACTGAACTTACGACGAATAGAAGATCGTCTGTTCCTGCTTGGCAATCAGTTTTCTGTTTTGCCTCGAGCAAAGTGGTTCTGTTGTTAGAACCATGTCCCTACTGAGAGGTATTATACTAAGGTACAAGCTGTATCCTCCAACTGCCAGTACAGTGAGACAATAGTAGAGCCTTAAATTCAATTTACTTCTTCTATTTACCGTGCAGTTTGCTGGTATCCGGTCAGTTTTACTTGGGATTGGCCCAAAATGCAGAAACCCCAGTGCAGTGTAATGGCATCGAGAACTGCACACCAGCTGCTCCTAAATCCTCATTCTGCTATAATGTCGGCTTTGAAGGAGGCTACAAGTGCATATTGAAGAACTTCCACATCGGTGAATCACAGCACGTAACAACAGAGTTCTTCGCTGATCACGAAGGACCGGGGGAGGTGGTGACTTTACAAATCGAGAACTCAACGATCTACAGAATACCCAAGGTGTTGTTTTCGGTCTATCCGAAATTAACACGCCTGAACCTGACTGCTCTGCAAATACGAGCCTTCGAACGTGGTGCCTTTGAGCGTGGTAAGGAATTGCGAGAACTACAGTTGGACTACAACAACATAACTCACCTCGAGTCGGACGCCTTCGAAGGTTTGCGATGGTTAGATTTGCTAACGATCGAAGATAACGCCCTTTCTCACCTTCCTGTGGACGTGTTTGCTTCCAACACCCGCCTTATGATTGTTTCCATGTCAAAAAACAATCTTAGCCGCATAGAAGACAATACCTTCAGGAACAATCGAGTACTGAGGGTAGTTCATGTGTCCAAGAATCGTATCGAACATTTTGACCTGAGCCAACTGCTAGAGGCGTTTGAGATCGATGTAAGCTACAACAGACTAGCGGAACTGAAGGTTCCACCAAGATTGAACTCGCTCGAGGCCTCACACAATCGCATCAATGCGGTCTTATCAAATGGACAAAACAGATTACTGAGAAAAATGAATCTTTCCCATAACAAGCTAACCGATATCTCCTGGGCATCAATGTTCGCGGCATTGAATGAGCTCGACCTTGGGTACAACGAAATTGAACAGATCAAGCAAGATCAATTCACAGCCCAATTGCGCCTGTATCGGCTGTTGCTGAACAACAACCGCTTGATCACCTTCGAGCCAGCTACACTGTTTCTGAGCCCTCTAAGAGTCCTGGATTTATCGTATAATCGACTCACGTCGGTGGACCGCAGCAATCTACTATTCGATAGGCTGTACGTGCTCCATCTGCACAACAACGCCATCGTAAAGCTGCAGTTAACGCGAAACAATAATTTACAGAACATTACACTGGCCGGTAACGAGTGGGATTGTGCGAAATTGCGAAGACAACTGCGGATTATAGATTCAAATGCGATCTTTGGTGGAGACGAGTCCTGCAAGGCGGGGTACAATTTGGTGCAACAGTTGTGCTGCAAGAAGAGCGGTACTTCTCAATAATGCGAATGCGAAGAGAAGGGAATGCTACAAAAAATAAACTAAGTATAATAAAAGCAAACTTTTGTGGATTTATATTTCCCATCCTTTTTTCATTTGCACGCACAATCGCAACGGCTTCTTTGTGACCAATTTTCTACATTTCCATGTTGTACAATTCTCCTGCAGCGCTGTGCATGCGTCCTTTTATAGATGCTCTTTGCGATAGTTACCCGACCTTCTCTCTCCATGTTCACCGCACGTGTTTCCCGGGCCTCAAAACGTAAACAACCGTGAACTAAAAATTGTTTCCTGCTCGTATCCTTGTGTAAAAAGTGTGTTTTTATCTAACTTTTCTAGACAATTTCGATCAAGATACAGGTGATAAGAACAAATTGAAATCGTTTGCAACTCCTGCCGTCGTTCCCGTTGGAAAAGTAAGCCAGGAAGTGCAAGAGATTTGAAGACCCAAGGCACGAAAGGAGCCACAAAAAGACGAAGCCGGAACCATAATCTAAAACCACGAAAAAAGGCTTTAAATCCTTGTGTTGCAAACAATCTGTTGCATTGCCGATCGAATAGTCCTTCCAGTCATCCGCGGAACATCAGTAAGTATCCTTCATCAAAGTAGTTAGAACGACAAGCTGGAGAATCGAGGTCGTAGTCTCGTTACTTTTGCATTAACAAGAATGGACAACTTTCGGATGGTGATACGAAAAAAAAAACCAACACATAATCGAATTCGGTTAATTTCCTGTGAAAGGCAATTCTATTAGCCGGCGATACATGAAGCGTAAACTCTCGTATAAACTCAGAATGTAATGCCAAACAGTTTACATTTGCCGTTTACACGATGTAAAAGAGATTATAGGTCCACGGAGCATAAATCCTAGCGTAAACGCTGTTTGCAAGCGATTTGCCCCACTACATTTCCTGTTCGTGGTTTGCATTAATAGTGAGTGTTCATTACTAGCGTTTTTAATCTTTTTCTTTGGAAAAAAGATTCTATTTTTCTCTCAAAAGTCGATTAAAGTTCAGTGTAATTCGGATTACGCGTCTCAACCCGGTCATGTAAACATGTTCAAGTGTAAATTAATTTTATATTTACGCTTGAGTTTACGCTTCATGTATCGCCGGCTATTAGCTTACTGGCAAAAAAAAATTATAAGCCGGGGATACATGAAGCATAAACTCAAGCGTAAATATAAAATTAATTTACACTTGAACTTGTTTACATGACCGGGTTGAGACGTGTAATCCGAATTACACTGAACTTTTATCGACTTTTGTGAGAAAAATAGGATCTTTTTTCCGAAGAAAAAGATTAAAAACGCAAGTAATGATCACTCACTATTAATGCAAACCACAAACAGAAAATATAGCGACGCAAATCGCTTGCAAAAAGCGATTACGCTAGGATTTATGCTCCGTGGACCTATAATCTTTTTTACACCGTGTGAACGGCAAATGTAAACTTTTTGGCATTACATTCTGAGTTTATACGAGAGTTTACGCTTCATGTATCGCCGGCTATAAACATTTATCAGTCACATTCCGTCCGTGATAGCGAAAACATTGAAGCTACTCCGTTCAGACTTATACGCGTTCAAAGAACGGTATCCCGGGGCATCGAAATCGGACATCGTGCGGTACTTTGTCCGCTCCAGAATCAGTTGTATCCTTCCAAACAATCCAAAAGTACATAGCGTGTCGTATTTTCCACATAATTGCCGGAAAGTCGCTCGCAAGAGGGCTGGATTTTTTCAAGTAACCTTCCATAAGAAAATCTATAAATCTTTATTACCATCCATAAATTATCTATTTGTTAATGCTTAAAACATTGTTAATGCTTATATTGAAAAAAAGGATAATAATTGCGTCTAATTCTAATTGCAGGAATGGCGGACGAGAACGAAAATTCGTGCGACAAGTTCGACGATGTGAAGCCGGACAAAATGTTTACGCTGAAAAAGTGGAACGCGGTCGCGATGTGGAGCTGGGATGTGGAGTGTGATACGTGCGCAATTTGCCGTGTGCAGGTGATGGGTAAGTGGTTTTGCGATATCCTTCTTACAATTTACATGGTTTTCCATCTTTTTTCTATATTTTATTCCACTTGAAAACAATCTCATAATTTCCGACTGCACCAGAACATGTCTGAATTTTACAAACATTGTTTGTGACACCACCAGAGAGCGATACAGTTCTCAGTCACAAGCAAGCAGAAGTCGGGATGGTTTGTGCATTGTGCAATTTCACTTTTCAGTGTTTTGAATATATCCTGACTCCGTTCGTATACTATTTACAACCACTATAGGAGTGCCCCTCTAGACATGCAGACAGGCAGAGAATCTAATGTAGGCCACTAAAACACTTTCATAAGGATATTTAAAAAAAAATGTCGCCCTGTGTTGTCCTTCTACTGAACCCTGTTGTGTTCTCAGTGCCACTAGCAGCTCGCTTTTTCCTCTGAGAAACCACCAAAAACACAGACGCATCCTTAATGTACCGCCTTCCTAATCTAGGTTAAAACTTTGCCGTCACTTGCTCATTATCTATGATAAGATGCCGATGCCGGATACCGTGGCAACACTGACGCCCGAAGAAAATATGTTTTTTTTTCTTTTTGCTCTATCCTTTGGAAGCTGCTCTCTTCTCTTCGCTGCACTGTTTTTCTGTTTTTAAATAATATCCAGCATCATCCTGCAGAATGTCTATCATGTATTAAATCTTCACTATACTAATCACTGAGTGATACCATTAAACGATAACTACTGCACCGCGTTCGTGCGGTGAGTGGGTGCCGGGGGGATAGCTTGTGATAGCAGGAACAATATGAACAAGCGCGATCGTTATGCCAATTCCGTCAACCGATCAGTTGCTTCTGATCGATCTTTTCTTGTCGAGTAGACAGAGAGCAGGGGAACGAGAGGGGTTAAAAGGGCCGTAGCCGCATTGAAGAAAACAATCTGAGCACCACCGCTGGTCTGGACACTTTCTTTGAATATCACATCCCATTTGAACTGCTTCGCAATAATGGCCCGGATGGCGCCAGGTGGTCGAATTTGGCTTCGAATGTTGCTTGTTCCCTTTTACATGTTGAACGACAGCGGCTTAATGTTGGCCACCGAGCTCATTCGCCGCACGCGACCCATCATTTTCCGCTCGATATCTTCGAGTGATTTGCCCTGCGTCTCCGGTACGTACAGGATGACGAACAGCAAACCGATGATACACACCGAACCGAACATCCAGAACGCACCGTGATTACCAATGGCATCTAGAAAGGAGTGGAAATGTGCTGTTAGTGCCTTCCTTTCTCACTTGCACATATCGGTGGTGGATCGCAATACTTACCGGTAATGTCAGCGAACGTTTTCGTCACGACAAACGTGCAGCTCCAGTTGAAGGCGGTCGCAACGGATGCAGCGGAACCACGAATCTTGCCCGGCAGAATCTCTCCCATCATTAACCATGGAATCGGACCGAATCCGAGCGAGAAACCGAGCACAAACACGACAAACGCCGCCAACGGTAGCCAGCCAATGTTCGACACATCGTCACCGTTGTTTTTCATGTAGAAGAACGTACCGAGCGTCATCAGCGTAATGATCATGGCCACGTCTGAGATGTACAGCAGTATCTTGCGACCCAACCGATCGATCAGCACCGTCGCGATGAAAGTCGCAATAAAGTTAACGCAACCGACGATGATCGTGCAAATGTTTTCATCGATCGTCGAACCGGCACTCTTGAAGATCGTCACGGTATAGAAGATGACGGCATTGATACCGGACAGCTGCTGGAAGAACATCAGTCCGAGCGAGATCATCAGCGGCTTCAGGTTGGATTTCTTCAGCAGATCAAGCATGGCACTCTTCGATGCGTGTCGCTCCGCTTCCTGGTGAGACTTTGCGATACCCTTCAGCTCCGGCTCAACATCGGCTTTACGACCGCGCAACCACTGCAGCGCTTTCCGGGCACGGTCTTCGCGATTGCGCGACACATACCAACGGGGCGTCTCCGGGATCAGGAACATGAGCAGTAGGAATGGCACGGGAAGGGCGGCCCCAAGGAATGCCAACCCCGACCAGTCTAGATAGTTACCGGCCACAAAGCAAAGCAGAATGCCAATGTTACCGAACGCCGTCGGTAGCAGGCCCAACGTACCGCGCACTTCCGGTTGTACCGTTTCACCGAGATACACCGGTAGCGAGAGCGATGCAATACCAACGCACAGTCCTGACATTGCGCGACCTATTGAAGGAAAAGAAGCGACACATCCATCATCAGTGCACTTGGATAAGAAGCGAATTAGTTTGGATCTCCGGGGGGGAGGAGTCTTACTTACCTACGAGCACCATGGAAACGTGCGTAGCACATCCGATCAGTAGCCACGAAATGATGAAGGGTGTCGCCGTCGCCAGGATAGTGTTTTTGCGGCCAAGGTACTCAATCATGGGTCCACCGAGAATACCGCCAGCCAAGCCGGCCAGTGGCATAATACCACCAACCCAAGAACCCTGTGAAGCGAAGGAAGAGAGCCATGAAGATCGAACGTGTAACGAAGTGTTGCCGAAATTCGCAAATTAAACTGGGGAGCCCTTTAACCTTGAACGGCGGCGGACACATGCGCGACCGCAGGATGCTGTGACGTGAATTCGCATTTCCAAATAACAAATACCACCGCGGACGGCGGAATGACGCACGGCACGAAAAGGGGTTTTGATTTCCTTATCAGGATATGCTCTCCGCAGTGTGAACGATGAAGATATAAATATATCCTTCCTTTTTGGCTGTTCTCTATTATTGGAATGGAAGGACGAGCACCCGCGGCGATCGAACCTACTGCCCAAGGGTAATCGATTACAAATCAAAACATGCGGTTGCCCTCCTGCTGATTGGTTTTCCAGCACCAGCGATACGGATTAGGAAAGCTTCTAAAGCGAAATGTCAACCACTGCTAATCGCAAATGATTCGCGTGCAGGCAATAATAAGCAAACGATGAGCTCTCATACGCCATCAAACGATTAGCGTTGCTCGCGAGAAGCTTTAATGGGTGCTCGCATTATGGCCGATCAGCGTCATTGAGATGCGCAACGGGGCGCCATCGCCTTCTGGGCATTATTAGTATTCCAGGGAAAACCAAAACAGCGGCTCGGCAGCAGCCACGTGGCGGATGCACTATCGAGCCGTATTGATTGTTTACCAAAGGCCAAGCAGCCACAAACTGATGTGGGGGCAAACCGAGATGAGACTCGTACTGTGCTCTCTTTGCATTGGCGATGCGCCACAGTGATAGTGGTACGATAATGCCGTGCGGACCGATGATCTTGAGAAGCGCCCAGAAGGACACAAAACTTACCGATTGACTTGTCACCTCGAACGCTGTAATGTTGCGATTCTGCATGGAAACCAGGGCGGGAGAGGTGTAGGCAGACGAAAATCCGACGACCATCGATCCGAGGGACACGGATAGCGCGGCAAGCACCTAGGTATTCCATTGTGGAAGGAGAGAAAAAGCAGAATAATGATCCGTTTAATATATTTGCACAAAGCATATCTCGATGATTAACTATTTTGGCGCACGGCTTCTTGTGATAAGCACCGATCATCGATGCGCGAGCGTTAGATTAGGATGAATAATAGAGATGGTCTTGAGCGTTAGTTTAACGATAGTGAGTTAAGAGTGTAAGCTCTGAACCTGGGATACGGTGCACTTGGCGACTGGTTCTTCGGCGGGCACTGAAAAGGACACGTGCGTGTCCGCACGCATCAGTATCTTCACCATCTTGAAGGGCGGTCTTTTCCTTCCTCACGTGAACACGAATCCGTAGACGACACACTACCGCCTCGAGGATCACACGATCCTGCACACACTGTTCACTGGAACCGATTGGTCACCTGTAATCCGTATGGTTATTGGAAGCACCAGAGGAGCGAAAAGGGGAATCAGAATCTACTTCCGCCAGTGCGACGGTGCCGAATCGTACCGATCTGCCGTGCGAAGAGTGACTAGAGAGCGAGATGTCCGCGCAATCTTGCGCCCGTCCCGGGACAGGGAATACCAATCGCAACCAGCCAAGCACACGACCAAAGTCGTACTCGGTACTGTCTGGAGAAGGCAGTGATTGTGTTATGATGATGCGAGGCTTGGCTCAACAAGTGAGAGAGGAGCGAGAGATTAGGGCCGCGCTCCTTAAGCTAGACGAGTACGGCAAATCAGTAAATGGTGGCATCAGTGTCCATCAGTGACTACAGAGCAAAAGGGCAACCAGACGCCTGAGAAGCAGAGAAGTCTGGAGCAATGATGCGAGGGTTTGCACACTAGGCGCAGGTTCCATAGCGGAAAGGATAAAGATAGAGGTTGGCCACGAAGATGCAGGGAAGCCCGATCCGCGTCCGCACGCAAACCACGCACGGTCCGTGAATGTATTCCTCTTGCTACGCAGCTCTCTATCTCTCACTCTCTCTTCTCATGGAAGAAAAGCGTATTTCTGTATTATCAACGTCATTGCCCCATTCCAGTGGCGGCGAGGCAGACGAGTTCCATGATTGCAGGCAGCAGCCACCCATATTTGATCTCATTCGATTTGATACCGCTGCTGCTGACCCCCGGTCCCTCAACCGGCTGCTCCAGGGATCAATACCCGTTGCGGGTGTTGCTATGCTTGCTGGACTGCCGCCGACAGGCTGACGCTTCCTTCTTTTTGGTAGATTTTGGCCAACTGTTATGCTTTCGGCTGATACCATCGCAACGTCCTGTGGTATTGATTTGATTGATTCGATCATATCGAGCTACTAGATAGGATTCATATGTTTCTAATCGAGCGCTTTTCTTGAGGACATAAGATCCGTAGCTGTTTCAGGGAACAGTAACCCTCGATTTCTGTAAAAAGGAAATCTTTTTTTAAAAACGTAAAACAGCATCATGAACACAGTAAACTGATCAAAGCAAAGCTTTTATGTGATTTTCCTGGAAACCAACCGGTAGACAAACACACACCATTCCGACGGTGGCCATCGGAGGTAGCCCATCGGCGTCACCGAGGGTTTCCATCGGTGCCACGAGTGCCACGGTCACCGTTGCCACCGTGATCCGTTCGGTTGGCAGCATGGTGGTCGCCGGTTCTGTTGCCACAAAATTTTCACACAGCCGTTTACCACGGAACACTTGCTTATCGAGCATTGGGCGATAACAAAGCGGATAACACTCCACGACCACAAGGCCACTCAACCACACTACCTCACTAAGCGAAATGAACGAATTTGATTTTTTTGTTAACTTCTCCCGGAGACTTTTTAAATTTTCCACGACCCCATCAGCTGGACGGATGCGTTCGTATCGCTCCTGGATGGATGGACAACTGCCACTGGTGCCACTTGGTAGCGAATAACCAAAGTGTCCTGCCACAGTTCTGGCAGGCGCTTATGGCAGAGCAAGGATCAGATACATACCAACACACCGATCAAACGGCCGTGCCGTATACTGGTCTTCACTCTCACGACAATCGCAAACTCGTCATAGACTCGGCTTCATCAGCTGTCCATATGTCTGCTGTTGGAGCTTCTTCTGCTTGGCGGGGGGAGCAAAACAGTAGCCAGCTTTTACCCATCGCAGCAACGTCATTGACATTGAAAGCAAAACTGTTCGACTAGCGGGGAGCGATGGCGGAAGGATGGCGCGGTAAATGACGCCAGTTGGTGGGTGCTGATGGTTGGGTTGTGGCACCGATCCCTGGAGCAGCAAGTTAACAGGATAAATGCTAAAGACACACTTGTTGCCCCATCTTCTGTGTCTTGCAATCGATGACAGCTTCGTGCATCTTTTGTACAGTGACTGCTACTATGATTGCAATGGTTGCTTAGGGCTATTCCGTTCCGTTTCCTTTATTGTATTTCAATTAGTAAAACAAACTAGAAGACGTATGGTCTCTTTGAGTCCAGTATTCTTTAAAACAAGTGTAATGCACATGCCAATCGCCATCCACGGCCACATAGAGATCTCGCTCGAAAAACGCCTTGCTTATCAAATTTAGGTCGTCAGAGCTGTTGACCCAAAATCCCGGCTTCCTCTGAGTGATTGGACCAGGAATAGTGCTGCGTTGGTGCGTCGGAATAAGAACTGGAAATCCGACCTCAATGACAAACCCCTTGGCGGATGTGCTTCATGAGGATGACCTCTACCTCTACTCCCACGTAATCATTGCACATCGCATGAACCTAATCAGTGCTACCACCCTACCCTGCACGTGGACTCCCGATGCATCGCCGATTCCGTTCAGCATCGCCGTTACACCGGAAGGCCCTACGCGTGGAGGCAATTTTGAACACTCGTCGAGCAGATGATGCCCTATTTAGCGGCGCCGCTGCTAACTTTATTGACAAATATTCTGTTAGCCGTCCCGTACGTTGTGGAAATCGAGATCGTATCAAAGCCGACTTTGATTCGCTTTATGGCAAAAGCATCGGTGCAAAATGTGCTTCTAAAACCGATCAGCTAGCCTTTGGGCGCCCCGTAGCACTGATTAGCTTGAACTAGATCAAAACACTGATAGTGTCCGCTGCTTCCCCTGGGACTCTCTCGATCTCTCTCTCGCTCTCTCGCCACGGACTCGGTGATTCGTGTCACTTTGCACTCTCGCACACACTCTCCAGCACAACGGTGGCACTTCCTACCAAGTCCTTTTACAAAGTGGACCGATTCGTTGTCCCCACTGGAAGGATTCCAACGCTCCTCAACTGACACGAGGGACGCGGAACGGCGGAGACACGGAACGGGGATCGTTTGCTGTAACTATCGAACGACTGCACCATCGACTAAACCCTGGCACCGATCGGTTGGAGCTTTTTATACCAGCTCCAGCCAGAGAATGGTGATAGTAATCCCGTGTGTTCGTGTGTCCACTGCTCACGTCGCGACCGATAGAGTCCACCCGTGGATGGGTACGATGTGCAAAACCCATAACAATAAATAAGTAACAATTACAGACAAAGTGCATTCGCGGCTCCTGACTACGCTAGTGCTCCTGCTCCTGGTGGCGCTCCCAGGTGGAAGGTTTTGTATCCATGTACATTGTCCGGTGGTGATAAGACCATCCTCGAACGCCGATCTATTGGGGCTAGCAGGCCAATATGATAAAGGGCGGGTACAGAAATAAGCCCAAGGGTTCCACGGAAACAGTAGTCCGCCTACTATGGACCGTGAAACAAATCGTGGATGTCGCTACGGGAACCATTCCGGAGTGTAATTCATCCGGAGCATCTGCTACCTGACATCGTAGGTAGTTTGATTAATGATTTGTCGGGCCATTTACATTTCACTAGCGTCCGATTTATGGATGGTAGCTGAAATGGATGCACTTCTATTTACGTGTGACAGGCATCCGATCGTATGCATCGATGCAGCACACTTGGATGCTCAACTCATTGTATGATTTACCTTCACTGCGAGGGAATTTTGGTTGCTGCGACTGAGATGTGCGACTCACGTACAACTGGTATGAACCGGCAACGATCTAGAACTTTGAATCGACTGGCAGCATGAAGAAAAGATGCATTATATGGTATGCCTGGCCCCGTTTGGCTCTCGATCTCGATGCTTGTTTACTTCCCAAGCGCCCAAGCGGAATCAACAGTCCCGAGGCAATATTGTAGTCGTCATGTCTGACCGACGGATTGGTTTGAGCAGATCATCGGAAGAGCTGTGTGTTCGTTAGGACCGCAGTGATAAGATCACGTAGCCATCAGCTGGTTTCTGAGATGAGTTGCTACCACACGAGATCGGCTTTGAACCGATCGATCGGGTCTTGAGAAAGTTTGCAATCGTCTCGGGTGCTCCGCCACTCCACTGATGGTGTGCGTATAGGGCGTACGTCCGGTCATTATCAGTGACGCAAATGGTGCGCCCGAGCACTGCGATTGAACCCAAACCCGACCGTACCGACCCTGACCTCCGAAAGTGGAGTGTTCGACCAGAGAGTGTCAGGCAATTTGATTAAAGCTGGATCTACAGTTCGTTAGAAATCTCGCTAGAGCTTGGAATGCCTATTATGATGCTACGATGCTTTCGATTGTTAGCAGTGCTTCCACCAGAATGCCGATCTGTTCCACATTCCTCGAAGCAGTATGATTCTCTCACCTGGGTCCATATGTATATGGGGTTCGTCGTTGGCCGATAAACTTCGAGCTTTGGTTTGCCTTCCTCGGTGATCTGGCGCACGAATGGAACCGCCGTTCGCAGGTTTTCCTCCTTGGTGCCCATTTCCATCTCCATGAACCGAATGCTTTTCCTTGAGTCGGTGCTCATGGACTTGGACTGTTGGAAGTGTTTGCGCGAGCTGATGTAATCTTCCTCATCGCTCGATTCAAGATCCTGTTGTGAATTGAAAACAGAACCGAGTTTAGAAGGACAGTGAGCGATGCGTATGAATCCGTGTTATCCTACCTTCAAATCGATGATAACAGGCTTCGTAATGTCGGCATCGATCTTGAGCAGGCTGGTCGAAGGCTCAAAGTCCTCATCGCTGCTGGATGGGGACGGTTCCTTGTCAAACTTGAACGAGATGTGCCGTGCATCGAGACTCTTGTGTTTACGCTCCTGGAACTGTTTCCGCTGACCCTCGAAATCGTCCGACGATGAGGACGCTTTCAGCAGTTGCTCTAGCACCTTTGCACTTTTCACGTCCAGCGACACATGCTTCTTGCCCTGGAAGTGTCCCCTATTATCGGTAGCTAACAAGTGGCGTAATTCCTGCAAACAGAAGAGAATCACCTATTAATTTGGCCTTTGACTTTTTTTTGAATTTGACTTTTCCTCCGCTACATACCTTGATCAGCTGTGTCTTGTGCTCCGAGGTGCTGTGGCTTTTGTGCTTTTGGAAATGTTCCCGTTGCTTGCGGAAGTTGTTCTCGTCCTCATCGAACTGGTCGTCTTCCTGGTCGAACGAGACACGCGAGCTTGCCTTGAGCGAGGACTTTGATTTGGTTTTCTGCGTCGGCTCCAGGAAAGGATTCGTGTCGTCCGTCTCCATGATGGGAGTGAAGGTACGCATCGGTTGTGCGCGCTGCGGTGTGCTGTTCAAATCGTCCGCATTCGTATCGAGCACGATCGTATCGAGGCTGGTCGCTGTCGTCGAGGTGGAAAGGGATCCTTCGGCCGTGTTAACGCGCTGATAGCCGTGCTGCAGTGGATCCCGGATTTCATCCTGTGATTTATTGAAAAAACGAATTAGTAGATGTTACAGATCGCTCCGATTAGAAAAGAACTGAACAATCGAACGTTGCCCCTGATCGCCTTGGGTTGGGTTGTCCTTAGAGCCCCCACAAAATTTTATAAAATCTGTATGTTTGCCATTTCTGCTTCAATTTATGTGAAATTTGCAGAAAATATGCTTGAAAGGGTGAGCATTCAAGTAAAAATGTGACGATTATTTTACCTCACCCCTATCGATTTTTCCGCGCGTTTTAAACCACGATGAATCGAATGAATGAAAATTGGAAAATCGCTTAGCCCTCTAGCGGACAGTAGATTAATCGCGCGGCTCCTGTTTATACTACATGGTACAACATGGTACAACCCGTTGGGTCCCGGAAGCCTCGAAATGCGCGGCATCCTTCCGGCTAGAATCTGGAGATATAACGGTTTTTAAAAAGCGTACCTTAAATCGAGACTGTTTTAGAGCCTCGTGTAAAACTCATTAAACAGATTTCTTTGTCATTAAATGCACGGCACCGCCATTCATTCATGCATGACATCGCACAACGTGGTCAAAATGTTGGCGGTTCTTTTCTGAGTCTACTGAACCCATCCGTGCACGTGCGTATCGTGATCCACCGCGTTGCCCATCATGATAATGACCAACAATAATCACATTCAACGCTTCGCTTTTCAAAGTGCACGCAAACCAGCAAATGCAAGCCAACAAAGAACATCAAACTGGTCGCTGGCGTTTCTTGACATAACCATTTCGGCTGATCATGCACTAAGCATTCCGCCGAGTAGAATCCAACGGAACTGTCGTATTTTCCGTTTCTAGCTCCTTCTGTAGCACCATTCCGGCTCTACTGTTCCCTGCTGGCTGTCCTCTGCCGTAAACCGGCATTTTCGGACGCCACCCCGGGGTCACATGCGTTTCCATTTTTGTTTTTATTTTTGATTTCACGTTTTCGTTCCGTTGGCTAAATATACGTTCCATTTGCCTGCCCGTCTGCCACACGCCATACCGTAACACCGTGCCTATAAATATGCTCCGCTGCTGAGCGTGGAAAATTCCGTTCCCTTCTTTCGCTGATTGCACTTTTATACTGCCGGCGACAGGCACCGTCTGAGAATGTTCCAGATGAACTCGAGACTATCGTTTCGTCATTGATGGGAAGAAGCGGTTCACTCTTGCACCACGAAGACGAGATTCGATTTCGATCCCGCCGGTGAGACAGTAAATTGAGGATCAAGTCGTAATGAGCACACCGCCGGGAACGAGAGGCGATCGGGTGGTAAAGGTGGTGTACCCCGTGTTTACTTATACTACAGCATCAGCAAAGCGGTGGAACCATCTGATACGTCGACGTGTCGTTTGTTTATTTTTGTGTATGCTTTTGTGTGCAGAAGTCGCACGGTGCTTATAGGGGGAATACTATTTGCGTCAGCTGTTTCGTTTTTTTTTGCGATTTTCTCTCTCTTTGATGAAGTCTTTTTTCGCACATTTTTTACCATCTTGCCCATTCTATCCTTCTTTGAAATATGTTTACTTCATTATTATTGCGTAGATATTTATGAGTCGCTCGTTATTCTATTAAACAAAAATAGCTCAACGCAATGAAGTAATACAAGGAAACGAATATAAACTTCTTTGCAAAAGTTGCAAAGTATGCAAGTAAAATCGCTTTCTTATAATTCCGCTTCTGGGAATTGGCAACTTTATCTATGTCCAGCAACGCCAAGCAAACGGCGAGCGCTCGTTGTTGAACTTGAGCAGTTTTAGCACCACAAATGCATGAGCGACTAAGGCCGTATCATTCTTAGCTGTAAGCGCCTCTAGATTGCCACTTTAGGTTTTCTTTATCAATTACGATCGATTAGTACGATTAGGAGCATCACCTGGTTCAAGGGAAGGGTGCCTTTGAGTTTAATCTCGTTCAAGATAAGCCATTCCGTGACATTGAGACATCCATCGTGAGGGCAAACTATGAGCACAATATTAGCAAAAGGAACGTCACCGCCACAACACAAACAATAAAGAGGAGTAGAAATGATTCTGTCACGACCGCAAAGCAACGATCTAGAAACAGAGTTCAACAAACAACAATACATGAATAGTGCCTTTCCGGTCACAACATTCTTGCATGCATTGACACATGGCATCGATTAGAAGTCATTCTACTACAAAATTGATATGTTTTTCTCCATCACAGAATCAACCTGCAACCCGGCAGAACAGATGCCTATGTGTGTCACTTAATGGCACGTTTTCCGAGGAATTCGTGACACTTCCGTGATCACCACTGCGATAATCTGCGTGTTTAGTCGGTTCTAGCTCGAGTCAACTCATTCATCGATCGGGAGAAGTGCAAAAAATGCAGTTTCTCGTATGGGTGGGTGATCGTGAGAAGCTGATAATAAATAATTGATGGTTTGTTTGCCTTGCTATTTGAACAACCACACTCAACAGGCCCATCAGACCGGCACGCACTGAAGGTTCCTTCAAAGAAGGTATGCGTGGTATTGAAACGTGGAACTGTTTACAGTTTTCATCCGGCAAACCAATGCCAAAAGTTTCCACAAACGCGTTTATACAAAGCGCAAAAGCGTTAAGGGTTTATACAAAAGATATTCCCGATAATGGGACACCAATCGCTACCCCCGCTAGTACACCGGCTTGAGTTCCTGTAGAGCATGCCAGCGCGCTCGATACTTCGATACTATCATGCGGAAGCGAAGTTTGACGTCTTCACCGGGGGTAACGGTGTACGTAAGGCGGTATACTGTAATAGGCCCCGATTGTGTTTGACCTTTCGCTCCTAGCATGACATTGGCCGACGGTCGTAACGGTGGCGACCACGATAATCTAAATTCGTTCAAACAGTTTGTGTCGGACCTTCCTGGCTTGCAAAAATAAAAAAGAAATCCTCTGCACGCGTACGGTTCTCTCTTTGGGTGTGTCCGCATGTGTTTGTGCGAGGGGGGGTTTTTTTTTGCCATGTCGCCATCCCGGCGAACCACTCACGAATTCACAGCCTGCCTCGTGACAGCTCAGCATGCGACAGCACAATCACATCGCCCAACCATTAAACCGACGTCTTGTTGTCGCCCGCCCTGGTCGCCAGTTTCGTGTGCGCGGCTTCGAAAATACTGGTGCAAATCAGCATATAAGGCCGGCGATTTCCGATCACTAACGCGCGCCAACTATGACGCAACGTATCGTAATGTCGTTCGATCTGAACCTGAAACCTCTGGCGGGGTCACCAAGGATGTGGATCCAACGTTCGATCGTTTGAACTTGGCACTGGCTTAGAGGCTAACGTGTTACTTACTCCTCCCTCGTTGGTCATCGTTCGTTTGATTTTGTCGACAATGCGCCCCATCGGACCGGCACCTCCACCTCCGCCCCCACCACTGGGACCTCCTCCACCGGGGCGTCCAGAACTCATGTTGCCGGCTTGGTTGTCCTTAACTTTGGGGACTTTTCACTTTGTTCAGTCGCCTACTAATGCTTCTGCTAGCTGTGCCTACTAAGTTATCTAGCAGACATTAACACACGTAGGCACACGGATCTCCGTCTCGATGATTTAATTTGCAACAATTCTTCAACAAAGATGCAAATGTACGACGACACTGATCGGGTCCTGCATCGATCCGTTATCGGCGGTGCTGGCACAGTTTGAGCCTCACTTTCACCCCGGCGGGCCGATCTTCACTATGAGTTTCGCAACCGCTGCGCTTCTCTTCAACACCAGCAATGAATGCCACCGGAGGTTTGGTGCGTCAACGCGTGATTGTGGCGCGCACCACCAACAGCTGTACAGGTGTGCAGAACTTGTTGCGTGATAGCGAGCGTGGGCCGCGAGTTTCTTTCCCTTTCTTTTCGTCACCGTCGTTTTTTCAAGGTCCACCACCACGTTATCAACCGACCCGGTTGTCCGGGGACCAGAACTGCGATCGGTGCGCGAGATGGATCCGAAGAGTTGAAGTTGAAGAAACTTAAGCTCGAAGCACGAGCTAGCTGCGCACTTGGTAATATATCGCACGTCGGTCCGGAACAACACACAATCGTTTCGCGCGCGTCCGCGGCCAGTAGATCATTTTTGAAAGGTGGCGCAGGTTCGCAACATGCTTATATAGCTTGTGACAGCACTTGGTGGTCTCCGAACTCCGAGCCGATATAGCAGTTTGTGTGTATATAAACCGCTTGGCCACCCCTTCCTTCCTTTGCCCCTTCCTTGGCCGCTCGCTCGCTCGAATCGATTGAGATCGTCTCGTGCGCACATGGGGGACCGCCTGCTTGGTTGGATATACTACACCAAACAACAACAACAACACCACTACAACTGTCGCCATCCGGTTGCGAGCCGCAGTCGGTTCACGAACGTCGAGCGAACCGCACGGCTCCGTTGTCCGCTGATCATCGCACAAGAGCTACTGCGGAAAGTGTGCTGCGTGCAGGCGTTCAGTTGTCCGATGCTATCCGAAGTAACATCGACCAAGTGATCATGCACATTCAGGAGTAAGAAGGAATCCAGAACACTGGCACAATGGACCGCGAATGTGGAACCATCCAGCGAGCATCCAGCAAAGGACACCTTGCCTACCATAACTGATGCACCGATTCATCAATCCGGTTTGCGATTCAAAAGGTCGGGGCGCGAGTGAGCATACGATCGACAACAAAACGACAACGGGCTGCATTGGTGCCATGGTCCATGGTTTATGTGGAGCATTCCAATGAAAAAGAGAAGGAAAGATAGAGAGAAGGGGGCGCTACATGTGGCACAGTATAAACATGCTCCCAACAGCAGCACCATCAGGTGATTGTGCGCTTGTTGAGTGTGTTGAGATCGAAGAAGCGACCAACAACCCCTTCCCGCGGGACTCCATTTATCTGTTTTATGTACGCTTTCGCTCTTCCATGGCCGGTGCTCCGGTCTACAGAAAAAAACTGGATTTTCCGAATTTTCCAGAAGGGTTCCAGATCGTCTGAAGGTGCAGCACGTGTCGCTTTGGTAGATTGAGCGTTTTTTTTACTTCGGATACGTGGGTTATTGGAAGCTGAGAAGGACCACTTAAAGATATTTGATTACTTATGTTCGACTTCAGATAATTTAGGCATCTGGCAACAAAAATTATTGGAACTAAAGACTAGTCATCGTTATGTGTGACCACTGCGTGTCGCTGGCACGCGCTCTTCGCCTGAACAGTGCCCGAGTTATTGCTCATATCCTCATGGAGCCCCAATAATTGGACATTGGATTGCTCTTGACATTGGCAGATAAGTCACACGGCACAAAGCGGCGCCAGCCGTGTGTGCCCATGTTATTCTTTATCACCAATTGACCGAGCTAATAGCGGGCACAGCAAATAGCAGATATCAGGTATTAATTGGTAGTAAATCTGCCCAACACTAACGCGTCCTCTCGCGGCCCATATCTGGCGAATAGAAACCGGGAACAAGCGAAGCGAAGAATAGGAAGCCCCGTACCCGCAGTTCCGAATGTAAACAATCGACGACGTGTCTTGACTGCTCTTAAAACCAGTGGCATAGTGAAAACAAGCACGTGTCGGACAAATCGCACACTGCAAACAGCCAACCAGGCAGTTCTTGCCAGCCGGGGGCTTTATCATTAGAACAATAAAGGTAACAATCCGGAGCATCTCGCGGCTCAACAAGTAGCCCCTCAGCTCGCCCTCAGGATTAGCCAAGTAACTCAATACTAGAGTGGAAGGGTCACGTGTATGAAGGCGGAAGTTTGGGCAAATGGCACGCACGAGATCGTGAGTCAGGCACGACCTATGACCCTACTGTTTATCTCCTGTTGCTGACAGCCTGGTGTTGGAGAACATTCTTCAGGAAGTAAGGTAACGCGCAAGAGATTTATTCGCCCTCCCCTTTCCGGTATGTCGGTCATATCGTCTTAATTGATGCTAGCAGAGGGCCGTCAAGATCGCACTGCGGTGGTTAAGCGCCGCTGTTTGGTGTGACGATCAACCTGAGCTGTTCGCGTTCTTCGCTTCGTATCGGTGTCCAGGTATATACATAGATACATGGTGCACCATCACCGTAATGACCCTGTGTCACATACACGCAATGCTCTGGCTGCTCTGGTGGATTGGTGTGCAAACTAACACCGATACACCGTTGGGGCAGGTGAGCCACGGTGCTGTTCGTACGAACGTACTGGCTGCTCCCCAACATCACTACATGCGCGACCATCTTACGGATGGTCTTATGTGCGCCTCTCTACGCGGTGTATACAGTGCAAAAACCCGAGCGAGAAAAAAAAACCGCGCGAACACACCAACCAACTCGTTGAACCTCCTCGCACCACTCGTTCCGACTGCCTCGTCGCGGCGGCGCTGTGACTGCCCTCGGTGTTGGCGAACGTGCTCGCCTTTCAAGGGTACTGCATGCTCGGCGAGCCTTCTGGGGGCTCGTCTCTCTAGAAGCGAATCAGCGACGACGTTGTTTGCCCCACAACCGCTACCTCTTAGTCCCCAGTTCCCCTTTTCCCCGCCTCACCTCACACTACATTTTTCAACCGACCGACACGCATCGCTTTGAAGTCACGTTCCAGATCAGCCGGAACGTCACACGAGCAGCTCCACGTTGCGCAAACGCCACCGTCGAGCGTGTCTCTCTCGCTCTCTCTCGCTCTCTCGGGTGAGTGTTTTGGGGCGCCAACGCACCCTACTTTTGCTCATGCTAAAGTTGAGGAGACCGAAAATGCATCAAACTTTTTTTTAAGAGTGCTGCTAATCTCCCTAAATCCCTTGACTCTGCTTGTGGTGGTGGTAAAGCTGATGACGTAGTCGAAGGGGATGACTGACTGGTTGGCGAATTTGGACGGGAATTGCTGACGCTAGCAGACGATGATGTTGCAGGAACCGAAGATGCCCCTGCCCCATTCAGACCGCAAACGTTTAGTCATCCTCACTCAAAAATGGCGTAAAGGGGGGAATCGTCAACGTCAGCGAAAGAAAAAACAAATACCACCAATTTCCGAGAAGGGTGTGTCGCGGTCTCGTGCAATCGTAGTTGACGCAGAAGCGCCACTTGGCAACGGTTAACTTACCGCCCGCGGTGACACGAAAGCGGTCTGCGTTATTGCATCATTCCAGAACGAGCCCCAAAACGATTCGAGGGGACACGGGCGGGTAACCTGTTTTATCGGCAACCATTGGACGGAGAGTGGGGGGGGGGGGGGGGAGGGAACACGGAGGATACGCAAATGTGTTTGTGTTTTGGGTTTGTGCGGATGAAAGGTGGTAGGGTTGCTGAGATATGATGGTGACGAACACCTTACTCCTGTTGAACCGGTTACCGATGATGCTGACTGAACGATCGGGAATGGGAAATCGGTTCTCAAGGTCAACTCAAGACTGTTACGGTAGTAAACCAACGACGACCGACTAGCTGCTGCTGCTAGGTTTAGGTCATGGTACTGAGATGGTTCACTTCTTCTTGCTTCACCGGTGGCCACTTACCAAGGTTACGGTTCGTTCCTTTAATAGTGGGGATTCTCACTGGTTTACTTGTTTATTCGCTCATCATCACAACGATCAATGGCAATCAAACTGTCATTAGTTTTTCCGCGAAAACCCTCACCACACCAACAGACAATTCTTTATGTGGAACTTGTAGTGCCGCAGGGGGCATCGTTTGTTCCAAATTTACGCGAACGATCATCGCATGACTGTCAATCATCATCATCACCGTCATCTGTGTAGCTGCAAGAAAAAATGGCGATTCATCTTGTTGGTAAATAAAACACTTAACTTGAGGCGCAAAATGGTGTAGAGTCCGCGTGTGCCTGTGTGCCTTTTGCGTACCGTTTCATCGCCAATTCGGCGGCTGTCAATTGTGCGATCGCATCGCAATCACGTGCAACATGGCGAAATTCGCGAATATTGGGGCTCGCGGCACGGGGAAGTATGGTCTTAAAAGCTTTATTGGTTCCACCGTCTTGGGAGAACCGCACCAATTTACTGACTGGCTGGGTTTGTAAAACGAAAGATTTCAACTCCTAGTGTCAGCAGTTTTTTATTGAAATAAGTTGCAATTTAATATATTATGTATATTTCCTAAATGTGCCTAGTCACAGATTACCAAATATAATTTTAATTATTTTATACTGAGTTCTTAGACTTGAGGTACAGACAATAAGGAAACTTTTTACATAATCAAAGGACTCAAGCGACGAACCCTCGACATTTGTTCTGAAGTCACTGAACATGTTACTAGATGACAAAGAAAGAATTAATGTTAATTTAATTTAAACTTATATAAGTGTTTGTTTTAATAATTTCTTAGCTATTAGCTTACTAGGAAACAATGCTTTCATAGTGTAATATACAATAGTAGATGCTATCTGTTATTTATTGAGATATCCAACATTGATTTATAGACAAACCGTACCAAAATACTTAAACCTCGAACCTAAAACTGATTTACTGCCTTCTGTCGGAAGGAATTAAACTTTGAACCAGCGATAGTACTCGAAGGTTCGATTCATACGATGCCACTAACACTGTCTTGGTGGATGGTGGTTTCTTTTTACTTTCTAGTTTCAAGGTCCCGATTTTGCGACAAAAACCACTCCCACCTCTTCTCCAAGCAGTGTTTCCGTGCACCTGAGTGGGCTCGATCACACCCCGTCTTGGGTTTTGAGTCAGCATTCAGTCTTGCGCTTTGGAAGTTTTGATTCGCGATCGCAACCAATCACTTCCTGGCCGATGGAGACGGGGGGATCGTCTCAGTGATCGTCGCTGTCTAGCGCTTCACTGCACGTGCTGTACGAGTAGCTTTTCGACACGAGACTCGGCACCAGCTACAAGATCGAATCGTGATCGTCGACCGGAATGCGTCGATCGTACGATCCCTGCGTTACAGTCTAGACACCGAAGCAGCAGCAGCAGCAGCAGCAGCAGCTTCATTTACATTACGAGATGGCGTGATTTGCGTCCGATCGGGAGTGTTCCGAGACTCTGGAATCTGGTCGAGAGCAGCACTTAGACAAAGTTGCTATTTATAGTTCGTCAGACAGAATTGCCCCGTCACCACCACCTCGTCACCATGCTCTGTGTGTGGATTAGTCAATTAAAGTCTGGCTGCAGCACCCTGCCGACGAGAGATACCTGATGCCTTGACGTAATAACACTTATCTTGCAAGCTAAGGGATCCGGTGCGCACGTGCTTATTCCGCTGGCGGGCGCTTGCGTTTCTTAGTAGTGAGCATTCTTCCGACCGCCACCGCGCAATGCGCAACCCGTTTTTTTTTCTCCCGGGACGTGCACGGTACGGTTACTGGAAAGTTTCCGCACAACCAGTTATCACCTCCAGACACCTTACTAGCGGTGCATGAAATTAGTTCGCTCTTCGGTGGTGGATAAAGGCCACCCCTAAGAATGCTTCGTGCGTTTTTGCATATTTGTCTGATGAGAAAAGTAATTACAAACCGCGCAGAGAGTGTGCTACTCTCTAAAGTCCATTTTAATGCTTCACTCTTTGTTGTGCTATGAATTTCAACCTCATGAATAAAGTGCGAGGATAGAACTTTACTTTCATTTTTAGTTTTATTATTGCGCTGACTGGTCTCAGACAAATTGCACCGAAAGGGTAATAAAAATTCATTCCCGGTACCATCCACGAGGATCACACGCCTCATCGAGCACACGGAGGCACACAAGGTCCGTCCGAAGTCCTCTGTGCTCGATGCCAGTTGGTTAATTGTTTATCAGCGTGCCGAAAAAACGGACGGTGGCTCTGACCGGTGCCGGGTGTGGGAGGAAGAACTTGCGGGACAATTTAATGAAACTGACATTGGCACAAAGTCAACCAACTCGCGACTGCGCGTGTGGCTGGCCACTTGCATAAGAACGTTTGTCTTTTTTTTGTTGGGGGGTGTGTCACTGACGTGCAGTTTTTCGGTTCGCCCGAAACGTGACGATCGAGTAAGCCATTGCTTGATGTTGCGTAGCAACGGCGTGGCTACAAATGTGCCATTCTTCGTCAAACGGCTCACTGTTCTGTATGGTTAGGAAAAGTGTTGAATTTGTGGCACTTCGCACGATCTCACTCTGTCCGATCAACTTGTCTGGGGCGCCAGTGAGTGATGAATATTTAAATTAATGATTATCGTCGGCAAATCATCGAATAGCGTGCCATTAACTTGTGTGGGCACGTGCCATTGTAATCGAATGTTGATTTACTGGTTATCGTTTAATTGAAAGGTGGTAGACATCACAGTATGATGTAATGCAATATTCATACTCATCAGCACGCAACTGTCACATCGTTGACATCGTCTAGACGGGAAAACAGGTCTAAAACATGAACCAAAATGGCCATTTCATTTCTGCCATTCTGGCACCGTGTAATGAGAGCTATCTTCATATAGATAAAAGCCTTCGATTTATCACACAGATATCCCGTCAGTTTGATTTGATATCATTTATTACCACGGATTGCTACGGTGTTGAGTTCCCCGTTTATCAACCACCGAGATCCGAAGCAGTAAGCACTAAGCTTAAAATTGAATCCATCAAAAAAGACCGGCCGGCCGGCCGGTGGAATTTAAGTCGCACGCGGAATACTCGGTGTGCAAAAATGGGTGTGTCACGTTGACCCATGGCCCCGTTCAATGATAATTGCCTGTGTGACATCGCACAAATAAAAAAAAACGCCAACAAACACCCGGCATTTATCGCCAAATCATGCCTTTTGCCGCACATTTGTGTCGCGTGTGGCGGCAGCAAGGTTTATCGCTCACCGTGGTGCGTGATGAAAATGATTTAACCGCACAGTTAGATCATACCACCACTCGCCGGCTGACACTTGCCAATTAGTGGCCATGTGTGGAATCTGCGATCAAAACTGCAAACTGGACCTTCACGCCATGGTGGTGCCATTTTTTGTGAGAAGCAATCCGCTTCAAAAAAAAGCAAACAAACGAATGCCAATTTTTGATAGCCTGCTTTCACGTGCCACAGTTTCGCTTGGTAATGACGAAGCGCACGGGGGAGCTACACGAGACAGAATAGCCGGGAACCGCTTTCCTTGAACCGGGTCCGGCGGTCGCGACGGCGGCCACAGTCCACCGATGACGGGTCTACGTCACCATTTCTCTCACATGATTTGTGAGCGGCTAAAAATGGATACCAACTTTGGTGGGTTGGAGATGGGCATGGCAGCAGCGAGCACCTGTCGTAAATTCTTGCCTCCCAGCACCAGCTACCAAGTGACGTTGCCCGGCAAGGGTAGGGAAGGTTAATCTATTTTCTACCGGTACGGCGGTACGGCTCGTCGATATTATCTTCGATCGCTGTTGAATCGAACGGCGGGTGTGTCTATCTTCGAATGCCACACCCGCTCTGTCGCTGGTGCACTGGTGATGCTCTGAGTCATAGTGTGCCGCGTCTCCGTTACCGTGATTCTGTCGAAAGTCCACCGTAAGGTTGTGAAATGCATCAACTCAAGTCACCTTCTGATTTTGTAACAGGTTTTCTGTTTTGTCCGGTCCCGATAGAACAAGGCATAGCTATCGATCAGCTTTTTTTTTTTTGACGAACGTTCACTAATTAAAGCTAATCCACGGTCATTTTCACTCTTGCGATCTGATTCGATCCAAGTTGTCAAAGAAGGGTGTTGTAGATCGAAGTAGGCGAGGCTCGCTTCTTCGTGCGCCAGATTGGCGTCCGGATGCTAATTCCTACCATCCCTTTGAGTGTAGTTCGAACCAGCGGAACATGTCCTCTGTCGCACGACAGCATCCGATCACACCACCGGTATGCCGGTACAGATCAATTGATTTGACTGCAAGCTGTCATTTGTAACAGAGAGGCTCGTACTTCTGCGCCAACGTCAATGACGTCGCCATAGTGATGACGTCGAAGCAAATGCGCTCCTAGGATGCCCATCCGACCAACCAACTCCCCTGAATGGAATCGATTGAATTTAACTACGCTCCAGTCTACGCCCCCGGTTGCATTCGTCAATTTAAATGATCGAACGGCTGAAGCGAGAGCCCAAAACGTCATCGATCGCTTTCGTGGTGGCGCCAGCTCGCCCCAACATGCCGCCGACTTTTGGACTTTGGCACCGTTTGATCTCTGCTTGGCATCGTACTTCGATTGCTCAAGGCTGAAGCAATAAAAAATAATCAATCTGTAGCTGTGAGTTCACAATTGGTGGAAGCAATGGTAAAATGGTAACGAAAGGAAACGGAAAGTGGCTGCCCGCTACTGCAGGACAGTGGGATGCGAATGTTGGAACCGCGCAATGTGATCCTCCGATCTTTTTTGCGTTGTATCTTAATCTCCATGCTCGAGGTCGAGTTTTCGTGCCAACCGTTTTCGACATTGAAATCCGATCCGATTCGTTCTCTAATTGCAGCCAATTATAAAGACAATCTAAGGCGATCTGGCGAGGGATGCTGCAAAAGGCGGATGTGCAGTGACTTAAGTAATTCGTCATGATAAAAACGAGGGAGCAAACCCCTAGGTTGTGACCCATTCGCATTCGCCACTCATTAATTGCTTGCTACGTGACTCGCGTCACGGCACTGGCACCGGCACCGCGATCTTGTGTTTGCTTTGGCTGGAAGCGGCTTTTTCGTTCCGGGCCACCGGATCGTCATCGCCAGGAGCGTCCCCGGAATCCCATGGTGTCCCATGGTGTCCCATGCTTAATTTTGTCAATTGGTAAATTATTCATCGCTTGCATCATTGACAAGCTCCTCCCGCTACCCAAAAATTCGCATTCGATCGAGGACAACACAGAAGAGGGCTTATGGCAGCCTCCGCAAACCGTCACTAAGCAAAGGACTTGCGGTGTGCAAACGTGCAGAAGATGTCGGAAGATTGTGTGCTCATAAATTGAAAGCGAAGACCAAGCGTGGCTGTCGGTTGCGATCGTGACATTCATTTAACATTGAAGCATTAATTCGCCCCCGGGCTGGCTGGCCGGATAACTCGTAATGTACGTCAGCTGCTGGGTAGAGGATATGCATCAGTGTTTGACGGAAGAACGCTAGGAGTTTACCTTTAGCTTATTTTAGAAAAAGCAGCGAAATCAAACAATTTGATCAGTTTGGTGGATATCAGATGCCGAAGACAGTTACTAAATTTGTTGTTTCTTTTTGGTGATCTTTTTGATATTAATGCAGATTTATTAGTGTTCCATCATTAACGTCACATTACTTTCCATATCCCGATCCCGATTATCGAATCGCACCACACTAATTCGAGTCCTTACTCTACTGCGCACCTTTATGTAATATCTACCGGTATTTGCAAAACGAAAAAATGAAGATAAAAGTGGCAAATTTGTTGTTTTGAATGAGAAACATCAAATCGACGCCAAGGCCACCACCGCGACCACCTTCACCACCATCCACCACCGGCCAGAAAACATGGTTCGGCCAAAAATAATATTTCGTCGCGAATCGCGCACTCGTCCTCACAAAATCGCGTACTACTACTACGCGCGGCCTAGGAATGGGGCGTGCGGCCACATGCTTCATGCTTCCCCTGGGGCCATCTCATGATGGTTGTCATCTGCGCGTCGCAAAATCGCATCCCGCTGATCTATTGGCTATTTATACGATGTTGCGTCGTAAAGCGCTCATGTAACAAGCGTCGTAGTAGCGTCGTTGACATTCTTGACGACGCTTCCTTTCGGTTTCGCTGCGATCCGTGTCCAACCGGCGTGCTAACCGGCGATTCAAATTGTTTACCATCTGGGTACTACCGATCTGGGGCACGGTTCTGTACTCCAGCGCAAGGGAATGTAAATGAAGATGCAAATGCGAGATGCAATCATCTTCTCCGCATTTAGCTTTCCTTCCATCTAGCCTTTCCATTTCATCTATGTATATAAAAATCATGATTCGTACTTTCGAACGCCCATAACATGAGAACGGATGTGCCGATTTCACTCATTCTTGGCCCAATTAATTCGTCTTGCTCTGCGTTATGTTTATACGTTTAAAAATTTGAGTAAGTTTTGAGATCTGTCCTTTCACGGCAAATTGGAACTCAATTTTGCACCGGATTTCCACCGGAACATTGGTTGGCAACCTTTCAGCTCCAATGCCCACTGCGTTGAATTCGATATTCTTGCTCTAATTTGATCATCGTCGTCTACTGTGGTACTTTCTACAATGATCACAAAATTCGTTTTTATTTTTTTCCTTCCGTCACACCAAAGAGCAATTGGATTGAGCAAACCAACCAAATTTGTCAAGTGGTTTAAGTATGGTAATTATTGTGAACTATTTCATCTTGTAAAGGAGTGCGCAGTCGAAATTCAAAAAGACTCTCACTAATACGTGGAAACCAGACCTCTGAGCAACGGGATCATGTTCTCAGCTTTAATTGCGTTGATGTCTGAAAATCAAAATCAGAATCTCAAGAACAACGAAAAAGGATTTATGATAGCGAAAGACGAAAGCAGCAATGCAATCGAGATCAGGATCGTATATGTGGAACTAATGCGAATCCTCCTGTGGTTCATTCACACTGTGAATTGCTATATGGTTCTACGATCCCCTACAATGAAATGTCGTGTGTTGAAAAAGGGAAGATGGATGAGGTGTGGTAACATTGCTCAAATTTCTTTTCAAAACTCCCCCATTGTGATGGCAATTAATGGATGTTGGTCATCAGTATCATTGGAAGCATCAGTACAGTAAAAACCGTTTCCATGTTTATGTTGCCATAAAAACTATACATCCAACATCTGAAATATAGGCCTCAAGAGTCGAAAGAACGAAGTTTACCGGGAACACTAGTTTGATCATAAAAAAACCTCTCTTCATGTACAGTATACTCGCTGCTGCGCTACTCTGAAAGGGTGTGTCTGTCTCTGAGGTAGGATGATCTACGGTGCGATATAGTAAGCACGATCACCACCAACACACACGAGAACCAACAGCGCAATGACTGGCCATGACCATGGCCATTCGAACCACGCATAGCGCAGTATCGGTGGCCACCATCAGCGGCCACCACCATCATGGTTTTAGTGTCTGCTCGTGTTGTCTGTCCTCGCCCGTTAGTATATGGCCATACTGCGCGCTACCGCGGCTCTACCAGACTCCCCCCTCAGCGGTACACGTGACACGTGTTTTATCTTATACAACAACCTGCTTGTTACCAGCAGCTAACTGCCATGGTCCTGCCACCAGTGCCCATCACCAGACCGGCGCCATTCCAATCACTGACAACCGCAGAGACAGACTCAGAGGATCGGAATGAATCCCAACGATGGGGCAACGACGTCAATCGTGCCACCACGACACGATGCTCCGAGCGGCCAAGTGTCCGTGGGCAAGGATTTGTTTTGTGTGTTTTTAGTGGGTTGGAAAAGCGAGATCAGAAAACACGTCACTAAAGGAAAATTCTCACACCACCCCCTCACCTCCTTCGCTGTTTATCATGAGCTCGAGATTTATGTTTGATCTTCCGGCGATCGCGCTCGCTCCGCGATTGTAGTGGATGCGCAGTAATGGCGGTGCGTGAATTGGTTGCGCATTGGCGCGAAATGAAACCAATAATGAAGCACTCGCAACACCCGGCTAGCGCACCGCAGTGCAAAACGTGTGCGGAGGCCAGTGGCCTGGTCTCCTCCCCACCCAGGAAGTGTAGTGGCCGATACTAATTCCACTAACACCGATTCACTCGATCGCTATACCTTAGCTACTGGCCAGTGCGCGACCACCATCATCGGATCACTCGATCGGCCGATCGATCGGTGTGCAATTAAGAGTTGTTTTCGTACGTTCAACCTTTTTTTTTCACGGAGATTGGCACGATGCTCCTGCTCAATCTTCCAATACCACGGGGGCTTCTGGTCCCGGGGACTATCACACGATCTAATTGCACACCTAGCAGCATATTTTGCGCAGTATTTGCCCGCAATTGTTGGTCCAGCGTACTGTTTCTCTCATATTTTTTCGGCGCAACCTGTGGCATACGGAAATGTCCTTGGTCGAAGGGGAAGGGTAAGAGCCATGACTCACATGGCACGAGCGGGTGATGTGTAACGGATTTTGCTACGATCGAACTCCACGTGACCCCCGGCCCGGGGTGCGTTTGTTATTTTGGTTGCAATTTTAAAAGGGGAAGCCACAGAAGAAAAAAAACTGTTGATCTCTCCGCGTTTCGCGTTCACCTTCAACCTCATCATCGTATGGATTCCGAACCGTTGGTCACTCCGTCAGGCGAATGTTTTGTTGTTAGGAAGTGGTGAGCCTTCGAACCCCTGTGAACCGGATACATAGGAGAGTGACCCTGAAACATGTTGTTCGGATTTGACGGGAAGCTCCGTAAAAATAGAAAGACAGCATTTGCTCAGCTTTAGTTTGTAGTGGCTTGTCCAACGCCCCTAAACACATGTGTCCTCGTGTCTTTGTATCATCTCTATTTTGATTGTTTAGATTTATTTTATTTTTTTAATCTTTTATCCAAATTTAGCAAGCCCACTTCGATCGTGCTGCAGACAAATCTATTCTTGCAAAGACTACACAAATCATTTATCAACGTCGCACGGGCAACGGACTACTTTATTAATATACTATCCTTCGTGCAGTGTGCAGTGTGCTGCCTAGACCGTTAGACTCGCCAGCCTTCTTTGACCTCCAATCCATTCTACAACCTCCAAAGCAAAGTGCCAAACAATCGGACCAACAAACGGGTTGAACGGCAATCAATTCCTTCCACGCAAATAAACCTAAAAAGTGCCACGACGGGCTGGGGCTGGCTAACGGGCTAAATTGTCGCTGACGCCACCTGCAGACCCCTGATTTGACTCGGCATTTACGCGTCATAGCATTGATGACAATTGATTTGTTGGGCGTCTGCGTCGACAATAACCAGGCACCGGATGTTTCACCAACACTTGGCGCCGTTGGCAAGGCTCAAGCTGCCATTTTTTCTTTATCATTGCCGATATATGTATCGATCGTACATGATATCAATTTTCTGATTGTCGCCACGCCACTTTGCCTCACGGTCTGACCGGCCTCCAAATCACACCGCGGACCTTTCGCACATTTTGAATGTTGTCTATCGGCCGCAGCAGCAGCAGCAGCAGCAGCAGCAGCAGCTGTGAACGAACGCGCCGCGACGGCACAGACGCCAGAGAGCCGTGCCCCCGTTCGTCAATTGGTTGAATTGAAGGAACAGCGTCATTCGAATCGAAGGAACCGCGATTGAACGCTGCGGTTTTTAGCAGCGTTCGTTGCCGGTGGCACGTCGACACGCCAGACGTTTGTGCTGGGCAACGGCAACGAAGGTGGAGACGCACGCTAGGATAAATAGCAGCGAAATGTGATCAATAGTGAATCGATTTTTTAAATTAATGAAATCGCATTTGTAGCTAAAAGTAGCTGTAAGTAATTGGTGGTGGCGCCAGAAAAACCTCACTAAGTAGAATGGATGATGAGTAATAAAGGGTGTTGTTACTTTGTATTGCAAAATCTGTCCACAATTCCGGAAATGATCAGCACGATTCCTCACGGAAAATCCAGAATGATTGTCGTGATCGATTCCTGTAACGAGATAGATACCGGATGATCGAGAAGATCCGCGTTGATTCAAATGTGTAACAATATATTTTTGTGGAATTTTCCTTTCTTAATTTTATCTACAACTCTAAAAAGTTAATTCTAAACCATTACTAAAAATCGTAACATTTTATAAATGGCAGAAGGGCTTGGAACGAATGGACATGAGCGGCACACGCCACCCTCGGTTCGTTTTGCGTCATATCCACGCAAGGTAAACCTACGTCATTACCAGCAGCACCAATCCGGACCCACGCTTTCGAATGAATGAGTCTGCTTCAATGAATGAGTTTTCGTCTCTCGTTTGGGACTATAGAAGAATGTCCGAGGACTATTTACGCTACTGATGAGTTGGTCAGTTAAACAAAACGAACAGCCATTAGCAGAGCAAGAGCGATAAGGCATGTTCTTGCGATCCTCACAGCTTGCATCACGCGATCTGCGTGATCCAGAAATAAACCTGATGCACAGGTGATGCAAAACCACGACTCGATGAGGTAAAGATCATTGTCGATTGCCCCTTTTTTTTGGGTTCGCTTTTGCATCATGCATTTCTGGTTCATTCGCTGGTAGGAACCATTTCGAACAGAAACACATACAAGGCACTACAACTGACCAAAGGGTATTGAATGTTGCACGAGGATGATGAAATTCATGTTGTGCAATCTTTTATGCTGTGCGTACTTTGAACTGTGAATGAAAGATGTTGAGATGTTCATTTCATTCATGAATCATTTTTGTGAATCACCCCATTAGAAGCATCAAAGTCAGGGTCATATCAATCATGCTCACTAAATTGTGTATCACGTTATCGGTTACTACGATAAGGGGGGAGTTTCTAATTGAGCAGCGAGTTTCTCCTATTTTCGATAACGTTATGTGATGTGCTCTTATCGAATCAACCACCTGGCGATTCATGATATTTGTACTCGTTTGATAAAAGTAGCGCAGATTGTTATCAGCAACTCAGAATATGATACTATTCGAAGGAAATAGTAGAGAACAATAATGTTTTTAATCATAGTAGACTTTTGTTTAGGGACTATCAAGAATATTATTGTACTTTCTACATAATTTGTTTCACCTTAAACGTGATTTCATTCAAAAATCTAATAAAAAGAGTACTAAAACCATAATTCTTCACTTTATCACTTCATATGGCACTAATGCCTCTTATGAACATTTAAAGAAATATGTTTCTTCTTACTTTATTTCTTAGTATTACGTTTTATTTCGCTAAATCGTTCGCTCACCCTGTTCTGCTGCTCCTGGCTCCATTCACAGATGCCTGTTTGCGGTGTCAGGCGGAAAGTAAAAAGGACACACTCGGCCGCCAGGACTGTGTGGTAGTGTGGGGTGAATGCAACCACTCGTTCCACCATTGCTGTATGTCGCTGTGGATTAAGCAAAACAATCGGTGCCCGCTGTGTCAGCAGGAATGGTCCATCCAGCGTATGGGTAAATGAAACGCCCCTACTCGTCCTCCTCCTCCTCTGGACTACCGGATTCGTCTCACTCCCTGTTTGCTTCCCTGGAACTTTGTGGAACATCAGAAGAAGAAAAAAAAGACAGCAAATCTCATGCTCACAAAACAACTGATTTATTAGGATTTAATAAATAAACAAATTCCATCATAATCGTGTTGATGAGCTTACGGGGAATGGGTGACTGAAGCGCTAGACGGTCGCCGGAATGCTGTAGCGTACGTACTTGTCCACGTGGAACTCCTCTTCTCGGTAGTCTTCCTCCACGACGAACACTTCCAGGAAGTTATCGAACTCGTACTTGCGCTTCGTGAACAGATCCGTTAGCTGTAGGTTCGAAATGACAATCAGACCCAACCGCACCGGGCAAACGGTAAGGGGAAACTCTTTCATCTGTCCCGGTTCTAGTGGCCCCAGTGCGAACTCGGTCACACCGGTGTATCCACATCCTGGCTTAGCCTTCGTGTTTAGCCCCATCAGCAGATCCATCGAACGTTCGCTCGTGTTCGTCACCCGGCAACGGAAGCTGAATCCTTCCCCGATACGAACTGTGCTTTTTGCTTCGATCACAAGCAACCGCAGATCACTGTACTCCAGAGGCTGTTTCGATGGAAGTGGGAGTTAGAAAGAAATTCCACAAAATATGGCGATCCAGGATGATCTTACGCAACGCTGCAGCTGGCTGGTCTGCAGTCGTCCTCGTTCTCCCAAATTCGACCTCCACACGATATCCAGCTTGCCGATGTTATTGGCCGCCTTAAGAGCATTCGGATCGCGCGCAACCTCCGGGATGGGCCGTATGCAGTACAGAAACTGGCAACTATTCTGCGGTTGTAGCATCGTTTTCGACGAAAACACCGATTCACCGGTGGCCAGTGTGTTGAGTGAGGTGACCGTGTACTGCTCCGAGCTTTCCAGCTCCACCTTCTCCAGGCAGATCGGTCCGACAGTGATGTTCTGTATCTGCGCCTCGAGATACACATCGTCCGTCTCGGCGTTGTAGAACTTGGTCTTTACGTCCAGTGGTTTGACGACTTGAAATTTGAAAAACTTCCGAAACGAAGTCTCCAGTCCCGCCGGAGTCATGTAGGATACTTCGCACACCAGGCTGTGGAAAAGAATCGATCTCAGTAAGCCATAAAGCGACCGCAACGATCTCAGTAGGCCATCCGGTCCCGGGTTTCGCTTACATGTGCGTTCCGATTTCCTTCACCTCATGGTGGATGACATCGTCAAGGGTTTCCTCTGGATTCAGCGTTACCGGACCCGTCTTGTCCGCGTGGATCGGCAGACTGACCCGGCTATTGTTCGACTGGAGATCCGCCTTCACCGACACATTCGAGACGGGATGGGAGCGGCAGTTGTGTACGCAAACGTAGCTAGAAAACATCTCTCCCAGGTAAATGTTACC
>NC_064878.1:42174063-42186563 GCF_943734665.1 Anopheles aquasalis | reverse complement strand
TTAACAACAGGTGACACCGGCAGACCGTTTGTGGAGCGCGGCGACAAAATGGTTTAGCATTATTCGTACGGTCGATCGAACACGGCGCACTTGCCGGTGTTTCTGGGTGGAAAACAGCTGATGAATCGCGTCGATTGTTTACACTACCGGTCTACTACTTGCTCGGTTCCGCCGATTTCAATGTACAACCGTAAACAGTCCCTAGTGCGCCGATGCAACGAAGGCACGGATGGAACGCATGCGCCACTGAAACATGTCGAGTTCGGTCGTTCATGTCCCGCGTTCTCGCGTGCTCGTTCCATCGCCCTGTCCCCGCATCCCTGATTCGAACTCACAACAAGGGTCACTCGATGGGTCAAATCAAGCGAAACCCTTCCTAGCGCGTGTGGCCAGTTTTTTGTGGACTTTCGATTAGTGCCGCTACTTACCTCGTACATGATGTACTGCTTGCGCCATTCCGGCGTAATGTGAGCCGCCAGATGTTCGGCGAACTTCATCTTCTTCGATTGCAATCACTGGTTGTGGCCGCCGTCGAATCCCTAGAAAACCTCTACGCATCCAATCCGCGAGCGCGCGACGACGCTGACGACCACGAAGATGGAAATTTTCACTCTCGCACTCGCCCTCACATCAGTTTGACAATCGTTCGTGTTCGGACGTCGGGAAAACTGTTGGAAAACGTTCGAAGCAGGGGAAAACCGATTCAAAGCACAGCGGTTTTTTGACGGATTTCTTATCAACGACTACTCGATTGGTAAAAGCCTCAAAGATTGAAAATTAAAAGGGGAAATTTACTGTTTGAACAAACATAATTTATTTTGCCAACTTTAGAGGCGAAATGATACTAATTTCCCGAGTATCTTTCCCGAGATACTAACTCCAAGAATTTCCTCCGCTAGGTGGCTATACTGGCCGCAACGCACGAACACCGAGTCGCGGTCGTTTATTTACGGTGGGAGTTAAGTGCAGATTACTCGCGCTCGTGAGCGAGCGAGCGAGCGGTTCAGTTCGTAGCTGAGCTCGGATCCAAGCGCTTCCGGTATGCAGCAGATAGCTGCAGTTAGTTAGGCAAACTCAGTTCCAAAATTGCGCTAGTTCGTGTGCCAAATTCACGTTGTAAGTGCCATATAATAAGAGTGAACTGGTTGTGCATTTAGTGGTTTTATGCGATAATGGCAGTGGGTTGATTTGGTTTACCTTACATCACATCATCGCGAGGAATCTTGTGAAGAACGTGTGTGACACTCAGCGACAAAGATGCGTGACGATATATTTGGATTAACTGTAATGATGAGCATAAAAATGAAACGGAAATGAACGACGGTGCATACCACTTTCGGTCGCTATCTGGCGAACAGCGTGGCAATCATGAGGTGACCTTGACCAAGTTATGACCGGCGTGTAAGCGAGAACGAGGATAAACAGCGGTGCCACTAAAGCCGCATGCTGCGTTGAATGGACCCCCACTCTCCGGTTGCTACAGCGAAATCCGATCCCCTGGCCCGGTGAAAGTTAATCCCGCATTCGGTTCGGTCGATTTACAGTTGACGACAATACACCTCATTTAGCTTTTGTTATTTACTTTTACTAAAACAGCCAGCTCGGGGATGAAAGAGAGAAATATGTTTGGAATGCTCTCTTTGCTCCCTTCGTTTGCTTACAAGAAAGAATCCCCCCCATGCGTACGTGAATGACCGGTAAACGCAGATCGTGTCCTTTCGGTAACCTTTCTCCAGGCATGCATCATTGATGTACCGAAGGAGAGATGCTCCGCGAGATAGTCCTTTGAGATAGACAAACAGTTTATGAGTTGGCTGAAGAAAAAAAAACACGCTTGAATTACTGCTGCCGTAATGCGGAAAGATGAGCCTTATGTACACCATTTTCCGTTTATCGTCTACTCCGTTGTGTAAACTTTTAATCAGATTTCTTATTGGCATGTGTATTTTGTTCCATGTGAATGCTGCCTAGGATGGCGTATAATATTTTCCATTTTATTGACATATAATTGACGAGCAACTGGCCTTATCAAAGCTTAACGATGCGTAGCCATTGCCAGTTTAACATCTAGAGGGACAAAGAGCGCAGTGTTAGAATAGCAGAAGCTGTACATTCTGCGTCCCACATGCTAGCTTATCATTTTTGCAGCAACGGGCGTACTGATAACGCGGCGTTCGATTGATTTTTTTCTTCTCAAGCATCTACTTTGTCGCTTCATCCTCGACAGCCGATGACATAAGCTTTTATGATGCGTCTTTCCTTGGGTATGGCAGACTGTAATAGAAACTATGCGAAGAATTGTCTTGGATTAAAAAGGATGGCATCTTATTAGGCACTCTCGAGACAGTACATCAGTTTGCGAAATGATAGCTGCATTAGCTACCTCTTCCCACCTGTCGTCCGGCGTGCTGCTGTTCTGTTGCAGACCCTTTACGGTTTCTATTTTTGAAGCCAAATGTCAACGACCCACCAAAGTCGCGGTTTGGTCAATATGAGCATAAGTTTTATTTTTATGAATTTTGGATACGACGACGACGGTGGTTTACTAGCACGCCTGCGACACACAAGTCACCCCCAACACGACGCCAATGGTTACGCGAGCATCGCTATTTGGGGCTTCTTCGAGACCCACGGCTTTGTTAGCGATTATGATCATCTTCCCCACCGTGATTAGCATCATCCCCCCGGGGAGGGACCGCTTGGAGGAATAGACCGGGGAGTGGGTTTGTTTCAAGGCAATAGAAAACTATGAAAACCGTGCCAGTTGACTATAGAGTGTGCATATGGCCACTAGCTGCTCGATGTGGCTGCGGAACCTTGCGAAACCGGTTTGTCGAGACGTTTGAAGATGAGCCGCCAGAAAGCAATTTCAGCTCGACCCAGGGCCAAGGCCGAGGTCGAGTAAGAGCGGGTTCCTAGCATCGCCCCGAGTGAGCGCTCTTTAGAAGGACGCAGCTAGCAGCTATTGTTTTCGAAAAATACAAACAGCATCCGTCTTTTGTATCTCCGTTGACCGACTGTCCCCAATAGTAGCACTGACCAATACACGGATTCAGCCGGATCTACTGCTATAGTGTGCAGAAGGTAGCCCAGGTGTTTTGCATATTTCTTCAAGCACCTCCTCAACGACGTCAAACCAAAGCTCTTGTCTTTGGGAGGAAAAAAAGAGCACTGGCTGGCAGAAGGGCTCTATCTTACAAAAACCATACTCCAACACTTGGACAAGCTAAACTGGCAGGAAGTGTTCTCCATCGTTTCCTGCTCGACCAGCAACGAGTACCGAATTATCGACGTCATGTTTTATGTCTTTTTATGCCTCGCGGGTAACGAGTCGAGTGTAGCTACAACAAAAAAACCCTTGTTCCTACAGCAAGTCAATATTTGCCATTCAATTTGGATGCTAATGGGGGATGTAAAAGCGGTTATTCAAATCAACACAGAACGAGCCAGCAGAACGAGGTGCCGGCTAGTAGTGAAGTGGTTTTGATCGGTTGAGTCGTTAGTTGGTGGTACTGCGTGAGGGAGTACAAAATATGTTTACATCACCCACTAGTAAGTCGACTGCATTGGACTGCAACGCGTCGTCGTCGTTTCCATTGATAAAACCCCGTGGTGTAGAATATCAGTTACCTTGCGAACGTGCGTCTTTCGAAGGGCGAGTTTTTTTACCCCCCAAAACAGGATTCATGTGGGGAGCATCATCACCCTAATCGCTTGCAGGTGTTCCCCCAGCAATGGAGTGTTCCTGATAAGGCTGACCATCCCGATACGAGAACGTAACACCGGTTATCACTATCAAAACACGATAACACGTGGTTATTACACGACACACTCGCTCCACCCCACGCACTCGCTCGACGATATCCAAACGGGTTGATCTAGACATTGTGCAGGCGCACGCAAAAGACTACAAGAGAGCTTAAAAAAAAACCACGCGACAATTATAATAATTCGTTTGAATCCAGTCCATGATTGCGCATTTCTCACTCGCGTTTTTGCTGCTGTTACAGATCTCCGGCATATTCAAAGCTTTTCCAGCGGCGGTGGGGACTCAATCCGGCCATCGCCGGACAGCTCAACGGCGAACACATGCCTCGATGCTCCCTCCTCCTCTTCCACTCTCGTCTTTCGGTTGCCGAAAATGTTGCGATCGAGCAGGAGGAGGCGTGTGCGTCCCCGTGGGTGAGAAAGAGAGACAATAGCAAGATAACGCGTTTACGCGAGCCAGCGAAAGGAAACGCACTAGAAAACGCTGAGTAGACCGCATGCGATGGCATGGAGCTGGCTCGCTCGCCGGTCGGTTTCAGAAAGGTTTCCGCGCTGGTGCGATCGGTTGGTGTTTGTGCGGACGCGCCCGCTCACTCGTCGTAGTCTCGTGAGTTTAGTTTAAACCGATCTCTGTTTTGGCTAGGTACGCACGTGCACGTGAGGATCGCGATAACATTTGGTTTTTGGTGTTGGGAGTGCGAACCCTTTTCCGCCGGTTTAAAGAAACGGACTTAGAATCGTTCTTGGTTTCTGGTAGCCCCCTGTCTCCCGTTGCTAGGAACACAAATACACAAGCATAGGTTGCTTCGGTTTTAACGGAGGCGCTCCATTGATGAAAGTTTACGTTCATCAAAATCTCTCGACCTTCTGATGGCTCGCTGCTTCAGCCAGCTTCTTGGCGTTTGATTGCCGCCGTGTGAGAAAGAAACCTGTTCCCGATTTCGAAGCACAAATCTCTCTTGATCATCGACCAAGTTCACGCAGCAGGCCGTCCGACGACGCAAATCGAACGAACACCAGCGTGGCCGCCGGCGTGGCGCACATTTCGGATATTACAAAACCCCCGTACGATCGCACACAGTTGACTGACCTTCGAACGGTGTGTCGATCATCGTCATCGGAGCCGATCGTAGCAAGCCAAGCAAAGGCCGAAAACTGAGCTCCGAAAATAAAATCCATCATCAACTTGCCTTCGTCTGCTCCGTTGCAGCTTCCAGCTGGTGCGTTGTCACATGAACGCCAGATTCCCAGCGATCGTGCAGAGGAGTTCCAGAGACACCCGGTCCGGCACGACAGTGGTGCTAATTAGTCGATCAACAGCAGCAGCAGCAACCCTTTACCTCCCGTCCGACCTCGGTGTAGAGCGAGTGTATGTCGTGTAGTGTTTGTTTGTTGTTTAAGGAAAACCTCCCGAAATTGTAACCACACATATCGCCGGTAACGTAATTGAGAAACCCACAGAAATCGCCCCAGTGAAAAAAAACGGAGAGTGGCACCGAGTCGAATTCGAATGCACCGTCCCTCGAGCCCACATGAAAGTACGGACAACGTGATACGCGATAACCCGATTCCCGTCCTTGAGCCACTTGGAGGTCGGTGCGGTGTGGTGAGTGAGTGCGTGGGTGCGTGCGTGATTGGCTGTGTTTGTGATAAGAAAAATTAGTAACAACGTATCCGAACCGCAATCCAGTAGGCGTAGTAAGGACATCGTGTGCAGTTTGTAGCTAGGAAGCCAGCTTTGAGCAGCACCGTATCCGGAGTACCTGCTGGCCGGGTATCACACTGACAAACGATGGTGCTAGCCGAGCTTCTCAATCCGTCCCCGGAACAGGTGGCCGAGCTGCGACAACTGTTCAAGGATAAGCTGGAGAAGGATGCCGCCAAAGTGCCAGGTAAATTGTCGTAAGAAATTATCCACTACAGCCCACGCGGGACGAGCTTATCAGGGCGCGTCACTGTCGTGGCATTGTTTGAATTTTGTTCCACTGTTTTCGCGTGACTCACCCGCGGCCCGGTGTCAGCTGATTTCACGTTACACTCACACACCGGTAGCGTCTAGTTTTGATAAGGTTGAAGCCATTATTGGCGAGTTTTGCTGATAAAATGAGTTATTTCTCTGCATTGCTCGCTTGCGATGAGGATGATTTTGGATGGTTGGACTAAAGCACCTACCAGTGCAAGTCTGTCTAATGAGTATGTTAAGGATCCGCCCGAATGACGTTTCGTAAAAGCCATTAGATCGTGGTGGAAAACACTGTGGTCATTTGTTTCCCGTACGGTTGGCTGTGATAGATGGAACATATTGGCCTCATTTGAGCACGCAATGCAAGACGAGAGATCGCGCTTCACTCTTGGTAACACCACAATGGTCATCATACGCGACTGTAACGAAGATGCACCCTCCGGTAGCAATAGACACTCCTCATCGTACCGTAACCCACTTACCACATCACATGCGTTGCCAAATAGTCTGCTGCCGAACGAACGCGCTTCGTTCATCAACGTTTGGCTCCATCCACAAGCTGAGCTTTCTCGCTGGAGATAACCACGACACACCGCGGCCTCGCCTTCCATGGGGTAGCCAATAGCTTGTGGATGGTCAAAGCGAAAGACACCGCCGAAGGGTTGACTGTGGTTCAAGGTAGTGGGTAGCCATGCCCTTCTGTTTCTACTCTATTCGTATTGTCTTTTTTCCCATGTCCTACGCTTTCGTGGTAGCGTGACTTCAACTAAAAAGACTCTCGATTTCATGCGGACCACGGGTGTAAAACAGAAGAAACAATTTTTCTCATTTTCTTACCATTTTTGTGGCCTATTAGTTTCACCATAAGCCAGTTTACTTCTTTTCCCTCTTCAAAGAAAAGTGAAATGAATCGTTAGACGTTACGGAATCGATCACTCTTTGGACTCGTTTACCCACAACGTCTACTTTTCTTTAATAACATTGACCTTTTTTTAATATCTTGCAGCCGGTGGATTCCACGAGCACGATACGAAATGGGTCTTTGAGACTGATATGTGGTTGAAAAAGTTTTTGGAAAACAACGACGCTGTCATGAAGGACTCCTTGAAGCAGCTCTGGGAAACCATGGAATGGCGGAAAACATCTGGCATCAATGGTAAGTTCAAAGGCAAATCGATAACCGTTCAATCGTCGAGGATCTTTCCAATTGATTTTATGAAAAATTGTATCCTTTTGCAGATATACGGGAGGATAACATCCGGATGGAGTATATCAACGATGGTTTGATGTTTCCTCGTGGCCGCGACGTAGATGGAAAGACGGTGTTCATCTTCAAATCCAAGCTGTACGTTCGGGGGTCCCGTAATTTGGACGATCTAAAGAAGTGCTTCCTCTACTGGATTGAACGGATCATTCGCGAAGCGAATGACGATCTGGTGACGATCGTGTTCGATCTGACTGATGCCGGACTGAGTAACGTAGATATGGATTACACAAAGTACATCATCAACACCTTAAAAAACTACTATCCCTGCTCGGTAAACTACATTCTCATTTACGACCTGCCGTGGATACTGAATGGTACGTGAAAGTGTCTCGTTCTTACCCAGATTTAGACAATAATTTTATGGTGTTGTTTGTGTTTTTAGCTACTTTTCAAATTATCAAGAAACTGCTACCCGCCAAAGCCGTCGATCGGTTAAGAAACATCAACAGCAAAAACATTAGCGAGTACATTGACGAGGACAATATGCTAAAGTGTTGGGGTGGCAAGGATGATTACGTGTTTAAGTTCATTCCGGAAAGCCAGCAGACCAAATTGGAACCCCTCGAACTTCAGCTGACGCAGCCCAGCAATGGTGTTGCCAATGGATTCCTGTCCAAAAAGGTATGTTTCCAAGTGTTTTTATTCGCATTCTTGGTTATTAATATTGTTTGTTCGTGTGTGATCATTTAACTAAATTAATATAAACCTGTTCCGGAGGGCATAATTACTTCTCGCGGTGCTCACCAGAAACGGTGGCTGTTTGCTGGTGAAAAGCATGGCCATAACAATGTTTTTTTACCAAGACAATGGAAATAGTGTTCAGAGGTGTTATTCATTTAAATCCAGCTTGTTTTGTGGATAAGAAAACTATATTAATGCATTGCTAACTTGGTCCCATCACATTCTGTTCTAACCAGATCGGAAAAGATGGTTTAATAGAATAAGGAAAGGTGCCTGGCGTTCATGGGCGGTTCAAAGCAACAATACTAATCATTTATGCACATCAACTTATCGACCGTTGATGTGCATCATCTCTCAAGCATTGCACTCGGGGAAACATAACGGTGAAGTGGTTTATAAAACAAAAACACTTGCACCAAAAGACATTTCCACTTACTTTTGCTCTCATTGCTCTCTTTTCCAACTGGCAGCGTTGAATGTTGCTCCGCGTGGTTGACCTATGCTGGCGAAGGATGCAGACGAGCTGTAATGCTGATAGCGATATGAATTTTTTGTGTTTTTACACATGTTACACATTAGAGTTTTTGATGGTAGCAGTACCTGTACCTTTTAAGTATTCTACACGATGTTCCCGAATAAAATCTTTTTAATGTTTTAATCATGAAGTGCATAATGTACGATCGTGCTGATCGTCGTACTCGTCAATCTTAAGTTTGTTGTTAGACTTTAGTGACTATATCTAAAGTAGGTTAAGCGGTATAGTGACAATTTTAAAAGTTTGCGATTATGAGCTCTTTAAATTTTACTAATCTTTCTAACGCCCAGCATAACTGCACTTCCAACAGTGCTCACTAGTACTGTCCCCGTGAACGTGACCGTTTAGATGCGGATCAGTACATAAAACCAAACTTTTTCCCATCCCACGAACGCCATGCCGGTTCCAAAACGATTTACTCTATGTACTCGACCGCGTGGTGACGCTTGCCTGGCGTCTTGCTCGCTATGGTGCGTATGTGCAAGGCTCACGCGTCTGTGCGTGGCCACGAGTGAAAGGTGATACCGTGGTGGGACGATGGAATTACCGCCCGAGCGCAGTAATTTCGCGGCCGTTGATCACGACAGACAGAAAGGAGTGAAGTTACCGTGGCCAGAGCAGAGCACCATGTGCTTTTGACGAGTCGAGTCGAGGTTTAGTTATCAAGTGCGGGTGTTTGCACTGTCGGTTTTCGTGTCGTGCCAAGAAGAAGTGCCTTTTTGCGGACTAGTAGCAAGGTTCACCCTGGGCAACGGCATCGAACCATCGGCCTTGGCTGTTGTTCGTATCTTTCGTATCTAGCAACGACACTTACGATATGTTGTGGCATGGCAGCAGTTAGGAACTGCTGAAGAACCCACCAAAAAGGCAGTTCATAACGACTTTGCTGACTCGCGAACTCGCGACCGCTCGTATCTCTCTCTGTCTGTGTTGTACCAACCGACGGGCACGTGCGGCTATCGTTAGTCGTATTCTTGTTTCACTTTCCATTTTGGAAAAATCCAAAAATAAGTATCGATTGCTTCCTGTACCGTGTCTAGTTACGTCAGGCAGCAGCAGGTCAGCGGGGGTGAGCACCCTAAATCACTTCAAAACATCAACCAGCCGCCAACGCACGACCAGCACCGGAGGAGATACAGCACAGTGGTGACCGTAAAGCCCATAAAAATTTGATGCATTCGCAATCAATACGCAGCAGTGAACGACTGTTTCCGCGCACGAGGTTTGGCAGTGATTCCCGGTCCTTTCAACGGTCAATCTTTCGATAACGATTACGTGTGAATAAGGTGCTGTGCTCACGATCATCCTCGTCGTGTTCTTGATTCCTGTTGTGAAATTCTTCACCTACAACGACGATCCCCTTTGCTGAACAAAATGACTCGGGTAATTTCTTGGTCCAATAAGCTTCTGATTTGTACGATAATAAGTCCCTACGTGGCCGTAATTCTAATGCACGATAGGAAACACTCATCATCACCTGCACGCCGGCAATCATTAGCCAACAGATGCACCAGGTGCCGGGTACCGGGCATCGGGCACCGGTCTTTACAAGTTATGCAAGCACCAACCGTAGCTGGCTTTGCAATACCAGCATGTCTCCTAGGCGACTGTGCTGATCACGGTCGTCACAGCAGTGGCTTTCACCCATTCAAGAGTTTGCCATCTGTGTTGCTCACCAGCGCATGACTCAATACCTAGGTACATCATATGATTCCAATCTGCAACGCTCAACTGTGCCATGTGCCGTACTGCCACCACCGAAAGGACGGATAGAAGAAACGGCGAATAAACAACGTTTTGTGGAGGCAGAGCTAAGTGAACCGCAGTTAGAGTAGGGACGCGGAGGTTTGATGGCCTACGAATAAAACCGGTTATAGCTGATGATGCAAACTTTCGGGGGGCGCCAAACCAAACGGGCGGGCGCGCAATTGCTCAGACTGCGTTTAAGCTAAGGGAAGAGGCCCACTTGCATCAGCATCAGCTACCAGTGTGCTACCAAAAAACGGTGATCTCCATCAGTGGGTGACTTTGAAAAGGCGGTTTCGTTAGTCCATTAGTTTCGGGTTTTTTTAGGTACAAAATGATGCAAGGGCACTCGGGCATGTGTGCTACCTCATTCAACAAACCGTCAGACAAAAAAAAAACGAAGCCTCCGTTGTGCCGGTGTACTGGTCGTTTTGAATCGGTCGATATCGAATTTCGAACTCGATGTTTACAAGGCCAAGTTCAAGTGTCACAGCTGTATTTCAAACCGTTGCCAACAGTTAATTTATCCATTTGCACTCCAAATCAATTTCAGCACCTTTGGTTCATCTTATTAAGTGCAAATTCTTCCTTAAGATAAAGCATTTTAATTGAGAAACCACGCAAACTCATGTCAAGTCATGGCGGCTTGCAATCGGCTGTGGTTGTCAAAATGGCCAGCTGAAACAAAAGCGAGATTAACCGGGCCGGAAAACTAAAATCTTTTGTGCGATTTTAACCAGAATCCACGAACGGAAGAACTAATTTTTAACCGAGGAATCAATCATCACAGATTGGGAACAGGATATCACTTGCCGCGATTTCGGTCCCCGCCATACTTTCGCCCGAATAATCGATAATTGCAAAAAGCAAAAGCAAGTCATGGTTGGTCTGGTGATTTAGCTGGAAAATCTCTTTTGCATCTCGCTAGTTTTGGATAGTTGCTCAAGCAAACAGCGCTCGGTCGTTTTCTTCGCCGTGCCCATCGAGTGCTCAATAACGAGAAAAGTGTTTTAAGTGTTTTAGCAAATCCCAGCATCCCGCCGTCGTGTGATTAGTTGTTGTGTTGTTTGAGCGTCGCTTTTTTTACCAACCTGATCCCGCTTGCCGTGTTTAGCGCCGTGATTTCCCGGTTAAATCGCACCGCCTAGCCCTGTAGACTGGAGCTATTTTTAAACTAGCAATATTTATATTCTACGGTCGGGTTCGCAAAACCCATCATCACCGTTTTGGTCTGCTTGGACGACGCGAAACTAGACCATCGAGTGCAGCTGCGCCGGGCGATTCTTCCCGGAAAACCGACGGCAAGCAGAGAGCTCAGGCACTTCTCGCTTCGGTGCCGTGGTAAAATAGTGCATCGAGTACGCACCAGTTCTGGATTCCTCCGAAACACCGACAGCTTTTATCCTGAAATCCCCGAAATTATCTTCGCTTTTCCTCACATTCTCTTCTATTTCTATCTTCCGTTGTTAGGTGCACTTTGCGAACCTCAGCCCCCCCGAAACGCCAATGAACGAATCGGCCACCAATAGTTTTCCAGAACATAACGACGGTAAGCTTGCTGGGGGATTCATGCGTTTTGGCAATCTTGCGCTTTATTAACCCGGCGATCATAAAGTAGCGAGACATTAATTATAAAACACACCGGGGGATCTGCTTCAATGTGGCCATATTTGCTGGGTGGTGTCCGGGAACACATTTGTGCAGAACATTCAAGCTTTTATGTAACTTTGCCGCATTTTTGGGGGCAGTGTGACTTTGTTTTTAATAATTAATCCCCGCTGGGCGCCTGAGTAACCTTCGGTGGTTCCGTTGCCATGGTGGTGTTTGTAATTCATTGAATTATGAATGATTCCAACGATACGCTTCGCATTGCTCTAACCCCTCTATTTGTCGCACCCTTTATCTCTGCCCCTATTTAACCACCTGGCATCTGCCCCCTCCCATTCCGCCCCACCGCAAATTATAGCTGTTGGCAGTTGTTTATCTGCCGTTGATATGCTTCATCCTGCTAACTCTGCTGCGGTCTCTTACGATTCCCCAGGCGAAATGTTGCGAATCAATCCACCGAACATCATCATTTTCTCTAAATCTGGAAACGATCTGGTCGGAACGGTGGAGATTACCAATGTAGACAGCAAGCCCGTGACGTACAAGGTGAGTGGTGGCCGTAATTAATACTCTGGTGGAGTGCGGAATCAAACAATTGACGCTAATCTGGTGGTTTTTTTTCTCACGTTTTAGGTGAAAACGACGGCTCCGGAAAAGTTCCGCGTGCGTCCCAGCACCGGCGTGCTGCTGCCATCGGCAACCGTTACCATCAACGTCGTGCTGCAGCATGGCCAGCAGGTTAACATCATCAATCGAGAGAAGTTTTTGGTGATGTGTATGGGGCTTACCAGTGATATGTCGAGCAATCCGCAGGATTTAGTCGAACTATGGAAGGTAGGATACCGGCACACACGACACATCCGGTCGATTCCGGCAACCACTAGCAACAAATCTAACCAATCTTTCTTCGTTCCAATCCACAGAACACCTCC
>NC_064878.1:42144063-42171563 GCF_943734665.1 Anopheles aquasalis | reverse complement strand
CCAGAAGCCGTTCTCGTGTAGCCATTGCACCCAGACGTTCCGCCAGAAGCAGCTGCTGAAGCGCCACATTAATCTCTATCACAATCCGGACTACGTGCAGCCGGAGCCGCGCGCCAAGACCCACGTGTGCCCGAGCTGTCCGCGCCGCTTTCGGCACAAGGGGAACCTCATACGGCACATGTCACTGCACGATCCGGAATCGACCATGCACGAGGAGAAGATGGCACTGCGTGAGGGTCGCCAGAAGAAGGTGCACATTTTGCTCGAAGAGGAGATCTATGAGGACGAGGAGGATGATGAGGTGGACCCGGAGGAGGAGGAGGAGAATGGCGAAGATGTTGAGGACCAGGAGCACGCACAGATGTCATCGTCAGTGAGCGATGTCGTTGCGGGCGAGGAAGACGATGGACAGTTTGTGCTACTAGAGGTCATACGGCTACAGGACAAAGACAAGCCGGCGAAAGCACCAAAGACCGCGACACCGAAGGAACCGTGTCGTCGTTCTCCACGAACGAGGGCAGCACAGCCGGTATCGGTGGCTTCTGCAACCGGAAGCCGCACTAAAAAACCATTATTGCACAACATTAAGTTGGAACAGATGTCAATGGAAGTGCGAGGAGACGACGATGATCTGGACGTGGATAACACCGAGTTGGAGCTGGTTCCGGCCCAGGACGAGGACGACGATGACGATGGTCAGCATATTGTGATCCAACAGAGTGGCGATGAATCCGAAAGCGAGTTTATTCTCACAGCGGAAGGTAAGCAGGAAATCAGGGGTGTTTTTCTATACCACTGAATTCACCGTGGATTGCCTTATTTCTGATGCAGATTTGGAAGACGCCGAAATGCTAATGTCAATACCGGCATCGAAACGAAGTCGCTACGATATCAGCACGATTCAAGTAACCCAGTCGGAGATGGAAAAGAACATGAGTACTTGCTTTGGCTTTGAGGTATGCTCACGGTTTTTCACCAGTCAATGTTTTTTTTGTTGCCGGAACTCAAGAGAATTATTTCTGTTCACTTCCAGGATGACGATGATGAGGAAGACGACACAGTGGATAACAAAGGAACGATCACTCTACTTAACTAAAGTGGCATTGCTCTTCGCAGCTCAGCAGGACAAGAGGGATTTTACATGACTGGTTGCGCTCCCCTGCGAGATATCCACATTTTACATACTTGATCACGTTTAGCTTATGATGGCCTTTGGGAAGAAGAATCCTTTCTTCGATCGTTTTGCAGTAAAACTAAGCGTAAGTTTATGAATAACATGAATTGGACCAGTATGCATCATTCAGCCATACTGTGCGTGTATTGACCTTCAAGCGTAAAGTAAAATAAAAAGTAAACTCATATCTAATCTAATCTTACCTCGCATTCGTGTTTTGGACTATTCTTTTACATCTTTTCAAAAGATCGGTACATTACTTTCTAAAGGATACAACATTCTATTAAATGATTAATGTTTGGATGCGGATGATTAATGATAATGTTTAGTGTGATATTTTGGTGCGCTTAGCACATCGTTTCTCATGTTTCCATTAAGATGAAACAAGCAAACATTCGAAAGTCATTTTTCAGTAATGCCGCACCAAATACAACTGACGAAAATCAAATCATCAAATTGTGAAGACTGAACTGAACGGAAGCGTCACCTCGCGCCCCCCCCCCTTAGTTCAACATCAACTAATCAATTATGCAGCGTGCATCAATGAAATCATTTTGTGGATTTTTCATCATCTTCCGCTACCGATAACCGAAGAAAATCAACAGATTAACATGAGCCCAAAACGAACGGCAAACAAACAGCTGAAGCGTATCGCCTTCGAACGCGCTGCTAGTGGGGTGCGGATCGACGATCAAAAATTGTGTTTCTTTCGGAATTCGAGAGGTATTTTCAAATCTGTGATACGCTCGTTATGCTTCATTTTACGTAATATTGATCGGTTTGCCTCTTGAAATCACTAAATAAGCGAAGACAATTATCTAAATAACGCCAACGAAGGCGATGAGGATCGACGATGTCCAATCTGTGATTGAATACGATACTAGGGGGAAGTTTGTTCGCTGTCGAGGGGTTTACCATCCCGTATTCGATCGCATGTCGCGATCGCGGTGCAGAGCGCGTGTGCTGAGAAAGGGAAAGGATGGTTTATCCCAAAACAATGATCGCCGCGTTTTCGCCTCTGACCTATCGTCACCCTTCCCACCCTAGATCACGATGATCGGTGATCGTGGTTTAAAGTCCCTGACATGATGACCCATCGCCCGGTGTTAGGATTCGTTAGGGCTGGTCGGTTTCTCTCAAATTCCAGCTTCGTAAGCGACATTGGTGCACTGGGAGCATGAGGCCTGCGCTACTAAACGATAACATGCAATTAAATTGTAATCAACGCCGCTAATACTATGTTCCTTCCCAAAATAGTATCGCAGCACTAGGTCACGAAGAAGTTCCGTCCATCTGTTCCATAGAATTGACAAAATAAATGGCAGAGGCCACTAATGGTTGCAGAGTACCTATATTTTATCAGCTGCGGCCGCCGCACAAAGTCATCCGGCCAATGTCATTGGAAGACTAATGATGTGGATGGATCCTCGGCGATTATTCTGCGCTCCTCGTGTGATCATGGACAATGGATCGTCGCGAAAATGGAGACTAAGAATAATGCATGAACCGCTTGTTATCACACACGAAATGTTTAATTCATGAAACTAATGAGGAACTCGGGTACGAGAGCGTGGCAGCGCGTGATCCTGGATCCGTGGCTTTTTGCAAAAGTTTAACCAAAAAAGGAAAAGATTAAAAAAAAAAACAACGTTTTGTAGAGGTGTAAGTGAAAACAGATTTGAAAACAACACGATGCGAGGAACCTTCCAGGTGATTCTTTGCTGGTTTGAGCAGAACTCTATCTGTTTGTCAATTTCACGCGAACGCCAGTTCATTTGGCAAATTCGTCGGGCAAATATGTACGTATGCTCTGTGCAATCAAAACCAATGTGCAATGTGTGCAAATGTAGCAGCAACATGAAGCGCCAGAGGACGAATGGCTATCGGGTTGTAATGAGCCAACAGCGTAGCCCCTGCTTGCCCCACTGACCACCAGCAACGATAACCCTCAAAAATGATGTTCTAAATTACTTCACACCAACAGGCACCATGGCAACGTTCGCCTCCTCAACTACGATCGTCTACTATTACTTTGCTTCACGGTAGCGAAGGAGGCACGGTGGCGATGCCAGAGGTGGTCAGGAGTGTTGCGTTTCGGCGAACGAAACAGGCCGTGTTTTAGGCCGATTGCAGCAGTACCAGTGACCGGCCAGGGCTGCTGTGATGCATAAACCCCCTACCCCCAATCCGCATGAAGAAAGCGTCCGCCAACTTCACTCTGACGGCCGCAATCGACCGCAATCGATTACACGCTCCCGGAGGCGTCGCGTACGGAAAAAAAAAATACAAAATTAATGGAATTCTGCACGGCCAGAAATTGGACGCTTTGTGAGAGGAAAATGACGACAAGACAACGCTCCGTATCGCAGATTCTGCCTCGAGTGTCCCTGGGAGGGATTTGCCATTTTGAGACCGGAGTGTCACCGCATCACCACCGAGTTACGCGCCTTCTATTGGGATACGGACCGACCACCCTTTGACCGGTTGGTGCATAAACATTCTGTGTACTATCGCCAGCGGCCAGCAGACCAGAAACATGATTAACCAACGAACCAACTGCCCAACCGACCAACCACACTCCAATCCACACAAGCGATTGGGCAACCTTTGGGGAATGGTGTACGAAAAGTGGTTTCAAATCGCATGAAATTGCACTGGCCATTGGTCCGTGCATCCGCTCTGCGCTTTCCGCACCGCACCACGCTCGGGCCGACCGGGCGGGATAGGCAGTGGGTGCATCGGATTCGGTTCAGGTGCGCTTCTGTGACAGAGGGAGCTGAAAACGTGTTCGTTATGCAATGAACCCGAGCGGCCAGTCGAAACCACCCGTTGGTTAACCGATCGCCCCCCGGGGGGAGACGGGCGGGAAATCTTTCCCCAAAGCTTCGAAGTTATAGAACGATCTAGCACGAACGATCGTAAACGTACGACGTACGGGACGATGCGCTCGAACGTGCCTGGTACCCGGTGCCCGCTGATGGAAAACAAGTTCCTTGGTGCAATTGGCGGGATTCAATTGCCTCATTGCGGTTGTTCCCTCATGCGCTCCATCACGAACTACGAGAGCGATTGATTAGAGTGGGAAATTCCGTCGCAAAAAAGTAGCGCTTCCACAGTGCAGTGTGGATTCCATCTGGTGTGCGGGACGGAGCGTTCCTTGTGTGATTCCGTGACACCATCAGCTGGAGGCCAATCGGGATGAGCGATTGCAGATAAATTGAACAATTATCGGTATGGCGTTGGTATGGTACGAGCAATAAGGACGTATAATTACTAAAGAGGAAAAAGGTAGTTCTTATTACGTTCATTACACTCCATGATCTTCAATTCGCGAACTATGTCGTAAGAAAGGTTGTATTAGAATCCCCGTGAAAGAATTTTTTCATCAAACAAGAGTACCTCAAGTGATTTAACTAATAAATAAACTCGTCTCCTTTTTTTTTTGTGCTTGCGATAAATTGTACAAAAAAGTACTCCATTTTGAATGCTCGAATAAAGAACCTTCTCACGTCAACGAGAGGTATCATTCCGATGGGTGTCCGTCCTCATGTCATGGCATTAAAAGAAGTAAATAATTTCAGTAAACACCCAGACCCCATTGCTGCACAAATTGCTACATATCATCCAGTCCACCCATCGTGGCGCAAAGATCAAATGGCGCGAAGTGAATATATGCTATGAAAAACACTTTCCCGCACGCCCGAGTGACCCAATCCACGCAGCGCACGCAGCCACTATTTAGTGCTGGAACCGCAAACGAAGAAATAGAACGAAAGCGAACCGAAGCCAGTGTCTGATCGGTGCCCACTCTCATAACGGTGCGGCGCGTTTTGCTTGTTGCTGCTCTTTACGCGCCCTACCATCGACGACGCACGGTGGCGACGGTTGGGAAACCACGCGTTGTGTGGTGCGTCGCTATCGTTGAAGGAGGGTGGGGGGGCGAACGTGAAGAGAGGAACGACGACGATACGCAGGCAGCCCGTCGATGGCGTCGATTCACGGATTGTAACCGACCGGAGGCAACCTGGCAGCCCCACGACGTAGCAGCGACCGCTTCTTCTTCTTCTTCTTCACCTTCGTTGAGGATTTACTCCAGTAAGGCTCTTGAATCCAGCTTCCTGGGCCTTCGCAAGCTATCCTGGAGATATAGACCTCTGCTATTTTTAGAGGACCGGCTACTGTGGCCACATGTCCCAATTTTCTTTGTTACTCTCTGCTGTATTTGGGTGTTCTGTTGTTGTTTTCTTCGTTGAGGAACGGGTTTTTCGGTTGTTTATCTTTGACTTCTTCCTTTTCTTTTGTTGTCTTTCATGCTGTCATTTCTGTCATCTTCTGATCTGTTTATGTTGTCCGTCCCAAGACTTGAGCGACCTACCGGTTGATTGTTGCGCTTACCGGACTTTTCTTTCCGGAAGTCGGCGATAGAGCCCGAACCTTATACCGGGCCGTCTCGGTGGTTGAATGTTGTTTGGTAAGTCGCTCAAATCAGTTAGGACATAATTTCGGTTATAGGCTGATTTTGTTTTCGGTTACGAACTTGGCTACAGATTTAAGGTACGCTATCTTCTTTTCTTTCCAGCTTCTTTCAAATTTTTCCTCGGTGATATTGTGTTTGCGTCTCTCCTCTCCGTATCTCACACAGTGGAAAGTCTTGTGTCTACCTGTCTCGGGCGCATCGCAGGTCTCACAGTTTTCGCTGTTAACTATCTTCATTTTTGCCAGCCAGTATTTGCTGTAATCATGTCCGGAGATTAACCTGTTGATGATCCTGATATCTTTAGCTTTAAGGGTGGTCTTTTGGTGCCAAATTTTTGGTGTGATCTCTTCTTGTACTTTGAAGAGTGTTCTTCCCTTCTCTATGCTGTAGTCGGCGTACCACAGATTCGCCTCTTCCGTCATAAGGTTTTTTAACTCCATAATGATGTCCTTAAAGCTATCCTTGTTATTGATGATTCTGTTGCACCTTGTTCCTTCTTTAGCTAGTGTATCCGCTTCTTCGTTTCCAGGAATACCCACATGACTGGGTATCCAATGTATAGCAGCTCCGGTGTCCTTGCAGTTGTTGAGTATTCTGTTGGTTGTTTCATCGATATATTCGCTTTCTAGCGCCTTTTTCAGAATTTCACATGCCGCTTTGCTATCGGTGAATATGATTGGTAGCCGAATGTTTTTTGTAACCGCTAGTTGGAGCGCCTGGTCGATTGCTGTGAGCTCAGCTGTGCTGATTGCTACGCATCTGGTTAGTTTGTATGCCCGTTTACTTGCCACCCCTGCTTGCTGTATGACAAAGCCTATACCGCATGCAGTGTCAGTCACGCTGCCATCCGTATAGATCTGTGGTCGGTCTTTAGCTGCCTTTCTTATATGATCACAGACTGTCTGCTTCGCCACTAGTGGGATCGTATCCTTTTTTCTACCCACTAGCCCAGGTATTTCTGTGAGAATCTCGATGTCGCTTCGTATGTGTTCATTTATGCTCATTATGGGGATCCTTCTCATGATGGCTCCCATCTCTATTGCCGTCTGTTCCTGTGCCGAGAGTCTTCTGTTTGTATTTGTTATTGTTATCCCATTTAGCTGAATCCTGTTGTTGACGGAATAAGCAATGGTTTTAACTGTCTCTTTCGCAATCAGGTACTTCCTTCTTATTCGTGATGGGACCTCGGCCGCCAACGCCATGAGGGTGTTGATTGGCGTGGTCCTAGTACATCCCGTTATTTTTCGGAGCGATTGATGTATGATGGTGTCTATTTTATTTAGGATGTTTTTATTTCCGTTCGCTTTTAAAGTTGCTCCGAATTCCATAGGACCTCTAATGATTGCCTTATGAACCTGCATAGCCTTTGAGGGGCACACGTGATTATTTCTATTGCAGATCATTTTAATGATGTTCAGGTTTTTTTGTGCTTTTTGTATTCCGCCCAGAGTGTGCTTATGAAATTTTAGACCTTGATCAATTGTAGTTCCTAGGAACTTATATTCCTTTACCCTCTCGATCAGACGATCGTTTGCTCTTATGGTGAGGTTTACGTCCTTTGGGAAAGTCATTATCTTAGTTTTTTCGGTGTTTATCTCAAGATCTAGGGCCTTGGCTGTATTCGCGAATATGTCCAGTTTGTGTTGGAGCTCATTCTGGATTTCCCGCGATGACCCCGTAACGATTATCACGAAGTCGTCCGCATACTGGATCAAACTGAGTTTACCTCCGGAGTTGATTTTGTGAAATTCTGCAGTGTACAAGTTGAATAATGTTGGAGATAAGACGTCTCCTTGCGGGAGCCCTTGTGATACTACTCTGGTAACTCTTTCTTTTCCGGCTAGAATTTCCAACTTTCTATTCGACAGAAAGTCTCCAATCCACCTGACTACGTTATCCGGCACCATACCAGCCTGTAGTATTCTAACTAACTTGTTGGTGTTTACACTGTTATATGCACTTTTGATGTCGACAAATATGGTTGCTGTAACGTTTCTTTCTCTGTTGTTCTTGAATATTTCATTTACCAGGAGGTTGGTTGCCGTGTGTATAGATCTCTTCTTTCTGAAACCAAAAGATGTCGATGGTACAAGGTGGTGTTTGTTAGAGACACTGATTAGTGTTTGAAGCACGGCTGAGTTGGCTATTTTTGTGATGGTGGGCAGCAACGCTATCGGTCTGTAATTATCCGTTACCATCGGGTCTTTTCCTGGTTTACCTATGGCTACTATTTTTATCGTTTTTAGCCCTTTACCAATCTTCCCTATTCTCCATCTTTCGTTAATGTCACTGATCACGCATTTGGCAATATTATCTTTTAGCATTCTAAGCATGTTGTAAGTTACCCCATCTGTTCCCGGAGCAGTGTTCTTTTTTCTTGCTATTATGTTCTTCCATTTTTCCAGGTTAATGAGCTCTTCGGAGTTGTCGGATGATCTTATTGTTGTTATATGATCCGTTTTTCTCCCAGGGAAGTTGTCCTTCATGAACCTTTTGGCGCTTTCTACGTTGTTATGTATTATATTGATGTTAACGTTGTTCTGTTTTGTGCCCTTGCATTTGGCTATCAGCCGCCATAATTCACTGCATGATTTTTGTTCGTCTGCCTTGGACAGCCACTTCTCCCAGTTCTTGTTTCTATTCTGTTTCTTTAGGAATCTGAAGAGCGCAAGCTTCTTCTTAAACTCCATTTGGCTTTCCAGGGTTTTGTTCTTGTACCAGGCCTTTTGTGCAGAGTTCTTTTCCTCCCATGCCCGCTCTACCTCAGACTCCCACCAGGTTTTGGGGGTAAATTTTGTGATCTTGGTATTTGCCTCCTTGATTTGGTTGAGCCTTTTGGTGAATGTTTTAAGGTTGAAAGCATCAGGTTCTGGTAGGGCCTCTATATCACGCGCCATGTTCCTTGCATTTAGTATCACAGTTTTGTTTTCTTTGTTTGGCTTGTCTATCACGGTAATTATGATACGATGCCCACTACCTCCTATGTGATCATCTTTCACGACTCTTCGGGTGTTTAGATACATTGCCACTGGTATTATTGTGAGGTCTATTGCTGTGTCTCTTTTTGACCTGTCCGGGTTTATGAAAGTTTTTTCCTTGTTGTTTAGCAGCATGAGGTTCGATTCGTTAATTTCTTCTAGTAGCGCCTCCCCTCTGGAGTCTGATATGTCATCCCCCCAGATGGTGTGGTGCGCATTGAAGTCCCCTGCAATAATTTTGATTTTGTGCTCATTTTCTGCTGATTGTTTTATTATGGAACATATTGCGTTCTTGAAGTGAGCTAACGGCGCTCTCGGGCTCGCATAGACTGTCACTATGTACATGTCTAGCTCTCCTATAGTCGCAGCTATGGCTTGAATGCTTTCATTTGTTCTGATCCTGTTGATGTTATCGATCTTGTAGCATTTTTTTATAGCAATCGCGCTCCCTCCATAACCGTCTGCTCTGTTGTTCGCAATCACGCGGTAGTTTTTCATCTGTAGGGTGTCCTCTTGTTTCATACAAGTTTCTTGCAGACATATGATGTCTACCTTTTCCATAATAGCCACTCTAGTGACTTCATCTTTATTAGTCCTCCATCCTTGTATGTTAGTTTGCATTACTTTGATCGTCATTGTTGTTATTATTATTTGGATTCATTTCTTCACCCTTGTGTAGTTTGGGCTTTTATTTTTTGTTTTATGATTGCTTGATTGGGGTTGTCTCCTCGACCAATCTGTAAAGTTCTTTGCTTTCTATTCTAGCTTGATTTATTCTTTGATTGTGACCTTTGGCCTCATGTGTGTATTTAGCTTCATTGACATGGTACTCCTGATCAGGTGTACCTTCATTCTCATTGTCCATATTTTCTATTTCTTTGTTCTTTTTCGTTTCTTTTTCTGTATTGTATGTTTTTTCTTCGTACCGATTGTTGGATTTCTTGATTTTGGTGTTTTCTGTTTCCATATTACTTTCCTTTTCCAGTTGCGTGATACCATCACGTGGGTCTTGTTCTTTCGTAATTTTTGTGTTTGTGCTTGTTGTTGGTTCTTTTTCTGTCACCTTGGACGATACCGTGCATTCTACTGGTGTGCTCTCTTTCTGTGCGACTTTGAGCGTATTAGCATAGCTCATGTTTGTTGTGTATACTCTTGGGGCTGTGGGACATGCTTCCCTTCTCATACGTCGGGCATCGCTGTATGGGATTCTTTTCTCCGCTTTGATTCGCTGGATTTCGCATTCATCCAGGTAAACTGGACAATTCTTATCCAGGGTGTGGTGTTTACCACTACAAACCACACATTTCATCTCTGTACATGTCCCTTCGTGCATTTGTTGGCTGCATTTGCCGCATGTTTGCTGTCCACGGCACCTTTTCTTCGTGTGACCCAGGCGCATGCACCTTGTGCATCGCATCGGCCTTGGGATGTACAGCTCTACTTTTACTGGGTACAGTCCAAAATCGATCTTCGTTGGGATTCGCATCGATTTGAACGTTAGTATGGCCTGTTTTGTGTTTACTAATTTGCCATCCTTGTCCTTTCTTTTGATTATTTGGACCTCTGTGACGTTTTGTTCATGTAGCTCCTTTCGGATTTCTTCCTCTTCCATAAATAGTATGTCGTCACACCTTATAACCCCTTTTGATAGGTTTAGAAAGGGGTGTTCACTTACTTTGATCGGGATTGATTCCTTCCCCCATACGCATTTTTTAATCAGTTCCAGCTTCTTCGCATGCTTGTCGTTCTTCACTCTCACTAAGAGTTTACCGTCACGGAGCCTTTTGGCTTCCACCGGTTTTCCGCCAATAGCTGTTTCGATCATCTTTGCCAAGAGGAAAGGGCTCACGTTTGAGAGGTTTTTTCCATCTTCAGCAGCTTCCATCAGCATTATCATTTCTCCGTCAACCGGGTATACGTCGTCTAGGGGGATTTGCTGTACGGTTTTTTTCCTTTTTTTCCCATGGGGAGCGTCTGCGAGTATAGCATATTCGTTTCTCAGGGGGACACCCCCCCCGGGGTCTAAAACCCCCATCGCCTTTTTCCTAAGACCTCTTTTTCACAATCTTTTTGTTATTCGGATGTCTTCAAACTTACTTTACCAACAAAACGGTGTCCGTCGCCTTTACTATCTTGATTTATTCGGATTTTTCTGTTTTACTTGAGACTTTATCAACCGCGTGCTTTGAATGTCACCTGTCGAATGTACAATTTGTAGCAGCGACCGCGTACGGGTGTTAGGTGCAATACTAACAACCAACCGGCAGTGATCTCAGTCCTGCTCGGAGCTTCACTCGGTGTGCGTCCCTCGGTTCTGTGCGATCGGCTTGTGCGGGTGTCTCCTCGTGATTGTTGTTGTTGTTTTCGTTGTGATTCTGGTTCTGCGCTGAAAGTTGGCAAAATTGTTGGGCACTCTCTAGAATTCCGGTTTATAATCACCCTTTGTCTGCATTCCGACGACGGATTAGAGACTGACGGTACCTTTGCGAACCGGTTGGAAGAAATTGTTTGTGAAAGTGCAGGTGTATCATCGCCGAGAGTGTCGAGGTCCGGATTATAGTCGAGAAGCTTCTTTTCAATGTCTATGGACAAGTGAAGAGCCTTCGTTTCCGTTTACTGTGTACATTAATATCCTCCTTCCTTTTCTATCGGTAAGTAAAAGTCAAGGTGCATCATAAGAAAGCGAAACCGTACACGCGCTGCACCAACGTGTTCTAAACAAAACGGAAGACTTCAATGCACAAGCGACGAACCTTTGAAATCCCTCGAATGTAACCGCATGGCGTGTCGTGGCTTGGTGATTGGGTTCTAGTGTTTATGTAACAACCAAGCGCACCATTCAAAGTATACGGTGCCCTAAATGCCCTACCAATCAAAGTGACTATTCAGGAAAGAGATCTGGAGCAACCAACGTAACCAGCACCTGAAGCGAAGCTGGTGGTTCGTTGCTTCATAGCGAACGCTGCATTTTCCACACATCCCGCTTGTGTTCATAGTAGACACTGGTTGCTGTTGCGCCTAACTTCACCTATTTGGAGACGTATCGACTCGACAGCGGACTGAATGATCGAAGTCCTTAGCAGGGAGATAGTCATGGTGGCTGGTGGGCGAATGAAGGGAAGACGAGATTATTCATGAATAATCCCACCACCACCAGGCAGCCCCGGCGTTGGGCAACGTCGGCAGGGCGCGTGGAGAAGGTTTCTATTAATTGTGACCTGTGAAGGGAGAAACGAGTTTTAATCCGAAAGTTTGGATTCGTTGGCCCTAGTGATTGCGGCCCTTGCGTAGTCCTAACCACGGCTGGCTAGCAAACCCACTAATGGCCGTCCTCTAGTCGTGCTCGGGAGATGGACGACGACTGGCTTGTTGTTTTTGGGGTTTTCGGTCAGCCGTTTAGCTGCTGCTTCTTTGCTTCGAATCCCGCCTTGCCACCTTTTCAGCTATCTTCCCAGCGTCTCCACTGTCCACTGACGGTTGATCGCGGGCACCGTTTGCTTCTCCAATTTGCGTCCCCTCGTAAATGTTCCGGTTCTGACTTTGTGGACGCCCAAAGCGTCGTTAGTTAGCCACGGTTGAGTTCGTTTACTCATTCAATCATGGTCAATCCACGACGTGCAACATTATTGCTGCGGCTATTCATCTGGCGCGAAGGCGCACGACATCTCAACACACTGGCGCACTGCCCATGGCCAGCTTCCTGCGTCTCTCGCTAACAGAGAGAACCGAGCGAGACACCTTTTAACAGCTTATCGTCGGTGTCGTGACGCTGCTGCCGGAGGTTTGCCTTGCGAATGGGAATTAAAATATGCCTTCGAGACGAATGCGAATGCGGAAATTCGCTTGTGTCGGCCAGCGGCTATACGCAACGAAGGAAGAGAATTTAAAATGCGAATAATGATGATGCACGGAACCGCGAGCCCAGACCACAAACGAGATAGCTTGATAGAGCAAGGTACCATTTCTGAACTCGGAGAAATCTATTGCACGTTGAGTGATGCATCAGTCACTATGGTGCGCTATGTTGTTCCAGCCACTCCACTGACTCCACATGTAATCTATCTTCTAGAGACTAATTAGATTTGATATTTACAACCGTTCGCTGTGGGCTGTGTTCGCTGTGTGGGTCGCCATCGAGCGACATTCTAGGTGAAAATCAATAACACAAAAAAACAGGAAAACACAAAGGAATATTGTTCAGATGAACAGCAACAGCAAACAACTCAAATAAACATTGATTTACGGAACGTAAATTCTTTAAACTTTTCCCTGACAGAACTTGCTTTCTGTGCCCAAGCAGGAAATGGAATGATCCCGAAGCATCGTGGCGAAGGTCGGAAAACAATGGTATCTGAAACCGGTCGCATCCATAAAAATTGCTGGGAGATTTAAAAAAAAAAAAGAAATACTAAACACCTAAAGCTAGTGACGCCAATCGTCACAACATCGCGAAGGTGTGCGAACGTTTACGAAAAATATCACCAACTGAGCGATATGCGTCACTGACCCCAGACGACTCGATCGAGCGATCGACCTAATGCGCTTCAATCGGTGCTGGATGCTGGAGTTGACGGTGTTCTACGCAGTGATTGTGAAAAAAATCATTTGGGATATTTGTCACTTTAATGATAGGAATTATCCAAGCGATCGCTTTGAGGGGGTGTTACTGAGCGTCCGAATATTCAGCAAAGGAACGATCTTTTCGTTCTTTGTGAGCCTCGAGTAACAAGAGAAGGGTGTATAAAACTCTGTCTGAAAATGATTAAGGTTCCAAGGTTCCTTCTACCTTCCTACAAGTTGCTTCTCTATATTTTGGAATCGTATACCACAGAAGGGAGGAAGAATTGTAGCCATTTTATTCATCTCTTCTTGTCCAATAAGCGGCCTTATAACTAGCCCTATTTAAGCATTAAGCCGGCGATACATGAAGCGTAAACTCTCGTATAAACTCAGAATGTAATGCCAAAAAGTTTACGCTTCGTGTGGCAGGCATAATCGCATAAAAGTTTATACCGAAACGTCAACTGTAATTACATTCGTGCACCTGCAATTACACTATGCTATTACATCAATTACATGTGTTTCTGGTCACAAAAAACATAAATCGACGAGATAAGTTGATTTCTGAACATCTTTTTATATATTTTAAGATGTTTTTACTGCATATTAGCGATTGTAGAACATTCAATTCTTTATAACGCTACGCTTCATGTTGGTGCTGTGTTTACGCTTGCTTTTACGCTCGGATTTACGCTCCGCGGGCCTATAATCTTTTTGACATAAGTATAATCTTTTTGGCATTACACTCTGAGTTTATACGAGAGTTTACGCTTCGTGTATTCCTACCTTTATTGTATTCATTTGAAATGCTACCTATTTTAGAGGGTGTCTGATGGCTTTGGGGTCTTCATTTTATTACACTTCTTAGGCGCAACTCTGGCTGATGAAGCAACATAAGTTTTATTTTATTTTTTCATATTTTACTCGGATAGATTTGTCGGATTTGTCATTAGATGGAATAGAGAATTAAAACACTTTTCGTAATTTTAATTGTGTTTTCAAACTATTTCAATCTAAACTTTCAACTCAAAGAAAGTTCTACTACGCCTCAATTTGGACGATCTGTTAGTGCTAATCAGTGGCTTCGTCGCAGCATTTCAGTATCACTCTCACAATGTATCCTCTGCTTTGGTGTTAAATTCGTTAGCTTCTTCTCATATTCATCAACCATATTCGTTCACCCTAGGTCAGCAACCGGATGACGTAAAATATGAGCGAATCGTGCGTTGGAGACTTCAAAAAGCAACACAATGGATTCGAATATATGGAAGATTCTGTATCTGTTCGCTTCGTGGCTTTTATCTGATTTTGGGTCCGTAATTTTCGATTTTGGTTTCACTTTGTTCTTTCCATTTGCTTTCGTTCTTTGCTGAAAACTCTATCAAACTATTCTAAAATCAAAGCCAAATGAACACGTACATTAAATGATTGTTAATATTCAATCGATCGGATATGGAATATTGATCTAAACAGCGCTTTTTTCGTGCTTTCTGATGATTAGTCGAACTTTCCATCCGAGAAGAAGAAGAAGGCGTCTTTTCAATCGATTGTACCCTTGAAACACTGGTCAATGGTCAAAACCAGAGCTAACCGGATCTGCGGGCAGCATACATTATCGCTAGGGTTGTATACATCACAAACGAAACAGAATTCCAATCATTTTATGCACGAGACTGTAATAAACTGTGCTGGAATACAGGGCAGAAACCTACTCATCGTCGTCCGATGCGGCGTAGCATAACGAATTATCATCCAGTTTTCACCGACTCATTAGTAATGTAGAGTTCGAAATCCTTTTCAATCGGGTCTAGGCCCTAGTGGTTAAGGTTTTTTTTCTTCTATTGTGACAACCCCACCAAGGACTATGTGGAAATCGCGTGCCAGCGATCGTGTTTCTGTTAGTATGCATTCGATCAAGCGTGTCCACGTGCGATAGAAGGTATGATGAATGATAACTGCCACGGATTAACGTTGGATCCGCCCAAATCAAATGATAGGCCCTTCGAAGCGCTTGTTGGTGTGTGACATTTTAAGCGGCCTTGAAGCCTTCTACTGGACTTTCGATGACACCCTACGGTGAGATTTCAGCTACATGGTCATAATATTGATACCAGCTAAGCCACACTCACAAGAGAGAGAGAGGGAGGTTGTTGTATTAACAGATGTCGGTTCACTCGTTATGATATGGCATTAACCCATAAAATGGTGCACCACGGGTATCCCTAAGCCAAAACTTCAATCCTTACCGCCATCCGACGATTGCTGCCGCAGTTTACAACTAATCAATGGACTAATCAGCCAAAGCATTAGCTCACCATAAAGCGGGCCACCGATTGGTTTACAAATCAACGCATAACGCATACCGCAGATTGACGCAGCATCACACTAGACGACGTGTCTTGAGAGGCTCTCGATCTCCACAAAGGCAGCTGGTTGCGGTTTCGCCCAGCATAAGCTTTCCATCTCTTCAGCACGCGAGTTCAGCGAACCGTGCGCACACAAAAAAAGCATGATTAATGACTACTTCAGCGTGTCAGTCTCGACATGTGTGTGGGCAACCATTGCGGGGAGTTCAGCCATTGTGCCGACACCATTTTTGGGCGATCGTGGCTGTTGACTGATTAGATTAACCTCCGGTAGTGGGGCAAAGCCTTTCGAGCCAGTGTTTAGGAATCTTCCTTTAGTCACACGCATAGACATTGTCCCATTTTCGACAGATCACCCGTTTTTTTTTGTCACGGATCAGCAAAGATCGCAAACGTGTGCGCACACGTGACATTGAACTACATTCGAGACTGGGATGGAGACGTTACACCTTCTAACGAAGCGCTGTATCATGGTAAAGCCCTACATAAAACGACGAAGATATGATGCAACGCAAACGGCACTTTTTTCACTTTCATTCGTGCCCCCTCCCCCTGCTGCTGCTGTCTACCAGACACTTGGCCACTTACTTTCGCTGTCGGTGAATGAAGCGTCTCGCTACATTAACGGTTAATGTGGTATCTTTCTGCACAAAACGTGGTACAGCCCGGTACACTGTTTTGGGTTCAGGACAGAAGACGGCGAGGAAGGATTAAGGTGATTAAAACTCGCACTCAGAAGCGCATCGTGCTGTCTGCGGTTGCGAGGGTAATTTGAATGACCCACTCTCGGATCTCGGCCCCCCACACACACTGGGTGGATCGTAATTTTGAAGCCTAGTATAGTATCTCGCAACAACAACCCCCCTCTGGATAGGGACGATGACGCGAATCGCTTCTCGTCTGCGGCAGAGAAGTATGTTAAGTGACGAAAGTGTGCCATCGGCTGATCTCGAACGTACTGAACGTGCGCACGCGTTACACGCACGCCTGGAGCCAACATAGCCCCGTTCAAAACCAAGTAATCTCCGAAGGGACTCCAGTTTGATGCCCAATTTATCTCGCGGGTTTTTTTTCACACGTCACACGGAGTGGTAGTGGAAAGGTCAGGTTTAACACGACGTTGACTGGTGTTCGTCATTCCGAAATAACCGTTACCACCGACGCGAACACGTGTTTCATCATTTTTCTTACTAGCGTGAGGGCATATGAGCCGGACTGCAGTGTTTTTTTCTTTTTTTATTTATTTCTCCGCTGCACGCTATCATTAATACGAACTAGCCGATCTAATTCAGCGGCTATTTCTCCGGTGTATACGTGTCTATTGTGTAGAGCTGTTTCACCGCTGACAACCTTGACCCTTTCTGGGGCCCTTTTTAACGATGATGCTCACCTACTTCCCTTCTCGCTGGTTCGATGCATGCTCTTCGAATGTTTTATTCAATTCGGAAGTTCTTTCAACCTTTTGTAGTTTCTGTTGGCATCCACGATCAGCGCAGAGGCGAGTGCCAAGAGGAAAACCCCAACGAATCAGCGGAAACTTACGAAAATAAAACGCATTTAATTATCCCACGTGCGTCAAAACGGGTGGCAATTCCAGTGAAACTTCTTCGCTGTGGTACCATTTTACGTTGTTGATCGCGAGGTCTCCATTTGTGGCAAATGGCAAATGGCCGCCGGCGCAGTCTTTTTCAAATGAGCGTCTGTAAGGGAGCAGGTGCTTTTGTTCGTTTTTCGGCTTATCTACCAACAAACCGATAGCAGTGTCGTTTTAGTGGAAAGCGATGAGTGACTGAACGCGTTCACCGTGCACCAGACCGGTAGCCAGCATCCGATGGCTGTGCGACACATTGCCGTTCGTTCGCTTCCGAGCTTTGTTGGCTAATGGATCGATGAAGGCTGAGCCGTCGTCTAAAGTAAAACTTTTGTGACGACAAGCTTCCACTCCACGCGAACGCTACCAGATGATCGTCACGGGGTCATGCCATTTGATGATTCAAGCGGTACGAGCACCATCATCATCATTAGATCGTGAGATTTCTTTAGAAATTGTGCCTTCGCTTCAGCAAACACTGGGGCAAAGTACGTCCCGATCCCGTCTCCTTCCCGGATTTCTCGCTGTTTACTTTGCACGCGATCAAACAAAACCGGTAGTCGGGTCGAGCCAAGTCGAATAATTTCGCTAATTATCCTGCAAGCGATTATGAAGAGCTCTGCAAACGCAAGCGCTTCCCACAGACGAATCGTCCGCTGTTAGAACCGTCAGCTGAGAGAATGTTAAGAACGGATGAACGGTGGTATTTGTTTGTGAAGTCATTCAATGATTCTAGTGTCGCCTTGAATAAAGAACACCGATCAATGTGGCACATATGAGACTTGCCGGCTATGGATGCGCGACGACGGTTTGTAGATTGATTGTTTATCTTCTTGATTTCCTTGGCAAGAGGCACCGCTCCGTGATCAGACCGACCAGAAGCGGCTTCTAACATTAATTGCGCTGGTTGGCGACGTATTTTATTTTTGGTAAACCAAAATACAAGGAAGAAGAATCGTCACTAAATGACCTTAGAACCAGTCGGCCCACCACGTATGAAAAAAAACCGGCTTTCGCGATGTATCACAGGAAATGAGGACGGCACACAGCATTAGCGGCTTACAACGGTGATATGTTAATAATGCCATCCGAAGGGTTGGTTGACCTGGCAGCATAACACAGGCATTCTTGCGAGACGCGACGCGATTTTAACGCTAAAAAATATCGAGTTTTGCTGTTATCTAAACGACTGAATTTGCTTTGCTCGGTCAACAATCGGATTTTGGAGGGCATGAGAATAAACGAGTTAATTAAAGCCCTTACCAATTATTTGTCGTTTTTTATCAGTTGGATTTAATGCCACTTAATATTCTGAATACTGATCTGTTCCTATCGGTTACAGACGTCACAGTTTAATGCCGTGATCACTGTTTTCTTATTTTGCTACGGGGTTGAATAGCGAAAAATCACACAAAAAAATAACGAAATGATACCCTTTCCACTTGCGTTGAAGGATACATTCATGTAACGACTATCGAGTAAAGGTTCTTCGATACTGGCAAGTGATCATCAACTGTCGTTATCATCAATCATTGCCTTCGATTCCAGTTTGAGAAGCATGTGTTTTTATATAATCGATTTCCATTCCGAACTGGCTCTTCATTCATCCATCATGCATAATCCTATAATTTATCATAAGCCGTCGCGAACCTGTCGGGAAGAACGCAATAAACAGAATCGTCTACTGGCAATCTGTAGCTGTGTACTCATATTTTACTTCACTCTTCCTTTTGAACATTAAAACGTAGTTAGCTACAAACTATATCCATTGTTTTAAATTACTCTATGGCAATCGTTCTGAATAACTCTTTTAAAAGCGTTAAAATAGTTTAACTGTAGTGATTTCGCAAAAGTTTATGTAGATATGAAGTTTTCCATTTTTTTATGCGCGCTTACAGATGAACGCACATAAAACAACGGATAAACTGGCTTTCAATAACAAAATAACAGCATCCATAAAGTTATCATGTTATTGAACAGTTAACAGTGTTTTAAGCGTCTCAATGTTCCGCTTTCCATCCCATTTCGTTCCTTCTTCTTCGTACAGTATCTTGTATTGGCAACCGGCACCAGCAGCCACGGACACATCATGACGACGACACGGGTTATCCTGAACTTCCCGTGGATCGGCAACGATAAGCTGAAGGGAGACTTCTTCCAGGACACCGGCGTCACGGATGCGGTCATGAAGATCGCTCGCAAGGAGCTGCGCGAGGACAAAGCGATACGCGAACAGTCGCTCGAGCAGCTGCGCGACTGGCTGCTGAAGAACGGTGACGTCGAGAACGTGCGCACCGAGGATCTATTTCTGTTGCGTTTTCTGCGCACGAAGAAATTCAGCGTCCCGATGGCCCAGCAGATGATACTGAAGTATCTAAACTTCCGCAAGGTGTTTACACATCTCATCCACACGCTTGACTACATGTCACCGAGTATACTAAAGCTGCTGGACGGTGGTTACCTGTTTCCGTCCCCCATCCGAGACAAACATGGCCGCCGGGTTATCATTGGATTCGCCAGTAAGTATCCTGCGTGATCGAAGATCCGATCGGCGATCATGTAATGACCTGTCGAGTGGTACCAATTTCCAGATCACTTCAATCCCACCGAGCACAACAGCTCCGATATGGCACGGTTGCACTTCCTCACTTACGAGACGCTGATGGAGGATCCGGAGAATCAGATCTGCGGATTCGTGCACATCGGTGACTTCAAGGGCATCTCGACCGCGCACATCGCATGCTGGAATCCGACCGATTTCTTGCGCATTCTCAAGTGGGGCGAACAGTCGATCCCGATGCGAAACAAGGAGGTCCACCTGGTGAACGTGCCCTCAACGGTAAAGTACATCATCGAGGCCGGCAAATCGATGGTCAGCAAGAAGATGAAGGAACGGCTTCAGGTAAGAGAGTGACAACAAGCAGCGACGATAGGCCACGCAGTACCATTACACCCTCTATTTCGCAGGTACATGTTACCCCGCAGGAGCTTTGCCGGAAGATGGATCCGGCCTGTCTACCGAAGGAGCTCGGTGGTACGATACCGATGACCGAAATGATCGAAATGTGGAAGATGGAGCTGGCCGCTAAGCGTAATCTGGTGCTGAGCTCCGAAAAGATGCGCATCCTGAGCGATCGAGGTATCGTGTCGCGGAATGGTACCGATCGGAACAACAACAGCAGCTCACTGGGCATGGACACGATAACCGGCAGCTTTCGCAAGCTGGAAGTAGACTAGGGGTCCTGGAAAAAGGAGGCCTATGGCCTGACTGCAACAGTGATTTTCCCTTCCAAAAACTGTCGGTAATTCCGTTCCCCCTCCGGCAAAAAGCGTACTCCAAAAGCGTGTGTATATCGTTTAGTGCGTAAGAGACAGATTATGTAAGGTTTCTAAAAACTGTGTGTAAATTGTTACTACATCGTGAGGTTTTCACCGAAGTCTGTTAAACGACGGACTAGACGGACGGTTTTGTGTTCCAGAAAACACTCTTCAGCAACTTGATTTCTGCTTTCCACTTTTTATTCAGCATACTTTCTCCATGTTTTGGTTTCATGTTTTATTTGGTTTGATGAAGTTTTGCAAGTGATCCTCATTCTCTCACCCCTCCCCATGTGTCTGTTGTTTTAGCACCGTTACACGCGCGGTTCCACAAAACGCGCGCTACCTTCCTAACTGTGTAATACTTTGAAATGATTTTTAGCAATTAACCGAGAGTGTAAGGTCAACAAGTTAGTGATAAATAAAAAAGAAAAAAAACCTAAAAATGAATCAAAATTTTACTGGAGGGGTGTTTGACTGGAAAGTTTTCAGGAAGGTTCAATCCGATGGGATCCGGTACCGGGTGGGCAGTTTAAACCGCCACCAGACCCCCCCAGTGAGGCCAACGTTGCAGCTGGTGGTACAGTGTAGTGGCGTCCTGGGTCGACTGCGTTCCATTGGCGATACCGCGCAGCTTATAGTGCGGTGAGAGGCTGAACCGACGGATGGATTCGGTAAGGAATGCCTTCAGCTCGGCATACTGCATATCCGTCGGGTGCCGCTGGCTAAAGTCCCCTGCAAAAAGGGAAGGAACATTGTTAACACCATCATGAGACACACGCCTCTCTTAGCCAACTCCAATTCACTCTGCTTACCGATCATGCCCACCACCAGGCTACAGTTTTTGCCGGGAAGATCCTGGAAGCCGTGCTGGTACTTCCAACCGCGCGCCTCATACGTGATACCGTCGCCACCGATAAGGAAATTGTATGGGATGTGATCGTTCTGCTCGGCCCAGGATTTATCCTCCGTTTGCTGCAAGAAACGGAGGCATTCTTCCTCACCGAAGCAGCTCCCGGTACGTGTGTGCAGTACGATCACTTCCTTCACGGCTGCACGATCGAGGGCAGCCGTCTGCAGTTCCTTCGAGTGGTACCACCAGGCCGGGCGCTCGACGAGAAAGAACGGATGCGATACTGGCCACGGACGATCGACTGGATGAATAGAAGCGGTACCCGTTTCAATCCGTGTTCGCACGATTGCCAAAGGTGGGATTGAAGGCACTTACTCTGCAGCACTAGCAAGTAGGCACCGATCACGATGCCCAGCATCAGGATGGCCAGTAGGGCGAGCATCAACAGCAGGGCGACCGGATGTACCTTGTTGGGATCCTGGGTGCGTCGCTGTTTGCTCACCGGATGGCGCTCGTTCAGCTGGGCATTCCGGCTCCGGCCACTGAGTAGCAACAATGGCGTCCGTTCGTTCTCCGCACCACCGGCTTCGACATCATACCAGTCACCACCACCGTCCGCGGTCTTTCGATTCCACACCAGCGGACCTTGGAGACGGGCTGAGCTGCTGGCGGCAACGGAGCGCGCTGTAGAGAGCATAAGAGTGAAGCACTTAGCACCAATTCGCTCGAGAAACAGATCGATCCGCCAGCGGAACCCGTGCGTTAGCTCATCCCGTAGTAGACGCTCGAGCCGGCGCTCGATGAAAGCCGTATAGAGCCGGCTATTGAGCACGATCAACATGTTGTTGTCTCATTGATCAGCAAACACTTCCGCACGCAACACCGCGGGACGAGAGAGAGAGAGAGAGCAATCGGACCGGCTATGACAACGAGCTGCTGTGCTTGCTGATCGCGAACTGTAAACACTGATCTTGGAGCATGGATGGTCCGTGGCTCCCTTACCCGACGGTTACTGATAAGTGCAGTGTGATCCCGCGCTGAAGGAGTGCGTCGGAACCGTACTCTTCGTGTCTTGTTCTAACGCATGCACTATCGAGAACGATCTTCTTTATTGCAAAAAATGGCATTCATTGGTTTGCACTTTTTGCCTGATTGCCACTCGTAACGATCATGGTGACCCGTTATCGTCTAAAAGCCTGATCTAGCAACACCTTATCGCTGTGGCTACGTAACCGCGATCGCAATGTGTGGGCTAATTGCATCTCATCAACCATTCAATCGATTGGAAATCAATTTGCCGTGATAAGCTGTTTAATCAATTTTCCATTAACAGAGTAATGTTAAAATACGGAAGCTTTCTTTCTGCTTTTTTTTCAATGTTCTAGGTCAATCTTTCATTTTAAACCCAGTTCAAGCTATACTAGAGCGAACGAGGAAGCTAATGAAATGCAAAAAAATCTTGATCATCGATCAGTACCTAGGCGGAGCGGAGCTTTTCAGAATAATCATCAGATACTGTTGGCGATGCAAGTAGGCAGTTGATTTCTGGTAAACCATAGTTGCCATTAATCCCTCATTGCATGATAACGGGATCCACTATAAACAAGGATAACGTGGTCGCGGGGAGGGGAGAATTAGTTCCTAATAAACGCACAATTTAAGGGGGAGCTTCGGTATTTCCGGGCCAAAAAAGGCCCGTTTCTGACGATTTTTTGTGACGCAACCATTCAACTTTATCTTTTGAAATAAATAGCATATCAATCTACAACTTTTGAAGAATATTTGGTATTGTTTTGAGCAACATTCATTGAAAAATTAACATGTGGCATCAAATTTAGGCAGCCGTGTCTTCAATAAGATACTTTTTACGGTGCCGATCGTAGCGACATGACGGGTCATTTGAAATCTACAAATCGATATTCGTTAGAAAGATTATAAGTTTGTCTAGGTAGCCCCGGAGATTTTTTGTTGATATTCCAATTTTTCGATTTTTGGCAGATTTTTGAAGTTCAAAAAGAGATGCTTTTTGCGATTCTGCCAAAAAAAACGAGCTTTACATAATTGTTTAAAAAAAAGTATCAACAATTTTCATGAAATCTCAACGGGGCTACCTGGCAAAAAGTGTACAGATTATGTATTAAAAATTTCAAATCGATCGGTCGAGTAGTTTTAACGGCACGATGGGCACTGACTTTAAAAACGTTGGTTTTGGAAAACGCTCTTCAAAGTAGCGAGCTGCATAAAGCCTTGTATGAAACGCGGATTTTTAAACATCTGTATCTTTGTCAGCTTTTCCTCGATTGATCCAAAACTTTTACACAATACTCTTGAAAGGATCAGCATTCAGGGAAAAATGTTAAAAATATGTGTCACAAAAAAAAAATACCGAAGCCCCCTCCTTAAATGAAACCGCTTGCTTGACGCACATCTGGTACGATCTATGCCTGTTTGAATTAGGATAAGCATCACAAAGTTAAAAAGATGAACAAGAACCATACCGTAGCAGACGACAAAAGTAACAACTTGACTCATATCCTCATAGTGCACGCGTTGCGAAACGACTAGCGTGCGAAGGAAATTTGGCAAAAACACCTGATTCACTGCAAAATGCTTGCTACACACGGAGAGTCACACGTACTGTACTTAACCAACGGATGGCAACTTATGAACCTTCGCTGGCTTTGCCAGCAGCAAAGTCTGGAGGGCACAAGGTAGACGCCTTGTTGTTTCTTCTATAAATTGTCACAGCCACAACCTCCGAGACCGTGGACACCGACCCCCGGCAGATGCAGTTACTAGAGACCTAGCTTATCTTATCTCCGCGATGCACCGTCCCAGATGACGCCGTGCTGATACCCAACACGACGGCCCTTGGTCAGCAACGCATCAGCATCTTCTGATGCAGCAGTGATCGTTTATCACTGTGTCAACAGCTTGATCATCCCTTCCGGCGAACTACCATGAACGGATGTTGTCTACAGACGGGGTCTTTGTTGAACTTACCAGCCTGGAACATGGTGACAAAGTTGAACGCCTAGGACACTGTGTAGTACGCCACCCAGAAGCAACCGACCGCTATCGCTAATATCCCATAGAACAGGCACGATCGCCACGGAAGGATGGCGCAGACGGATTACCGGTGAACCGGTGCCGGTGACCGTGGTGAAATTTTTTACATAAAAAAAACGCAAACGGATCCAGAACGAATCACTACCATCTACCACCTGATCGTTGGACCGATGCGACCGGTTGGATGGGTAGGATGATCGCTCGCGCGCCCAGTGCCACACGCACGCTTCCTGATCGAACTCTTATGTACTACTGCTACGCGAACTACGAGGATCGCACTGACGAAGCTGAGGATCGCAGGCTAAGGAGGTTCCAATGGCAGCTCCTTACGCCAGCCGTGCAAAGTTATCATCGGAATAGCACAGTCGCTCCTTGCACATGTTGATGTGCGGAACTCAGGACGCCGCAGGACCGCCAGGGATCGCGTACGAAGCAGGACCGGACCTGCCACAGTTGTTCACGAATGCCGCTCGCTGCCCTGTCGATACGGATGCTGATCGTACGCTGATTGACCTTTTGTGGTATCACAATGGTTTCCTATTGTTTTCTTCTTTTCACTGCACAGCCTTGGCCACTTGGGATCACTTTGCAAGCCCGTACGTTCGGCCACAAGGTTCGAGTGACCTTTTGACTTGTTGATTAATTTTTTGGATCAGTACTTAATTCAAGTCGACTGATCGCCGCCTCGAGTTCGTTTTGTTTCCTTTTTCTTACGATTGTGCTAGCACTCAGATCGGCCGCACGCGCCACAACTGCACTTCACTGATAAGCGGAATGGCAATCTGTTTGAAAATATGTTGCGCTTTAAACCGTACGATCGTGCTGTCGATGGGGGGTACCCTGTCGGAGTGATGCGCCGTAGACGACTGTCGTGCGCGGGCAAAGAATTTCAAAATCACAATCAGGTACTTCAGGCAAGCGTGTTCCCTTCCGCACGTACCTGCACTCCCTCGCTGGGTTGTTGGATGCTGGGTCATGAGACAGAGAGAGAACTATGGAGAGTGTCGTTGTTAGGACGTCACACGATGGCGACACCTGCAGAATGGTTCATCTTATATGCACAGCCATCGGGCCAACAGGGATGATAAGATAAGAAGAAACAGGAACAGGGCTACACTGCGGACCGACGGAGTGACATGCTGCCAGATGATTCTAGGGGCATCCGGGCGATGCAAGTATGAGCAGGTCACCTGCAAGGCGATCCGGCCCGGGGGGCAGTGGCGGTGCAGGTAAATAGCCAAGTCCGGGTGACGCTTCGGTGCGTTACACAAGATCAGTTCAGTCTCGCTGCAGCGTGGTGGCCGAGGATGCGCCGGCAAAGGGGTAATAAAAATGATTCAGTGTCAAAATAATGTGGGTCATGGGTGTGATCTCTACCTCTGGCCAGCTGGAGAATCACCGTTAGTCCGTCATTTTTATTACGTGAGCTTGCAAACCACTACATAAGCGAAGAACGGAGCGCTTTTCTTCACTTTTTGTTTTCAACTAACTGTATCCTCTATCAAAGCATATTCCCTGGTTGATTGATTAGGTTCCCCGTGCACTGTTGTAGTGTAGCCCGGGGAAAGGTGAACGGGTAATCACAAAGTAATGATTAATTTCAATTTGAAACAGCATCACTCGGCAGCACAATGTTACGAGAATATCAAAAGTCCATCTGATTATTTCACATCCATCTGGTGGTTTCCAGGGTAGCACGCTGGTTAACGGATTCTACACCGATCGAACTGGCCGTTTTGGGATGAGTTAATTCCTTGAACAATGATTTCAATGATAGATAGCGATTGTACTGGAACTATCACGCCCAATAATTCGGATTCAAACACTCGAGCACAGTTTCTTAACGGTGACTAGGACCCCGTTACACTACATGTGGCCATCTTTAGAGCTACGAGAACTGTGGAAAGCGCACAGATGCTAGGTGCGGTTCCTAGCGCTAATTCTATCCTATCCGATTACACAACTCTACGACGATGGGCGATGTTGCTTTTTTCTAATGTTCTGTGTGGCTTACTGCTTGGGGGAAGCGCGAGAGCAAACGCAGTATCATAGTATCATCTTTCCGTTATCAACACTTGTGCGCATAGGTATAGGTATGAAAAGAGAATGTTTGATTTTGTATCACTCCTCCTCCGCTACACCTTTGTTGTTTGCAGCGAATTGAGTAATTCCTTTCAATATCTGCTTGGAATGCAAAATAAAATCGATTGTAATTTTACATCATTTCTTTCGCAAATACAGTGACACGTGTGGTTCCACCGACGATTCCCTGCCTCTTAAAAATACACAATCGAAAAGAGAAACACATCCATTCAATTGGCAAATAAATGTATTTAACTTCACATGTACTAAACAAATAACAAACAATTTACGGTGCTCCCTCCCTTGGGGCTTATCGCGCAGAGCCCGCTAACGGGCAACATTTTAACAAGTCATCTATACCCGCACGGGTGGTTTGCGGTCCATTCTAGATCAGGCTGGTGTCATTGCTTGCATTCGAATTGTGGGGTGCTTTTGGTGCAACGCTAGGCAATAACGGTGGGGCCCCAGCGGAAGGATGCAGATCACCGGTCGCACACGTGATCGTCGGAATATTGCAGCCGTGAAGAGAAAAGCCTTGAAAATCGGCCACCGTTGGTTTGAGCGGAGATTCCAGCATCAGCGAACTGGGTGAATCATCCAGCAGGCTCCCAACCGCGGCCGCTCCATCAGTAGTCGATTGCCGTGGGCCCAATGGCAGTGCCGCCGGTTTCTCTTGCTCCTTCCGTAGCAACGGATCGAACTCTTCTAAATAGAATTGTGACGTTGACATCGCTGCACTTGACGATGTTCCTGCGGGCGTGAAACTAGACACGCTGCTGGCCACTGGTTTCAGGGCACGGATGTCAAAGTCGTCGGCGGTACTATTATCGCCGCTGTGATCGGAAAAATCGAAATCGTAATTGATGTTCCGTATGCCCCGAATGTAGTCCGTTGCCATGTCGTCGGGCATCGTCAATCCATCGAGTGATTGCGTATCAAAGATGTTGTTGTAGTCAAAGGAAGGTGAAGCAGAAAGCAAATCAGCCGAGTTGCTGGCGCTCATGCCGTAGAAGGGTGAGGGAGCGTTCGTTG